>NW_026099575.1:590243-682410 GCF_025091365.1 Daktulosphaira vitifoliae
AAAAAAAAAAAAAAAAAAACACATCTTAGTAAAACCAATACCTTCTCAGCTTCGCATCGAAGCTAAAAAAGAAACAAATTAAAGATAAGATTTATCAAAAAAATTTTCATACAGTATACTCTATCGAATTTTATAATCAACTAGATTCTAATCAATGCAGATACTTGGTAGTTTGTTATCATTTTTTGGACCAGTGTTAAAAAAAATTTACCTTCAACCACGTTTGGAGTAACTGCTATTCTATTTATTATTACGTCTAGAACGTTATCTTTTTCAAATAACGTTTTCTATGAATATAAAAGTGAAAATACTGCCATAATAATACCTGTATTACTCAATAGTAATCACAAATTAATAATAATTTCAATGTATATAAGGCCTAGCACGTTTTTGATAATTCGTAAAAATAATTGAGTTTTAAATTTGGGGGGGCCGGCCCTGGGCCACATTAAATCTAAGGGGGGCCAGGCCCACCCATGTCCACGTGCCTGCCACAGATGTATTTTGATAATTATTAATTTTACCGGAGAATTTTTTTCAGTGTAGTTAATAATAGACCAAAAACAACGAGATTTTTTACCTTTAAAGAATTTGGGGTTAACTCATTTGTAGATGACCTTCAAGAACTAAACATAAATATAGCATACCATTATAATTACTTTTTATATTTAAGTATAGTAATTGTAAAAGGGAAAAAAAATGATTTTTAATAATCAATCGTAAAAATAAATTATAAATTAATAAATTTGAATATTGAAATGGACAAAATAACGGATAAAATCTAAATAATATGATTTTTTAAATTGTATTACGATTTTCTAAAGTAAAAGTTTGACGGATGAACGCATAACTTAAACCCAAAATATTTCTTTTGTATACGTTAATATGAATTAATTTAGCTATATGTTCCAATTAATTAAAAATATATAACTATGGTGAAAGTGTTCATTTATTTTAATTACTTAATAGGATGCCATCTATTGTAAAATTATTTGAACAAGTAAAAGCTTTAAAATTACTTTTAAAGAATAGAGAGAGCTAGAAGTTATGATAAAATAAAAAATATGTTAAAGTTGAATTATTTTTGAGTGTTTTGTTAATTTATTTTAAAACTCTTGTCATTTTTATGTTTTAATAATAACAAATAAGGTATAAACATAACTAATTGTTTTATTTTGTAGGATTGGTTAAATAAATGAACTACTTAAATTATTTTCATTTACACTACATTNCTTTGTAGGTATGGTTAAATAAATAAACTACTTAAATTATTTTCATTTATACTACATTATGTAATATTTAATTCCAAAGTAAAATCTATTTTTCAATGCGAGTATAATAAAATAAACCTAAATATATGGAGAATTTCTTTTGGGAAAAATCATCTCATCAATTTTTTGACGTGTGTTACAAATCTGTTATGGAGGAGTAAAGTTTTTCAACTTGGTTTGGCCATCATAATGGCAACAACACCACCACCTTGTACATTTCAACATCGTATTATTATAATGTGGTATATTATGTTTTTTTTTTTATATTTTGTCTTGCACAGTGTGCACATGTAAATGAATTCATTGTTTTTTATGAGTTAGTTGACTATTGGTCATATTCTCTTATTTTACTTAATGACTATATGGATTGTAATTATGGTTTGAAATTATGTTATATGGTCAATTCTTTCTGTTTCTTTAATTTTTCTGTCTTCATCTTCCGTGAGCTGACAGGTCCTCGGGTGTGGTCAGGGTGGATATGGTGAACATCTTAATGGGTCCTCTACATTTATGTAGAGGATACTCATTGATATTGGTGACATGTCCATTTTACCCTGACACGTGCGATGGATCTGTCATGTCCACGTTACACTCCTATTTTTTTCTGTTGGTACATTATTAAATTAATTATTTAATATTATGTATAAATGTTATTTATTTTATTTAAATGATTTGATTCAGTTAATATCTGATATGTGATTTTGTTCTGAATTGAACTCTTAAATACTGCCTATGTGAGCATTATGTTTAATCTACATCGACCAAGTGTAGTTATTGAACTCACAAAATGCAAAGGCCGTTCTGATGCTAGTCTGTCTATAGACAATTAATTCTATACAATTGCTATAAATCACCACTCACTGTTTTAACTTTATGTGTGCAAAATGCTGTATGTAAATAAAAGATAATTTATTAGGCTGATATCATATTAATTGGATCTGTCTTAATTTACACGTTTCTGTTTCTATTATGACTTATGAATTCATATGTATTATCTTAGACCTCCTACTCATATTTTCTTTTGGCATCCTTGACCATTATTTAGTTGTTATTAGTATTTTTATTGGACATACTTTTGTTAATTCAAGTCTATATATTTTGTTTAGTAGTATGATTTAATTATCCAATAAATTTTATTATTTTTATGATAATTAAAAAAAAAATGAACTAAAAATAATTTTTAATCATTGTTATCTTAAATTGAAATTATTTTTATATCCTTTATCCCTAGGATAAGGTACCAATCCAAGGCGCTTCGGCTTTGCCTCGGCCCATAGTGGACCCTCCTCGGAATCCTTGTAAAATTAGTCGTGTAGGTATTACTGTTTAGCTTACAAGCTCCAATCTTGATTCTCTCTATATATAAAATATATTACTAAAAATATTTAAAGTAGCTAAAACATAATTTTTTCATAAATTTACATTTTAATTGTTATTTGATTTAACTTATTTTCATTAAATTTTTCTTTATTGAATACACCAACCATTATACCAGTATTAGTCTACTTTTACTTTTACAATTCATGAATTTTAATAATGTTATGTAATTATATATTCAATGAATTTTATTTATTATTAATTAGCTAATCCTTAGATAGTAAAGAACTAACATCGCCTTTTCGTTTTCTTCTCTGATTATTTCTATTGAAAAGTTGGTTTCCTTCTACATTACGGCATTAGAGTATTTTGAGCAGTCAGATGATATGTTCTATAGTAAAAGTTTATCACAAATTGATTATACATTTTTTAAAAAAAGGCATCAATATGTCCGAAAGGTATATCCAATTCGTTCACGACTAATATTGAATTCTTTATGAACGGTATTGATAGACGAGTAGCATTTATAACAAAATAGTTTACTTGTATTATATTGTAATATAATATATTATTTCAAAATTCAAAGAATCAAAGTTGATGTTCAACGACTTAAAATATTCATATTTTGCATTGTCATTTTTTTTTATATGTATAAATAATCATATATTCTAAAATATATTATAAATTACAAAAACACTGAATACTCTTTATTGAAAAAATTATTTTTAATTAAGAATTCTCCAATTTACCATATATTTACATACCACGAATATACGTAAAATACGCAGCATTGTCGTTTTAAAATCTTGGAAAAAACCAAACAAAATGATTGATTATTTTTTATAATTTAAATGAATATACTTTATATTGAAACTGTTGGAATATTTTAGTATAAAAAATATAAATTTGTTTTATTTATAATGTCTTTTATATGTTTGTTACGAAATTTCTGTTAATCTTCTATTCGGTTAACCGTCACAGTCATGGTCTCGATGGGGACGGCTAATCGAAGTTATACTGTACTTATTTTGTTTATATATGTATGCTTTAAAATTATTATTTTTGTAATATTAAATTGTTAGTTAAATAATAATATCCTATTTTAATATTCGATATATTTTTATAAATATTTTTTATACTTAAATTGACTAATGATTTTTTTCGGATTCAAAATATGACAATGTGGTTAGTGTCACTTTGTTTTATTGCATGACTACACAATTTATGTTAATAATGTATTAAGTCCAGTAGATAGAAAATATTATAAATAAAAGTTATGTGTGCAGATTTGTTCTAATTAGGTTTTATACGCCATGTGATTAACAGGTTAAGTCGGCTTGCAAGTTAGTAGACCATCAAGACGGTAACATCTAAGTTTTCATGTATTGAGATATTGGCGATTTGTTAATAAAATGTATTTGTATTTATAACTCATCATAGTATTAATAGTAGTCATTGTAGACATATAATCATAGTTATATTAACTATATGAGTAAAATTATTTTCATATACTCTATTATTAACTAGTGATCTGCAATTTTTGGAAAATTTACAATTGCAATTGTATTAACTAATTGATGTACAAAATAAGTAAGTTAAAATTAAATGATAACAATGTTTTATAAGTGTCGAACAGCTTTATTTAAATTAAACAGAAAATTGAACAAAAAAATTTAACAATATAGCAAATAAACGAAAAATTAAATAATGTAACAACAAACATATAAATATAACAAATATATAAACAATAAATAAAGAAGTCGGATGAAAATGCAAAATAGTTCATAATAAATAAACAAGAGTATTTTTAATGGAAAAAGACATCATTGTCAGCATGTAAACTTCTGTAGGGAATATTCGTTGACTGTCGAATGCAAATTAATAGGAGTTATAAGGCAATATAGCAAGTTATTAAATCAGTTTCACCACCGTACTCGGTCCAATAGTTTTTATTGCTTCTACGTTAGCAAAAACAGTAGTCAGCATTTCATTTGGCGGAGGTGTTACGACGATTTCAATTAATAATGACTCTCCTTCGAAATGCTTTGGCATCTCGTAGACTTCTTTTCGATTAAAGAACATCACTTGTGCTGTGTCAATCAAGTAAATTTTCAACATACCATCGTTCGTCTCGTCCATAATTTTCCCACGGTACCATTCAGCGCCAAAAAATATCAAGCACATGTCGTACTTCTCAACTTTCTCGATACGTTTTAAGTTATTTTCAATTTTTCGTAGTTTATCACACAAGGTGATTACCGACTTTCTACTCTCCATCGTGTGTACCAGATAACATGTCTTCGTTCGTTTTTGAACTATCATTATCTGTGGAAAGATTATTGTAATAATAGATTGTTTGTATGATAAATATAAATAACTAACTTTTTGCGTCTCGCCTAGTTTTAATGTACGTTTCTTAGTACATGGGTCTTCTGTTATGTCGGTGCTGAGATTTTGTTCTTTGCAACATTTTTCTTCAATTTCAAATCGGTTCATATCTGTGGTCTTAATGTCATATTGTTTAAGCTGCGGTTCTTTTGAAGTAACGATGTTCTTGTATTTTTTAAGTCGGTCTTGAGCTGAATAACGTGTATTATCGGTGTTGTACAGTTGTCTATTTTCGGGCTGTTTGAATTTATTAGTTTGATGAACGATTTGTAGCTCCTCAGTTTTACGGTATTTCATAAGTCTATCTTGGGCCGTATAACGTTTGGCATTATATGTTGCGTAATTGTTCGGCTTAAGTCCAGGTTTATATGCGTTCTTCTTTGCATAAGTCTTCTCATATTTATTGCCGACGTTTTTGGGTTTCAAATTCTCAGCATTCCAAATCTGAGTGTTGAGACATTGTTTAGATGTTGAATATGTTAATACGAGTTCATTTTTGTCAATGAGTGCCTTTAAAAATATAAGTATAAATATCTATGCTATGTACACATATTTTTTTTTCACTTACGATGTTAAATATTTCTTTCTTTTTGATGACATTGGTAAGGATATTCATCGAGGACGTGTCAAAAAATTCTCCACTTATTCCTTGAAGTTTAACGCGATACTCTTCGGGCTGTTCACGATTCTTGTCATTTACTTTGATAACGGTTAAATTTTGCAAGTAGTCATAATATCTTATGACGATCCGATCTCCTCTCTCTAACAGTGCCATAATTATTGCAGGTGAATTCGATGGCTATTTTTGGAAATAGTCAATATGTTCGACTTGCGAATGTCGCGTTGTTTTCAAGATTTTTGAAATTTGATTTCGACGCGACTGAGACTTATAGACTAGATGGCTTCCACAAGAGCTTATATGTTCTTTGTTCGCAGGTTAGACTAAAAGTCCCAATGAATTTTTAGTTTACTAGATCTTTTATACTAATTTTTTCCCGATTTTTTTGGCCAGTGACAAATAACGTTGTTAAAACAAATTATTTCAAAAGTAAATATTTTATTCACGATCGCCATAAATTGTTTTTAGCCAATATTTAAATTATATTTTTTTGAATTGTACACGTATACATCCGAATAAAAATCAACTATAATTTAGTGACCGAAATAAGTTATTATCGAATGAATGTTATAAAAAATATGCCTACTCTTTGATTTATAGAAATAGTTTTTAAGATATAATTCATTTTTAAGGAATTGACAGTAGCTTTATTTAATTAACATACTGTTACGGTTTGTAACTTAAATTAATTACATTTTATCAAACATTTTAATAATTGTTGGCCAATTGTAAAAAATATTTTTTTATGTTAATTGGCTTAAATAAAAAGTAAACAAGACTTAATTGGCCAACGACAAATAACGTTGCTAAAACAACTTTTTTCATTAATTCAAAGTAAAATATGTTATTTAATAATCACTATAGATTGTTTTCAGCCAATATTTAAATTATATTTTTTTGGTTTATACATAATTTTATACAAAAAATTTTCTATTCTTGATTTCATAGAAATTGTTTCTAAAATATAACACATTTTATTCAATAAATTTAATAATTATTTATTATATTTTTATAAAATGTCTAACATTGTAGGCCTCTTCTAAATCCCAAGAAAATTGTTTTATAAATTTGAAATTTAGTTGAAATATAGATTAAACACTATAGAATACCACATTTGAAAATCACTATAAAAAAAGGGGGTCGCGGTACAATAGTGACGAGGCATAGTTGAATAAAAAAAAAAACGCTTCGATGCAAATTTTTAGATAGTGTTTCATTTTAAAAAATTATTAGATTATTCCAAAAGCTACATGATCAGCTAGTTCCTTATTAATATCCTGATTAATATAAAGTATGTCGAATGAAAAAGGGATATAGATATTATTTCTCATAAAAAATTGTGTTGATCATTACACTTTTCAATAAGTTATAGCATTATAAAGTTGAAAATGTAAAAAATATAATCGAGAAATTTCACACAAAAATAGCATTTGATAGCCATTTTTTTCGTGAAGACAAAATAATATCCGAAATTCTTTATTTCCATAATAAAGTTAATTACATTAGCTTTATTTTAAGATATATATAAAAGGGTCAGACTTTCTGAAACACTTTCAAAAGTGAAGTTAAATAAGTTAATTTTTTGTGAACAAATTGTCATTATAAATCCCTTCCTGTGGACAGGTAAAGGGTTAAATTTATAAAAAATATATACCAAATGATAGGTAAAGACATCAAGCATCTTTAAAAAAAAAAATTATATTCATATGTTTATTTTTGAAAAAGTTACGGCAGTTTTTAGTAAAAAAAATTGAAAAAATTTCGAAAATTAGCGATTTTTAAATTTGTATAAAACAAGAATTGTTAGTGCCAAATTACTTTGGGTAACTGAAATAAAGAAAAGTTTTTTTAATTATTATAATGCACTGCTACTTTATTATCAAATTGTATTTGTTTATGCAATTATAATACTCTTGAGGCAATTAGTATAGTTAACTTCTATATATAAACAATACAAAAAAAAATTATATGAAATTTATAATTAATTACTATTTATACTAAAATTAATCGTCCTCTAAATCGTATTTAAATACTATAAGTACCGTAGTAATCAGAGGCGTCTGCAGAAATAATGTTTGCACCTCCTGTTTATCAAAAGTTGCATATATTAATGACAATATTTTAAGCAATAGAGGTAATTCGAAATGTCCCATGAGGTAAAAAAGACGTGATCCCTCCTTTGAAGTTCATAAATAACACATGATTAATGTGTATTTAAATTTTTACTAGAACAAAAATGTACAGGGGTGCAATAGCACCCCCTAACACCCTCTCCAGTCGTCTATGACAATATAATTATAGATGTTTTCAAAATTTTTTACCATGTTTTGTATAGTACTGAATTAAAATAATTTTTTTTTTTTCTTATCAAATTCTCTTATAGCAATATTCTGAAAATGTGACCAAAAAATTTTTAGAGATTGGAGAGTTAAGTACAATTTTTTAATGCGACTCTAATAATTACCTTTCAAAAATATTACCATAAATGAAGTTATTTATTATTTAAATAGAAATGAAATTCTTGACATATTTTGTTTTGGTCATTGTATACAATGAACGTTTATCTACTATATCCGTAACATTTATAAAATAAAACAAATCTAACTAACAAACTTTAAAACCTTGGGTTTAATTAAAATTTAGTTTAAAATTTTTTTAAACAACTTTCAAAATCTTAGACTTCCTTAAAAGCATTTTTTAAAGTTTTTTTACAATAAATTATGATAGGTCGAAGACAACTTTAGTACTTATTAAGTTACAAGTATTTTAATAATGGAGTGAGAATATATGGTGGGTATAGCTCTTACAGATTTATATTTATAATGCATACTTCACCCATGCTATATATCCACTCGATATATTAAAATGTTTGTAACTCAATAAGTACTTATCCTAAAATTATTATCAACCCATCAAAAATCCCTAATTGTTACCTAGAATAAATTGACAAGATATCAACGTATACAAAAGGGAAATTAACATAGATAAACATTTAAATAATATTTTTCTATTACATAGCTACCACATAGCTCATAAAATGCAAAAATAAATTTTGGCAAAAGCTATCAAAATAACTTTATTTTTATAGCTTTTATTTTCGTTAAAGTTTTATTCCTAAAATTAGATTATAATATAACTAAATATTATTATTTTACAATGATTTTAGATAGTAAGTAATAGCATATATTAAATTTAAGTTTTATTGATATTTTATAGAAAATAATATTCTAAAATCCTATTTAATAATTCCCTTGTGTACATGAAATTTTAACAAATTATAACTACTTATCATTTTAGCTTCCAAATGCCTAACTGCTAAATAACTAAATTAATTTAAGAATTCCCTCTAAATTTAAGTACTATATATAACATTTGTGTCGCTTTAGGCATCAACTGATGTCAAATCCTAAAAATGTAAATGAAAAAAAAGGAATTTATTGATTGTATGACAAGTAATAAATTAGTGAGTAGGGAATTTTTCAGCTATTGTTTACTTAGAGACGTTTGTATTAGTAAAAATTATACATAATTCTCCAGTTCATTAAAAAAATTTGTAAATCGATTATTATATTATAAATAAAACAACTATAGGTATGATTATTATAATTTAAATAAAAAGTTAAAATTTTAATAAATATAAATGCAATGCGCATTTACTAATTATCAGTAACGAATATTGGTAAGCTTTCAAACTTGCTATATGCCTACGATATCACTTTCTTTATGGACAGTTAATAAGATTTTCCGAAGCTCAAAGCTACTAGGGACAGTAGACTTTTTGTTATGCGGCAGAGTACTTACACATTAATGAATTAGCGTTGTTAAAAATAAATAAATTCATATCATATGTGTGGAAGAAAAAGTTAATTTGATTCCAAAAAATTTTAATTATTGGAATTTAAACTTGTATAAAATATTATCATCAATTAACAGTATGAACATTTCCTTTTTTTTTTTTTTTTAAACAATGACATAAACATCACCTAATGTATCAAGCCTTGTCCACACTAAGATCAAACTACTTGAATAAACCTTTTCCTGAAAAAGAGGATATTAAAAACCTAAGACCCAGAGAGATACTTAATTTTGCCATAAAGACAGGACTCTTTGGTCATCTTTAGAGGTGACTTTATGGTTGGTAATGTATTAACACTTTGGTGATAACACTTAGGTGGGTAAACTGAATCAAGACAATTCGGTATGAGGTGCGTACAATGGACCAACAGGTCTGAGTGCATGGGCATTATGTCCACCTCAATAATAACTAAAACTAAAACATTGCATAATATATAAAATAACATAATAAAGATAATGATTGTGGCTAGTGCCACCAACCAATGACTACATGTTTTATACATTCTTTTATATTCATAAAAATTATGATTTAATTTTTTTTTACCATGTCAGAAATATTTATTAACAATACTTTTAAAAAAAGGCACTAGTATTGAATTTACTCAATACAGACAAAAAGAATGAACCAATAAGTTAATACTTATTAGAGTCATTATGCTATCTTAACTACATGATATGTTAAGTAGAAAAAATAATACATAATAAATGTATTAATAAAAAATTATTAAGTTATATTTATGAACAAAATAAAATTGCGCATTTTAGAAAGGCTAGATACAAAATTAGTGCTTATTATTATTATAAAAAAAATGTATAAATATGTAAAATCATGTTCAAATATCATATTACTGACTTGATAAATTTATTAGATTAGAAACATAATGTAAAGTAAAAATTAGAATAACAGGAAATTATTAGAAAACATTTCATTTAAATCAGTAAAGAAGTATATATGAAGCAATATAATGGTTTAAATAAGATTTAGTAATAAACCTAAATAAATTATTTTGATTAGACTGTCCGCGTAAATTAATTTAAAAACCAAACAAAATTAGTGTTTTTTTGTCTAAGAGTTTTCTTAGTAGGATTCCTAATTCATTACTAATATCATTATAATCTTGTTCAATTTCTTTTAAGTACTATTATCCTTAAGTAAGCCCGAGTTATTCGAATTCATCAATGATAACTAAACATTCGCCTTTGCTTTTCTTAACCCTAATCAATTTATATTAATTTGGGTTTTAGTTTTGTGGTGGGGTTTTGGATCTGTAGAGTAAAATTAGGCAATGAAAAAAGTAGATACATCGGATTAAATTTATAATTGGTTGATTTTTTAACTTATTTGAATCCATTATTGTTTGCATAATTCATGTAACATGGCTATTTGAACGTAAGATTACTTCAGTTAAGATAATTTGATATTGAAATAAATGATATTTTAACGATAAAAGTGTGTTAAAGAGAATTCTATTTATTTTTTAAACTAATTTATTTGATTTTAGTTTTCAATGACTGCTTTAATTTCCATAACAGGATATTATTTTAAATTCTAATCCAATACAAAAATAATTCACACCTGAATTAAGTTTGCATGCACTAAGGTATAATGTTCCAATATTCAATGTAGACTATTTTGTATTAACTGAAACTTGGTTATCTAATGATATTTCAGATAATGAGCTTGGATTTGATAACTTTAATATTTATCGTGTCGACCGAAGCGATAAGACTAGTAAATGCTCTAGAGGCGGTGGTGTAATGATTTGCGTGCACAAATGTTATAACTCGAAAACAATTATTGTCCCTATAGAAAGTATTGAATAACTTTTTGTAATTATTAAACATGGGAATGGCCATACATTTATTTTAGGTTCATGATATATTCCACCTGTTAGCAAGTTAGAGATATACACAGCACTAACTGAAACTATTGAGTATATCTATAGTTTATACTCACTTGATATTAATTTCACACTAATCGGTGATTTCAATTTAAACGGCATTCAATTTTTCAACAAGCACACTGGTCTGGATTACCATTGCAACAATAATTCTTATAATATAATAGGTAATACAATTTACCAAAGTTTTGCTCCTCTTAATTTACTTCAAATAAATAATATTTTGAATGAATTCGGCTCTCAACTAGACTTAATTTTTACAAGTGATAATTCTATGGATATCCTCCCTTCTAATGATAGTATAGTACCCATAGATCGTTATCATCCACCATTTATTATAAAAAGTAATGCAAAGAATAATGCAGAAACAGATTGTTCAAAATTGTGGTTTTATAATTTTAAAAATTTAGATTTCTCAACAATGAATAACATGTTAGCAAATATCGATTGGTCTAATTTGTACTCATCAAATGACATAAATATAGCCCTAACATTTTTCTATAACGAATTACTAAATGTAATAAACATTTTAGACAAAAAAGTGTTTATAAATCAATCGAAATTTCCAACATGGTTTTCCAGCAAACTACGAACATTAATTAGTAAAAAAAAAAAAATACATAAAGCTTTTAAATTTACTGGCGACCGAACCTTATACATTGAATTTTCACTACTGAGAAATAAATGTAAATTGCTATCAAAATCATGCTATAAGAATTATTTAAAATATACTCAAGAATCTTTGATTCATAACCCAAAATATTTTTGGAAATTTATAAAAGGAAAAAATCAAAGCAATGATCTCCCTGATATTATGTGCTTTAATGATCATACAGCTGAAAATTCTAATGATATTGCTGAAATGTTCAAAACTTATTTTAGCTCTGTACATATCCCTTGCAAAGCGTCTTCTACAAATTATTTACATAGATTGTCTGTTAATAATGATATAATTGATTTTTCATCTTGTACACTTTCTATTACTGAAATTTTGGAATCTCTTAATAAACTGTCTTTAAGTACAAACGTAGGTCCTGATCAGATTCCAGAAATAATTTATTGCAAATGTTGTTATACTTTAACTCGTCCAATTCATTATCTATTAAACTTATCTTTATCATCAGGTGTATTTCCTGACTTCTGGAAAACTAGTTTCATTTACCCAGTATTTAAATCTGGAAAACTAGTTTCATTTACCCAGTATTTAAATCTGGAAATCGCGCTCATATTAATAATTATCGTCCCATATCTTGCTTAAGTGTTCAGCCAAAATTTTTTGAAAAACTTCTTGAACCTAAGGTGTCTAATATTTTTAAAAATATTTTAGGAAACAACCAACATAATTTCCGTGAATCGAAATCCACGCTAACAAATCTAATGCTTTATTACTCTGATTTGGTTCATTCAATAAGTAATGGCATCCAAGTTGATGCAGTCTACACCGATATTAAGAAGGCATTTGACACTGTTAATATAAATATTTTAATTGATAAACTTAAAACTATCGGAGTTCATGATCCAATTCTTTCTTAGTTTCAGTCTTATATTAAATTGAACCCAAAAAGTTAAAATAAGAGAATCACTATTGTCGATTATAAATGTAACTTCTGGCGTACCACAGGGTAGTAATGTATCGCCTATTTTATTTATACTGTTTATGAATGATATTAATTATATATTTAATTTTTGTAAATTTTCATTATTTGTTGATGACTTAAAAATGTACATGCCTATATTAACTTTAGAAGACTCTAATAATTCGCAACACGAACTTAATCAACTTAATTTATGGTGCATAAATAATGATCTTAATCTGAATATAGACAAGTGCTTTCAAATAACATTTACAAGGAATAAGAAAAACTTAAATACACAATACCAAATAAATGGTAAAAAACTAAATATTATAAATAAAGTAAAAGATTTAGGTATTACTTTCTCTTGTGATCTTTCATTTACTGAACATATAAATATAATTACGAACAAAGCTTTATGTTTATTTGGATTTTTAAACCGAAATTGTTGGGAGTTTAATGACCCCATCTGTTTACGCGTTTTATATTTTTCCCTTGTTCGTTCAAATTTAGAATATGAATCAATAATTTGGAGCCCACATCAGGATTACCAAATTCAAAAATTAGAACACATTCAAAATCGCTTTTTACGGATGTTAGCATATAAGACAAATAGAATCGATCAAACATTAAAATCTGTAGCAATAGATTTTAATATTGAAACGCTAGAATTTAGAAGGCAATTTAATGATTTGAACTGGCTGTATAAATTGTTAAATTCTAATATTGATTGTCCTGAGGTTTTATCCCTACTTTCTTTCAACGTCCCGAAATTCTCTTTAAGGTCTACTTATACATTCCATGTTCCTACATTCAAGCGTAACTACTATATCTTCGCATCGCTAAACCGGATGTTGTCATTAGCTAATATAATCGAAAACTTTGATTTCTTTTTCCATAAGCCCCATAAAATGAAAAATTGTTTAAGGGAATATTGTATTTAATGCATCAATTTCATATTAATAAACTCTAATTAGAACTATGTACTATCTGTATATGCTTTTTTTTTGGTTGTATGTTATTATCTATTCTTATAATTTTGTTAAACTTATATGTATACTCTTTTGTGTTCATTTTATCTGTACTTTATGCCTAATAGGCGTTTATTATTCAAAATATAAATATAAATATAAAATAAAATATAAATTCCTTTCAATACTTGGTATTAGAATATATATGCTACTTTATATTTTAAAATGAAATTTAAATAACCAGATAGATCGTGATAACCAATCCCTAGTGACACGTCACAAACTATTGTTTTATCAATAATTTCAACCGCTTGATGTGCTAGAGTAATGATTTCAACAAACCATCAGCACCTTATGCAATCAATCAAACACTTATCTATTAAAATTTAAGATACACTCTACGATCTCCTTAGTGACATGCCATAAACCATTGTTTTACCAACAGTTTTAGCCATTTGATATGCTAAGGTAGATTTTCGAAATTCACTTATTAAATAGATAATTCAATTGAAGAATTAAAAAATTCTTAATTGAAACAACTCACAAAATACAAAATAAAAAATTAATTGTCTTAATAATTTATAAATATTTAAAACTAAAAATAAAAAGATAAAAGGTTAAGTTATTTTTTTTAAAATTACATTACTTATGAGAGATTTTGATAAAAACACCAAGTGTGAAAAAATTCTAAGTCAGATAGAGCACAAACGCGAAACAGTCTGGTGCAGAGACGCTTCATGACCAGATTTTTAGAAAAAAATAAGGTGTTGAATGAGCTAAAAATCGCTCTTTTAGTGGCCTGTTTTATGAGAAGAGACATAATGTTATATATTTTATTTGCAAAATCCTTCTCATTGGCTAGTCAAGTAAACTTGAATAGACCTATGCGCAATTTATTATTCTACTAATTTAAGTTAATGTTTCATATTTGTATTGGTGCTTATATCTATCATCTTCCATAATAATGTATTTATTAGAAAAATCATCAATATAAAAATATATTTTTTTTTTTATTACAATTAATATATATTTGAGACGACCTTGCGATCTTAATCAAAATTTTTTACAAACGTTTACATCTAAAATTACATGAAATTTATATTTATGATATTATATTATACACAATATATTATACACAATGAAGGAGAGAAACTTCCAGTGAAGAGTCTCCAAACTTAAGTAAATTTACATTAAATAATATATATTTACAATAATCGTATGGTTTATTTTTTTTTAATCTTCTAACATCTTGTATGTAATCAAGCAGTTGAGGAGCAGCTCTGTTGACGTGGGTCTTCAGACGATTTTCATGTGCCCTGGCATATCGTTGAATTTCTTCTCTGACGGTTGGTATCATCATATCCTTATGAATATTGTCATTTTTTTCGTACTGTACATTAATACCAAGTATATTTCGGTCATGGTAAGTAGCCGAATCTTTTTTTTAAAAAAAAAAATTGTCCTTTATCTTTTTTGAGATAAGTTGCTTAATATAAATAGTACGTGCAATTAAGTATTCGCGTATTACTTTGATTTAAAACTAATTCTTGTAAAAAGAGAAACAGCAACTTTTCTAAAGCCAGAATCTACTATTCATTTAAAAGGTCTACAATTTACCGAGATCATATTAATACAGCCATGAATTGATGGCTTCAATAATTACTGAAGTACGACTAATTTTAACTTTAACAGTCACAATTTCATCATCCTATAAATAAAACCCAAATAATTTTGTGATTTTTATTAACTTAAAAAATATAGATAAAAAGAAACATTAATTCCCAACTGATATGTTTTTTCTATTAGAGATAGAAAATTTTATTTAATGTAATAAGATCCATTTCTTATCAAAATACTACTGGATTACCGTCTCTCATGATTAATTTTAAATCAATTTTTAAATGTTAAAAACTATACATACACACACACACACACATATATATATATATATATATATAATACTCTTACTTTCTTTCTTTTTTCTTCTTTGTTTTAGGAGTAGATATTTGACTCAAAGAGGTGGTTGAAAAATATATATTATTTTATTAATATATTAATATATTGATATATTAGTATATTTAATATATATATATATATATAATTAATATAATAACTATACAAATATAATTTTTCAAATAGTCTAAATATCAGAAGGTATATATATATGTGGTATAAGGTATATATATATCAGATAATTGTGTAGAAGAATAACATAACATTCGACGTAATTACATTAATAATAGTTTACTTAAATCGCTCCATTATAATCCTTTATGTAATTATTTATTTGTATATTATATAAGTAATAAAAAAAAATGACTGATTAATAATCAAAAACGTTTATTGCAAAAAAATATATCAAAATTGATAACATAGTTATATTTACATATAATATAAAAAATATATATTTAACAATGTACTTGACAACAATATGTTTTCAACAAATATACAAATGTAATAAAAGAAATAACAAATACAAAAAAGTAAATGAAAATGTAATAAACAATTAAAAAATCTGTACTTGCACAGATAACATAAATCGAGATATTTATCAACAGAAAATGTACATAATATTTATAAATGATCAGTTGCCTATTATCCACGATATCGTTTCACATTTAACGCTTGGAATGGTTAACTTGGTACAGAAAAATTTGAACTCGCAGGCCTAGCCCTTCTACTGGCACGACGATTAAAAGGTTCAGGTTGTCTATGCCGTACAATCAGCGAAGTTGTAGCTCTAGGAGTTGGTTTTACTCGCATTACCGGCTTGCACTTAGCGATCACCTTTCGAGTTGTCTTGGATAATATCAATAAAAAACAAGGCTTCGCATTTTTTGGCAGCGGTTTATGGCAATAAGATCTATTCGGGACACGGAACACGAGTACTGCTTTAAGCTCATCACCCAGACTGTTGTTACCGCCGCAACACTTGACAGCTGGGGATGTCTTGAGCGCGTTCGACAACTGCGGCGTCGCGTTTATGTCATACTTTCGTTGGCCAAGCAAGTAGGAAGTGACATCACTCATACGACATCCTCTTAAAACGAAACGCTTATCGTCTTCGGTGAACTGAAACGGATACCTAGTGCCTATGGAGAATATTGAGTAGTACTGATACCCGTCAAATGTCTCCAAAGATAAATCGGGGTCGTTTGATATAACCATTTTCATGAAACACTCTTCATCTTTTGGACATAACAAACGCAGCGCATTTTCAGATTTAGCTGACAACTCGACAACGTGCTGAAAAATGTCCTTTGCCGGTAGTTGCTGATGCGACACTTGGTCGCTGTACATTTTCCACTCCGTAAAATTGGCAATCTCACGGACATCAGCAGCGAAAGATATTTTGTCAAAATCGTCATTTTTCTTGAAATAACGCCGAGGAAAGAGCCACTGAAATTCGCGGTACATCTCAAAGTACTTGACATTGGTTGCGAGTAAAATCAGCTGCATCTCCAAAGAGTATTGTTCTTGGGCGGATGAAACAGCCATTGTTATTTTTGTAGTTTGCACGTAGAAACAAAACGGATTGAACAGTTATTAAACACGTATTGAACTTAAGGCAAATCACAAAAATGTGTCGAAGGTATAACAAAATGCAGCCTCTTATATATGAAATATTTCAAAATATTTTGGCCAGCGACGAATAAATAAATCATAAAATAATAATAGTTAATTGCAAATTATTAGCAGCCAGATAATCAAAATACATATTATTTACTATATTGTAATTATATAAGCCAGCAAATTTGAAATTGTTTAAATCTGGACGTTGATTTTATTACGAGCATTGAAAAAGCGTATATTTTTAAATTATTATATATTCATATATTAATAACAAATTAAGTTTAAGTAAAAACACCCCATAAAAGTAGTCGTACATTATTATCGAAAATATTTATAATTACTCTAAATAGATGAATTATTTTGATATTTACGATGAACACAAAGAAGATTCTCAATCAAAATACGAACAAGAAGAACATAGTAGTTATTAAATCTAAACTATTTTCTCGCTAGTCCATAACGAATATATTGTCTTTTATTTTTTTTTACTACTTCAAATATATGTATATATTAATCATGTTATCGATGTGATTGTTTAAGTGTAATCAAATAATATTGTAAATATAAATGATTTTTTTACTTTGCTTTATTTCACATGAGTTTCTTTTAAAATTCTTCATATTTATTCCTATATATATTTTTATGTGTTTATACAAATAAGAGGTATAGCCAAAATTAAAGTAACACCAAAAAATAAAGAAAATATATGTGTTTATTTGTGAAAAACTAGTGACGAACTAAATACAATTTTTATTTGTGCGAACAAGAGTTTAGTCTTATTCAAAAACTACTTTTAATTGAATTTTAAAATTTTGATTAGTCAAATTAACTAGATAATCAGTTTTGTATCATTATTTTTTGAGTTAACTTAATTTTTTGTAAAATATTTTATATTTGTACATTATAGCTTAACTAAACATTTCTTACCTTTTTTAAATTTAAAAATTAATACTACAAAACTAGATAAAAATATTACTTTTAAATATAAACAATTAAGGGTAGCTAGGACTTAAAGATATTTATTTTAGCTTCGATGCGAAGCTGAGAAGGTATTAATTTTACTATGATGTGTTTTTTTTTTTATATGTCTGTTGCCACTTTTTCTCAGCTCTCACTGTACCGATTTCTTTAAAAAATACGCCAAAAGATCACCAATCGTATCTAGTTGGAGACATTATTCTTAAAAATTGAAAAAATTCCCTCGTTCCCCGAAAATGGGGGAAATATCCAAAAAAATTAAAAATTTAAAAATCGGTAAATTTTGTCTTTTTTTTCTTAAAACTTCCATAACTTTTTCAAAAATCAACAAATGAACATATTTTTTTTTTCTAAATACATTATATGTACATATTTCATTTGACATACTTTTTATTAAAATTGGACAATTTTCCTTTATATAGGGGGCGTTCAAAACTTGAAATATTGTAAAAAACATAGATCTTTTTCAACTGAACTTTTGAAAATGTTCCGGAAATAGTGCGTCCTTTAAACATATATCAAATCAAAGGTTATGTTATTAACTATCAAATGAAAAAAAAAAATTTGTCCCAATAATATTTATCTTCTATGTGCTAATGGCTGTCGAAAATTAAAAAAAAATGTAATGTTTGCGATAAAAATCACCTTTTATCAGAATGTTTTTTGTACTTAAAACTGCCATAACTTTTTTCAAAATTGAACAAATAAAAATAATATTTTTTTGTATTGAAACTTTAGATATTTCCCTTTCATGTGATATAATTTTTTTTGAAAATCTAACACTTATTCTGCTTACTGGGGGGATTTAAAATAGTAACTATTTTACAAAAAATTACTTTTTCAACTTAATTTTTGAAAATGTTTCTGAAATATGTTTAAACATATATCAAATTAAAGCTTATTTTATGTACTATAAAAAAAAAAAAAAATTTGTCCTGACGACCTATCTTCTATACGCAAATGCCTACCGTATTCGAAAATATGCTATTTTAACAAATTTTTTTTTTTTAAATTAAACACTGTCTACAGATTTGCATCGAATCGTTTTTTATGATAGTGATTTTAATCACTGTCAGATATCATCTATACTGGACCCAACTATGCCACGACCCCACTGTGCCGGGTTTTTTTTATTTACTTTTAAGTCACGCTAATAAGCTAGATATTTTAATAAAGTTCACTCTTAAATTTTAGGCAATCTTTTTTTAGCGAAATCTAATCTTACTATAACTTTTTAGAGCGTAAATTTTCAAAGAAAAGTTTTTGGTAGATTAATTTTCTAAATATTAAAATCCATTAGTAAAAAATATCTAATGTAGAATATTAAATATACCATATACCTATTAGAGGTGCTAATTAAAAATTGTTTTAACTATATATTATGATATGTAATAATACCTTATATTCTTAGTATATAAAATATTTGTAGCAACCTCTATATTAATTTGTACTAAAATATATTTATTTTTAAATTAAAATTTTTAATCAAATTAAATGTTTGAAAATTTGAAGGTAGTCGTCAAGAGTTTTAATTTCTTGAACACTTATAATTGTAATTGTAACAAGTATCCGTAAATTAAGTAATTTCTATATAATTAGATAACCATACACTAAATATATATATTCTAATTAATTATTACTTTGTAACTATTTTTAAAACATCATTATGACATTTGTCTTAGGTTATAATAAAACAATGGATAATGGTTAGAAAGTAGATCAACATTAAAAGAGAGGTTTACAATAATCATCTATCCTAGACACGGGTTACTACAAAAGCAAAACATTCTTAGTTTTCCTCACCTCAATCCCAACTATTTGGGATCAGCCACCCCTGCAAAAGCAAAACAATATTTTCGTAAAAAGCCATTTGCTTAGGTTCATTTAAATTTACCACAATTTAAATCGTAATATTTTATTTATGTAAATTTTTATTATTTACTTATTGTTTGAGTGCAAACGAAACAAATGATACAGGAGAATCTAAGGACAACCCATCGGGAAACAAAAACTTTGAGGAAAAAGGGATTTTTTTAGCTTTTGTTCACATTATATTTCTGTAATAGATACAGATATGGGCATCAAGTAAGTGAACGTGATTTCCATAATTATGGACAACAGGATCAATAGCAAAATGTTGTCTAAGACAATCAAAAAAGTAGCTCAACCGTATCCCGTTGGAGTCGAAAAGCATGTTTGGTACCCAGTCAGAGTTAAAGAACCTCAACTATGTACCGTATATAAAAATTTACCGTATCCAGTTACTGTATTAAACACATATCCTATCCAGTAGAACAGTTAGTGTCTTACTAAACAAAAGTTCCTTTTAAAATTGAAATACCAGTCCCTTACGAAAAGATTTATCAATCACATTATCAGGAAAGTCTACAGCATTTTAATTAAAAGTGTCACAAAATCATGAAGGCTCTCATAATTATGAATATCAAAATAATCAATCTCGACAAGTAGAAGACGGAGAACAACAAAAACACCTAAACAACCAAGAAAATAACAGTAGTTATTGATAAATTACACGGACTCAGTGATAAAATAATCAATCCAAGTGGTATTTAATTAGTATTTAAAATAATTAGCATAAATATATATTAATAAACCTAACTACTTCCTCAGATAATATGAAATATATTTAGTCTTTGCTATTTTATTAAATAATAAATAATTATTAAGTCATATTTTTTGATGAGTAATTGTAAATCCTTAGTAATTTTTTATATCAACATTTTTTATAAAAACTAAAAAAGACTAATTATTTTATTATTAGTCTATTGTTTATATATTTTTATTGTTTTTCTTTAACTAATATATTTATAGCTTTTTTATAATATTATTGTTCAAAAGTTATGTGTGTAGCCGGTAAAGTTACACATAGCTCGAGTTGGTATTACCCCTCTCAATGTAATGACAACAATCGTGTCCGGCACTACCGGCACCTTGCGAGCACTACGTCGGTGTACGCGATTGAAGTCGTACCGCATCTCTTGAGTCTGATGACTCGTGGCCAGTGAGCTGTCGTGTTTTTAATTTGTTTCATTGTTTTTTGGTTGGTATTGGCCTGTTTAGGTGACAACCAACACTTTATATTACCAGTTACGTGCTATTACTCGAGTGCTCAACGGAAATAGAGCAGCGGAGGTTGACATTCCATACGCAAAAGGAACAATTACTTTGGGAAGCGTTTTAGCAGTCCATTCAACGTTAATTGCACTATGGATAGCTGATGGCTGGGTGATGTTTCGTTTTTGTTTGTTTTTTTTTACTATTATTATTCTAATGTTAATATATTGATATATTGAATATTTATTAGTTTATATATATATATATGTATAATAAAGTTACTGTTTGGAATTGATATTATACGATTGTCAAGTAAAACCCCCCGATCCGTCATTTATGTTAAGATAATTAACTTAACGTTAAAAGTATAAAGTAGTGAACTAATTTACTCTGGGAATTGTAAAGTTTCATTTCAATATATTTTTACAATTATTATATACTTTGTATACTTACGAACAGTATTATTTTATATACGAATAATTTAAATTTATTTATTACTTTATTAATTATATATTTTTAAAAATAATAAACTATGTATCTATATAAGCTTTAGCTTTCAACGTCGGGAGTATGTTTGATACGCATCACAAGAGAACGTTTTTTTAGATTTTGTTGTGACTGATAGCGCCACTCGCGCTGCCACCACCGGTTGTGCGAAGATTCCTTATTACGTTGGATGCTAGTGTACGTGATTCTTATGTTTCGCCGAACTATTATCGGTTCCTTTTGTGAGTTTTGCGTTCTCGTCACCATTGCTAGCCCTTGCTACGTGGTTTTATGGTGCACCTAGCTCATAGTCGCTTTAATGGATTAACCGCCTTGGTGATTCGTCGTGGGTATAAAATTGCTATACCAGTCTATGGCATTGTGCGCCCTTCGTGTACATAACAAGTGCCTCCGTTTGTATCGACTTCCCTTGTAGTCTTCAACATCTTAATGTAAAGTATTCCAACTGTTCATTTCTCACCGTCATCAGTCATCTTTCATCTATTGTACGTTACACAGTTAAGTTTTTATTTGTTTGTAATTATTATATTATATTTCATATATTTTGTTCAGAGATGCCTTGTTGGCCATTTTATTATTAAGTGACATCCCCCCCCCCAATCCACAATTCTATGATAATTTATATATATATATATATATATATTGTTATTTTAATATATAACTCCTTGTCTTATAATTCTTATTATTTTATTTAGTGTAAGTACCATCCTCAATCTTATATACAGTCCACTCCCTATTTCTTTCTCCGGCATAATTAGATAACCCAAACGGACGTTAACTAACCCGCATATTATAACCGGGCGTTCCGTTCAAACAAGATCATATTTCTAAAATACTCATCTTTAATTTCATAGGTTAATTTTGAAGAAAATTGAAATATGAGTCATCTAATTAATAAAAGTTGTTCGGTCATTTTTTTAATACCCAATTTTTAATTTTATAACTTTTGTGACAAGTTCAAAAATGGCTAAACTAAAATATTTTGTGAATTAATATGAGTTGACTTATATAAGATTATAAAACTTGAATAATTTAGGCTATTAACAAATGTTTCAATATTTGAAGTTGCAATTAAATTTAAAAAATAACTTGCATATATTCTATGTATAGGTAAATAAATACTTTTAATCTCATCATTATCATATTTCTAATCTAAATTTTTCAGATTATCAAAAATTGATACAAATTTCATTACTTTATGTTCAGCCTCTAAAATATCACTAAATTCAGTAAATTCCTTACAAAATTTGATCCGTTATCAGTTTTACACAAAAATACTTAATTCTAAATTTGAAGTTATTGATAAATTTAAGAATATATTTTGACGAGAACATCTTATGTTTTAATCATCTTTAAGGGATAGTATTTTAAAATAACTGTTATTTACTTTCCTAAATCAACTAATTTACTTGCTCTTTTTTAAAATAATATTTTCGTGTTATAATTTAATAAGATAAGATTATTAATAATTTTATATTTACTAACAAAAACACTGGCCTAAATTTTTTTTTTTAGTAATATAATAAAAGTTGAAAATGAAATAAATTTTTATGCTGATCATATAAACTTCATCTCTTTTAATCGTGAATCCGACACATTTAGCCGACAGTAGTGGCGTACTGAGGATTATAGTACTGTGGTCTTTCTTACTTATGAGTGGCCACTATGCAGGGGATGGTGGGGGTGTCCACCCCTATGGACATAAGAATCAGTCGCCAAATTTTCTATCCTAAGTGACCTTTTTATTTTTTGCAAAAAATGTTAGTGGACACTGGTAAACTAATATGTAGTCGGTAGTTTTTCAAACTAAAACCCAACCATATTGGGAAGGCTATAAACGTAAATGCAGTAGTACTATAAAGTATGAATAAGGACCCCACCAAAACGGCCGGGGATATATGGTGAAAGGCATAGTCCCCCTCACCCACATGATGTGGGTTTACTCTGTCATATGTTGACGGGCAGTGTAAACGGCCGGGGGGATATGATGAAAGGCATATGACCCCCTTCCCATGAAAGGTTAAGAGTATAATGGAGGGGTTCTCTCATGGCAGTAGATATCACAAGTATGGAGGGTTAATCTACATGTGGGAATACATAAGAAGGGGAGGTGATGATGAAACTCATCATAAGGTGATCATTTATGATATTTAAGTAAATAAATAAATATGTACTATATTATACTATTTCATAGATAAAATATTTATACGTTAGAAATAATATTTTATCAAATTCTTTTTTAACACGTTTATATTAGTTTCACTTGTATGTGTGTTAGATACACATTAATGTGAGGTGACGCGATATATTTAACATGAAAACACGGTAAGTGAGAGAGAGCAGGTCAGTGATCACATCATACACGTTTGTGTTTGTCACGACAGGTATGCCGCTGACACAACGCAATTTATTTTCACTTTCTATAGCCGTCTAGTGACCGGAGATTCCGCGTTTTTTTTAATACACGCCGCGACCATCATAGTGTTTTTTTTCTACTAAAAAACCACCACTTTCGTAACGGTACGGCGGCGCTGCTGCTTAGACCGGTCCCTGCAACGTATGGCATTGAAAACTAATTTCATTCGCGCTTTATCATTCGGTCGTTTCGGTCATATCGATGCCAAGTATTTGGATCGTGTATTACCTTGTAACCATAGTCGTTGAACTGAGCTGCTTATCGTTTTTTTGAATGTGACGGTGTTGTTTGCCCTTCCTGTATCCGGATTTCACATTATTCATCAGCTCCAAACGGCAGTGGGTAATTATTAATAATTTTTTTTATTGTTATTTAACGGATTTACAGTCCACATAATATTTATTGGTTATAAACAGGAGATGTATGTTATTATTTTCATTATTAATTTTGCTAATTCTATTTATCATTTTGGTCTTGTTTGTTTGTTATTTTTTATCATAACAGAAAAATATCATATTGTGATTATTATATATATATATGTTATTTTTTTCTTTCTATTTAGTATATTGTGAGGCTCAATTTCCACATTTTTATATTCTCCTTTCCTTCCGCTAAGGCATGGCCAAAATATGAATTTTTTGTTTGGCCATTGATTATCTTTACGCACTTACTGCGGTATTTTGGATAAGTGCCTATTTGCGGCTTAGAATTTATATAGCATTTGATTTTCCGTCGTTGTGAAAAACAAAAGACACTACAATGCCGCGTAATAAGAACGTCAACATTGTACCGGAACAATCGCTGTGTTAGTGCGTGCGCGAGCCGCTCGTCTAAACTACAATTATTTGTTTCATGCGCGGACACAGTAGATAAATACACAATGCAATTTGAAGCACAACAGGATGCAATACTAGACGCGCTCGTCGATATCGATCGCGTAAAAGAATTCGAATCAAAAGACGAAGTTATTGCCGATGAATTCGAATAAATGTGCGGAAAAATTAAATGTGTGTTATTATCAACAAAACCGGTTTTTCATATGGAACAAGGGATGAATAAAAACGAAACGTATGCCAGACCCGTGCACGCAGTTTCTTTTCCGAAATTTGATTTGCCTAAGTTCGACGGAAATATAACAGATTGGTGCTCTTTTCGTGATACATAAGAAGATCTGGTGCATAATAATATAGAAGTTTCTGTTATCATGCGCTTTCATTTATTAATGTCGTGTTTGTCCGCTCCTCCACTGACGATTATAAAATCTGTGCCACTAACGGCGGATAATTATATGATAGCGTGGAACGCATTTAACGCCCGCAACGAAAACGTAGTTCTGTTTTAAAGGTTATCCAACAATAAATTCTATGTTTATTCTACACAAAAAAAAATTAATTTGAAAAAAATTTAAGATATTTGAGTTTAACTATTACCAAAAATAATTGCTGTCTTTTTTTATTTGTAATATTCCTTTCTGGATGCTCAATTACTGCATTAGCTATTCTATTTCTTCTTTACTTAAATTTTAATTTATTAATATTAGTATAAATTTGAAAATTTAAAAATATAAATTCAATTTTTAGAGATTACAACTACAAAGAAATTATTACCAATGAAACTAAAAGACTGTCTTCTCCAGTGTCCTCAGATTCTAATTCTAGTAGATTATCAAGTCCCAAATCAAATTGTAGTAATAATTCAACTTTAGTCCATTACAAGAAACGTGTATCAAAAACTTTTGTGGAAAGTCAAAATGATACAATGAGTAAGTACTTAACATTACTTTTCAAATGTTTCATAATTTAGTAATATTTCATTTTATATTATCAGATTGTTTCTTACCTGATCCAAATGTCAATCTACAAACTTTGGCTGATGTTGCTCTTCGTAACATTCCATTTTAAACTAAAGGTAATTGTTTTTTCTATTTTTTATAATGTAATATTAATAAAACTATAGTACTCTAATGTAGTTAATATGTTACTTAATATTAATATTAAATACAAAATTTTTTTAATTTAGTTAAAAAGTTAAGAGCTATTAAAATAGCAAAAGAAATCATAAAAACATTTGGATTTTGATGATTTTACTTAGAATTTTTAAAAATTTAAAAACCTATTTCCAAAATTGTAACCAAAGATTAATAAATATAATGGGAAATTAATTAAACCACATGCCCCATATAAATAATGTATACCTACACCCCTTAAGCTCTGTATAATTTATTTTTATTGGATTTAATTGTTAATGGTTATATATATTTTTAAACTTGCATTTTATTTTTCAGTTACAGCCAAATATTGAATTTATAAGTGGTTCAGAGACTAACTGATATATCAATATATCAATATCTAAACTATTTTATCTACCAAATTTAGTTTTCAATTCTTTAACAAATTATTAGACCAATTTATGAAAATTCGTTTTGTTTGATTTTATTTTGTATTTTTATCAAACTATGATATTACATTTTTGTGTATTCAATCACACATATACTTCTAAGTATAATGAAATTAATATTACATTTTAATGTACTGTTTAAGTTTCTTAAAGAAATGATATTTATTTCCTATAATAAGAAGTTTTTATATTGCTCAAGAAAATATTTATGATAAAACACTTGACAAGCAATGACAATTTTACATGTGTATTGTGACTTTTAGATGTTGATTATTGCTCAAAGTTATAATTTGGTCAACTTGTTCAACAAATTATTATCGTTGTCAAAAACTCTGAAAAAAATTTCCTTATCTTTTTTCTGTATATAATGTTTTCCATATCGCGGATTATATTAATAGATTTTATTTTATCAATGTATGTTAAATAAACAAAATTCTGTTTTATTTGTATTTTTTGAACAAAATTTCCAAGTAATTTTGTAATAATGTATAATTGATTTTATCTAATTAAATTACATTTTCTGATATGTTTCTAAACTGATTGTATGTTGTAAATATTATTGATCTCGAATTGTGTATTCAATTAAATCTTTAAGTTATTTAAGCACATTCGACTATACTTAAGAGACTTAGTTAAATTTATATAATGTTTAATTTATCAAAACTTATAAAATAATTATTACAATTTATATATATATAATTTTTTTTTTCATTCTCATATTTTGCTTATAACCATATTGATTTTTCTCAGTTTTATCATTTTTCTACCATTTATGTTAGTCCAATACTTATATATTATGATCACACGAAATGTCAATATTATAGTTACAAGTTCCTTTATTTTTACATTTCCTCTAAGTTGTACCAATGTTATTGTTATAGTTATTTTTGTATTATTATTAAACAGTATTCAATTTCTGCCTCTTAATTTTTTTTTTTTTTTGTATTTTGTTAATGTCATAATGATGTATATTTAAATGTTACAACTTAACTTGTAACTAAAGAAGAATAATTATATTAAATTAAGCAATAATTTTCAAAAATCTTTATTTAAATTATTAAATATCAATATTTTATTATGAATTATTTTTTATGTTGTGTTTGTTATTACAATTTGATGATCGTATTGTTACATTGAAGTTTGTAAAATAATTGGTTTTTTCTTACAATTAATAAATACTGTGTTTAATTTCTATATGTAGTATACTTTTTTTGTTCATTCAAAATAATATATTGTTCTTTTTAAGTTACTTCGTTATTTTAAATTTACTTATTTTTTTTTACTGATATTGTCTATTTAAAATATTAGTGGTGCAAGTTCAATATAGTGCAATATTTTATTATAATGTTTAAAATATGTTTTTAATAATTAAATATCTTCACAAATAATAGGAATAAAGAATTCGTTTTTATACTAAATTAATTAGAGTAGATGGTGTGTATACTACAATAATCAGTCACAGGCAAGTTACCAATAAATACGACAGGAGGTGACTGCATCCTAATAATTTTGTATATCACTAACACCACTGATGTGTTTCCAATAAAACCTATTAAAATACAGTGATATACGCAATAGACAAAATAATAGTTACTCTAATTAAATTCGCAATTCTTTTTGTAGCCAGTCACCAAATGATTAGCTCTAAAAACCTATATTTTCTCTATTAAAATCGTTTTTTTTAATTTATTTTTTGAAAATATTGCTTAGAAAAGAACAAGTATTGATTTATATTAGATAAAATTAATTTTTTGTCAATTATTTTTTTAATAATTTTGTTTGTAGTCTTCGTATTTGAAATATTTCACTCTTTGACTATTAAAATAATAATATATCACTGTTATTTGTAACCTATTAATTTAGTTAATTCTATAAAAATGAAAAACATATTCAAATAACAAACAATATTTTTATTTTAACACGTAACTTATAACTAATGACAAAATATAAAGTTTATAACAATAGAAAAAAATGTAACTTTGATTTTTTTTTAAATTTAACAAATAAAATAGTAATTAGTTTTTAAATTATTATTTACAAAATACATATTAACAGATATTTTTTAAGTTCAAGTTTTAAATACGTCGAAAGTAATGTTAAAATGAGTGATAAAAATTTTTAATTATATTTGAAGTATATAAAATATATATTTTTTTGAAAAATATCATCAACAGAACATCTCTATGGTGGCCTTATATGATTTACCTATGCATACGAACTATATTGATTTCCAAAACAATACAAATTATATTGTAAAGTTTCGTTGACAGGTTAATTTATATGCTAAATTATTATAGCATATAAGAGTTTATGGACTATAAATACGGAAGAAATTATTTATTTAAAGTTACTAATAGCCCATGGTGTCTTTATCGATGAGATAAACAAAGAATTTATTATCCTCTTCATTAACAGAGTTAATCAACCTCATATCGTCGATTGTTGAAATAAAAGCACAAATTTGCGAATTTTCAGTAGTTTCCTCAAAAGGTCCAACAACTTTAATGATTTCATATTTTTCACCATATAAATTTATATTAGCTAGAGATGTATTGACAAATACTACATTTTTATTACGAATAAAATAACTTCCTTTGATCAGCACTTCATCGACCGAACTACGATGTTAAATGTAATGATCGTATAATCGTTCATTTTTTCATAACCATTAACAATGTTAATAGAAAATAAATCGTTGAGGTATACAAAAGACGTACCAATATCCAATGAGCACACAAACAGCGAGCAAGATTCATCTATGTCAAAATATTCTACCGTATTATCAAGTAATGGCGACGTTTCTAAGTTTTCACATATCTCTTCCAGCTGTTCGTGCAATGTCTTTTACTAAGACAGCACCAAAGATAGCGTCGTCAACTTGGACACATTGGTCACTGGTAAGTTTATCATTTTGAATCTGCAATTCCGTAGAAGTCGGTTTGATGAAATTTTTTACTATATCACCGAAACTGTCAAACTGCTCTCGAGAACAAATCATTACGGTGTAATTAAAACTAACTGAATTCTCTAAATGTTCAACGTCCAGTTTATCAGTCACAACGTTTCCATTTCCATTAAAAAATTTTTCTAAGTTCTGGGCGTTTTTAAATTCACCAAAATTCTTATGGGTACGGTTATAATGTCTGTCATAAATTTGATCAATTTCATCTCGCCATATCAAATAGACAATACGTTTGACTGTTTCCAGTACAACTGTTATACTTAACACAACTGTATAAAGAAAAAAAACGATGGCGTGTAGAAATTTCATATTGATTTTTTATATTACGTGAGTAAGACAAAATGCACATAAACTTCAAACACGAACTAAAGCAGATAATAATTTAATTGACTATTTATAGGCCTTTAATTTCTAAGGTATAATGCCAAGTTTATAAAATAAACAAGAAAATTGTTTAATTTAATGTAAAAAATGGCATAGTTGCATACAATAGTTAAATCTTATTTCACCCAATATAATAAATTTGTTTTAGTCAATTACAAAAAAAAGTTTTCATTCATGTTTAATTACAAATAAGTGTCTACTATACTCTATGTATTTCCTTTGAACAATATTGGATTTAATAACTGTATTCTAAAAGATAAGTTATTAAAACTGTATAGACTAATTTGAAGTTTACTAATTCTCGGATTTTCAAATACCTAAAGCATTTAAGTTGAAGTATCGATAAAATGAAATTATATCAGCATTAAATAATTAAATAAGTTTCAAGTTATTTCCATATATTGTATAATTTTAATCAGAATAATAATGAATCTTCATCTTCAACAACTTTTTTTAAACAAAATAACCTTAATATTTAATGAACATATGTATACATTATAAAAGAAAATAGTAAAGGGTAATATAATATAAAAAATAACAACCAAAAAAGACATTTTTTGAAAAGCCTGAATCAGAAGTCTGAAATTTTTTTATGTATAAAGGCGAAAATACTGAGTGCCCCGACCAAGAGGTGTTTTCGAGTCGGCGGCATAACAATCTTTATTCTACCTATTACTGTTTTTTAAAAGAAATTGTAGTCTAATCCAATAAAATTAATCTTTTCGAAATTAAAATTTTGTTATAGAGGTGACATGTTTAACATAACACTAAACGGTCACATCGAAATAAAGATAATTTTTATATAATTACTGAGTAATAATTTATAATACTCAATTGAAATTTCTATAGTTAAGGCATTGATTATAATTGTTATAAAGATTATAATAAATAGTTAATTGAATAATTATTTTAAATATTGATAGCATTAATTTGTAAGTCTTTTTTTTATGAAAAAAATGTAATATTTTCTATTCTTATGATTAGCTAACATTATTTGTTAATAAAAATTTGTTAGCTTATAAATAAACGTAAGTTAACTTTATAATTTTGTTCGAGTTGAGCAGATCAACTGTATGCTACAGCGTTATAATTTTTATATAATAACTGGATAATAATTTATAATACTGTAATATTCTCCTTTGGAATATTAATAAAATCAATTCGTTTCGTAATATTTTAAATATGTGTGATATATCAGACAAGGATTATGCCCATGCAAAAAAAGTTTGGGAAAAATTTAATTGTTCAACATTGAGAGATTATTCAGATTTAAATTTAAAAACTGATGTTTTTCTTTTGGCTGATATATTTGAAAATTTTAGAAAAATGTGTTTAGTTAATTATGGGCTTGATCCTTGTTATTATATCACAACTCCGGGGTTGAGCTTTGATGCTTGTATAAGGTCATCCCTGATCTATATGGTTATGTGACAACTGTCACGAGGTATTGGTGTACATCAACTATCAACGACTCAACGGACATCAACTTTAACCTTTAATACTTTTATAGTTTTTTTTATATTAAATTGCTTTTAATTTACAATAGTTAATTTTTCTTTTTAATCCTACTGTGGTCCGACAATACAGTGTCTCGCCCAGTGGGTTGGTGACCCTTTCTTTTCAAGGCGCCATGAAAGTTACAAATTTTTCGTTGCAGCCAATTCGTTTGATTTTTTTTATATTTGTAACCTTTCACCTGTTACTATGATTTTTAAATGCAACCAAGATGTCATCGTTCGACCTGTACTATTTGTGAGACATTCTTCTTTATCAGGACGTCTCCCAAAAGGGGAGGATGTTTGGCCGCCGATAAAGTGTAGCTTCACTTGCGTGCCATCGGTTAACACGATCTGAATTTTTGTGCGTCGTTGTGTACAGCGATCCAGTCTGGCGCTTATATTAGAAATATCCTATGACTGATAGTGGAGTGCCTCAACCCACAGCTAAGTTCCGTGATCGGTGTTTGTCACCAGGAGAATTTTTCAGTAGTATTAGTAATAATCTATTGTTATTGTAATAATGTTATTTTAACTAAAATTTATTTTGTTTTATTAAATTTTTTTTACTGATTTATAAAAAATTTAATTATAACATTATGCATTTATACATTTTTTTATATACAGTCCACTCGGGTTCTAGGAATATTTTAACTATATCAATATCTATTCACTAGAAAGTATAACACATATTATAATTTTTTCTTTTCATAAATTTATATAATCTTATTTCTAGTATTTCAAAAAAAAATTTCATATCCTCCCACTTTCCTCTTTTAAGTAGTAAAACTTATTTTTTTTTTAATTAAAAACATATTTGTTTAATTAACTTAAAATTAAAGCAATGATCTAATAAGTGTTTTAAAAGATATTAACATTTTTCAATAATCAAAATGTAGATTAAATTTTTTTATGTACTTTTAATGACTTCTTTATCATTCTTAGATGAGCTACTTTCTATGTTAGGACGATCAATATCATTAGGAGATTATTCAATGGATTGTTTTTTTCTTCCAGCTTATTATTTGTGTCATCGGTAGACACAAGTGGTGAAAAAACGTCGTTCCATGTTCTCTAACCCAAATTTTCAATATTAACTTCCAACTTTAAAATTATTTAAGTTTAAAAGTGAGTGTTATATACTACATCGACATATTAGTTTACATATATTATTTAATAGTTAAAAATAAAATAATTTATTAAAATTATAAAATTTTAGTTTTTGAATTATATTCACAATCTACTTGGAGTAAAATTTTTTTTTTTTAATTTTAAAGGTTATGTCTTCATCAATATAAAATTTGTGATCTGAGAATGAATGGCAAAAGATACAAAAAGATAAAAATTAACACAAAGTAAAACTAATAGTTTCTCAACTGAATCTGTGCTGGTTGTTATGTGTTACAAACAAATACAAACAATTAATTTTTGTAGTTTAAAAATGAAGAAAATATTAGATCTAACTCAGCAAGTCCGATTGGATTCTCTAATAGTTCACACTCGTTGAAAAAACCAAACGCTTTCGACGAGAATGGGTCTTCAAAGAAGTTAAGGTCTATATCTTCGATGTCTGAATAGGAAAATGAATCGCGAATCTCACAATATTCTGAAATTGATTACGATTATAATGGTATAATTGTGATTTATTCACTAAACTTCAACGAAACACATTTGCAATTATTGTATTTTTAATTAATAAATACTTTTAAAATAAACAAGACTTTTCTCTAGCTCAGCACGGCCTACTGCACGCAAAAAAGTCTGTTTACGAAAAAAAGCTCAAACTCTATCCTGAGGAAATGACAGTGGAAGAGATTTGATTACTCGAGTGCCATGATAATAAATCGGATGACAGAATCGTGAAAAGATCACAAAAATATCTTCTTCAGAAAACGAATCCCTGAGTTCTGATTATTCAGACTACGAATAAAATTTTGATGGTAGAACATTAATTTTTAATCTAAACGGATCTCAAAAAAATGTAGAAAGAAAAATTTTTGTCGAGTTGATTTTTAACTATGCAGAGTTGTGTCATGCAATTTAATCGATCAAATTTTTTTTATATAATGTTCCTCACATTTATTTTTTTAATTGTTGAAATATTCTTATTGTTTATTTGTTACTCATATTGCTTCTTACTTTTGTTCATTATTTTTTTCAACTAATTATACTATATTTATTCATTTTCTATACTTTTAATTTGTTTTATTTTAATAAATGTTATTTGAACTGTTTATAATAAATTTATATAATTATCAGTGGTTCTTTTTTATTTAATATTGGTATCATAAAAATTAGAAAGAATAGTAATTAAATAAGCACATAAATCTGTATTTCCTCTATTATTTATTGAATAATCAAATAATATATTTTATTATTTTCGCTTTTCCTGGTTTATATAAGTTACTTATGTAATTTAAAAGCAATTTTTGTCGTTTTTCAAACAAAAAATAAACATTTTTTCATTTTAAATTAAATAATTGTACAATTTCACAAAATTATTTATTTATTTATATAATTCAACGGGCTTGGCCCTTTTTTAAATAGATATGTACAATTTATACAAAAACTACAATTTTTTAAGTACAAAACAAATTATGTGTTATTAATAATGTTGCTGAAGTAAATTGGTTTATGTTCTATCAGTGAGTGAACTAGTCAGTCATTGTTAAGTAACACAATCTACGTGATACATTTTTAATCATCCCAACTGGCTTTATTTTATTATTATCTGTTTTTTGTATAATTTAATATGTTTTATGTTTAACTACAGTGACAAAGTCACTCCAAAAACATCGTTATGAAACTTTTGGTAAGCAATGTGCGTTAAAATTTTTAATTAATATGTATGTCTAATAAACATAGGACTCATATTGTTAGAACACAGTTTTATTACTATACATACAGAGTAATTGATTTGTCATTAACCACTAATTTTTTCCTAATTTAATAATAATATTAAAAAATTTTTCGTTTTTTGTTTAGTATTATTTCGTTTGTGTAGGATCAAAGGAAAGTACTGTTATGGTAAAAGTTGATGAGGAATAAAGTAACACTGGTTGAAGTTCTACTTGGCGTTGAGCCGTTTAATAAAAGAAATGAAACGAGAGTTGTAACACAAATGATAATATGCGAACAATAATAATAACAATAGTATTACTTTGAATAACCGTTGACAGAAAAATAAAAGTTAATCGAAATTGCGGTGGCGTTTTTTGGTTGGTCCGGTGGACGGCGTATCCAATGTGATAGGTGTCACGAAGATGACTGACTTCACGTATTATTGCGGCGGGGTATTCGACGCTAGGCATTTGTTGGACTTTACACCACGACGATAACGCGTGTGTGTAACGGTCCGGTTTACAGTGAAGCGGTGGCTGAGAAGGAGCTGATACGACCGCGGGGTGTCAACGTGTGACAACGCCGTGGCCGTGTCAGTACCAACAAAAAAAAATGTGTTCATAATAATTTTAACCAATTATTCTTGTTGAACTTTGTGTTTAATCCATAAATGTACTCTCACCTAAGTTTAAATTTAATCACAGTTTTTAAATTTTGTAATTCATATTTTTAATCGTTTTTTTTTTGTAAAAACTTTTAAGACGAGATGTTTTATTTTAAATATGTTTAAATTATTTTTTTACGAATATTAATATTAAAAGAGAAATATTTCATGCTAAATTTATAACGTTAATGCGCAAAAACCTAACCTCTTTCCTAAAGTTATAAATATAAATTAAAAAATATTTTACAATAAAATGATAAAATACGACTTGAGATTTTTCACACGTAACCTACCGACCATATGCCAATTACAATTTATAACACCTCTAAATAATATATTTTAAGTTAGATAAAGTACCTAGTTATGCTTATACGAATAACTTAAATATCTCATACATGCACTACATAAATACGATAAATATCTAAATGTTTACTTGCATGATTGGATTATATTTTTTAACAATTTTAAGCGTATGAAATTAGGAAATTCATATAGTCAACCTAATGGACACGTATACACGAAATTGGTGTATTGGACAATTACAAAATAAAACGGTTAAATGGTACCAGGAGTTCATGAATAATAGTCGTATTTTTGATAGCCCCCATTTTATGGCGTATAAGAGTGTTGGCCGATTGAATATATTGAAAAACAGTACCAGGGATTCAGAAGGTTAGTTTTAATTTACTCAAGGGTCGTGATAGTACAGTGTGATGATCGGCTTCTATTCTTGTAGTCGTTATAAGCATACCACGCAACGTGTTGGTTAATGGTACAGAATTGCTATTCACCTTTGAATCAATTACAATCATGTAATACTAGGATATATAATAATTAATGAATTATCCTTTCAATAACAATAACAATACACAATTAAAGAATAATTCAACTATTAAACAAACCAATTTGTGTGCATATAGGAATTTTGAAATGGTAACTCTGAGATTAAAATTATCTAGGACAAAGGGGGAGAACAATAATCTTATCTCCTAAGGGATCTTAAAAGACTAAAGGACAAAAAACATAACTTAACAACAAATGAAAGAACACAACTAACTGAACCACTTACTAGTCCCTAACATAGAATTATAAAGAATAATTTTCTTAAATACTGATGCGTAATCCAAAGAATAGGCCGCACAAATGATGTATATACATACATACAAATTAATTAAGTAATTGGCCGTTTTTAAATATTAACACAATTATATCAATACACAAATACGTATCGCTTTACAAAAATTGCATAAAAGACACAAAACTCTAATCAAAAACTGTTGCGGCGAGTTATGTGGTTGCGTTCAACTTGCGGCCCGGATGGAACCGGTTGCGTGTAGTGGGTGAGGGTGCGATAGTATGTCGGTACCAAATTCGCCATATGGTGACTCGTCGCCTTGTCTACCAGTCAACCATTGTAAAGTCCAGTTGATTAGTTATAATCCGATCATTGATGTTCTGCCCAGGTCTGATTATTGAATTCTACAACACTTAATGTAATTGGGGACGCCCAATTATAAAGTTTACTATTAATTACACTAATATTGTTATTATAGACAAATTTCTTTTGAGTTTCTTTATTTACTAAGTTTTTGGGATTTCCTTTTATTCACGTCCTAAGTCAATCAGGCCAACCGATATTTAGGAGCCTGTAGACGAACAAAAACAGAGCAACCATTAATGGCGTACGTCAGAAATGGAACATAATGCGCTCTATGTAATGCATAACGTGTGATGGTCTTATCACAATGTCAAGGGGGGGGAAACACCCGACGGCAACTTTTTGTCACATTAATAGGTAGACGGCTAATATCGAGAAAGAAACGGGTGAGCACCAGCTTTAAGCGTAGGGCGGTACCGTGTCAATACAATAAGCACTATCATACAGCATAAAGCTTTCTTATATTTATTTATTTGTTTTAATTTATTCAACTTTACTCTAGGTAAGAATTGAAAAAAATTTTATTATAGAAATTCTTATTTAAGCTAATGCATTCTAAAAAATTTTGAATCTTTTTATGTATAATTTTTAAGCAATTCCAAATTATTTATACGTTATGGTTTATTATATACGTTAGGTGTATTTATTAACCAATGTTGGATATTTNATATGTGTATATATTATCCAATGTTGGATATTTGTGGATTTGGTCCATTCAGGAGCAACGAGGTTCTATCGGAGTTGTAGAGTCCGAGGGTTTAGAACAATAAAGACAAGTAGATATAAAAAAAAATTATTAAAGTTTCTCTATAGAGGTATTACAAATGACCTAACTGGTGAGTACCTGAAATAATACACTGAGGCAACGAAGAGGCGGTGGCCAACTCACGAATACCATGTAATGTGATTATGTATAAGGTACGAACTAGTCAGTAACAATTAATAAAGTTTGAATATAAATATGTGATCTATTGCTTTATCATTCTTTAATCAGATTATTAATTCTAAATAATTGGGTTAATATAAATTTACTTACTTCTTTTATTTGGCTTATACAAAGATCGTCAATGTNCTCTTTTATTTGGCTTATACAAAGATCGTCAAGGTTTGCGTAAAGATTTTTATTGTCTCTTTTAAATAAATAAAGTGTTAACGCAAAATAATTTTATTCGTTATCGCTTTAAAATATACCGAAGACAACATGGGGTCACGACTAGTTTGATCAAAATAAATCAGATAGAAGAATTCTGAATTCTTTATTGAATTCAGATCTTCAAAAAGAAGAGAGAATAAATGTCTCTAAGAAAATCAGTGCCTTTTTATATTATTTTTAATTACCTCCATCATGGGTTGTTGCCGTCAGCGGTTTTAGTGATTTTCAGTTTATTGTATAAAATTTAAACATAACATGATAGTTATTTTAAGATAAGATGCATAGTATACAATAATCAATTTAACACATATATACATATATAATGGCTAGTGTACAAATGTGTATATGTTATGACAGATAAATTAATTGTTTGTATACAATTGGTATTAAATATTGATATATTAAATTATATTAAATATAATTAAATTATTAATTAAATATTAAATATTGTTAAACGTAAGATGCATAATTCAGAGCATTGTACATATTACGACAAAAGATACTTAGATTAATAAGAATTTGTCGGTATTACAAAATAATGATATAATATAAATTCAAATATTATGTATTGTTCTTTTTACATGAATCAATTTGTAATATGTTGCGATTTTAATTAAATTTTATACAGCGTGACTGAAATCTAACTGATAACTTTTATCTGATATGTTTAGGAGATGATGCAGTTTTGGGACTGTGAAGATATTTTTCTCCCTCACATAAAACTACCGTTAACGTAATTTTTCTACAACACGAATAGCATGTGCATAATCCTACAATGTTACCAATATACACATGTTGGATTGTTCAGGTTTAAATTATAAACAAATTATGTTCAACTAGGGAAATACGGAGGAAAATAGATACCTTGGGTAAATGGGTCAGCCAGTAACTTATAAATGTTGTCAGTTATATCTAACACGCTCTATAAACATCAGGGTCGTTACATTTTAAACACGAAATGTTTAAAACGTAAAAAATATCAAGTTGGCCGACCCTAAGTAGTTGGGATTAAGATAAGGAAAATGAAAAAGAGTATGTTTGAAGTACTGTCTATCACAAATTTTCAATAATCCGTCCAGTTCTAAAAACAAGTTAGTTCAATATAAATTGAAAACTAAATATGTGACATACAAAAAAAAGAACAAGGCAGTGTAAATTCAATGAAATNGTGAAAACTAAATATATGACATACAAAAAAAAAGGAACAAGGAAGAAGACATACAAGAAAAAGGAGTAAATTCAATGAAATTAGAATAAGAATGAACATATCGGTCAACTAGGCATATCGTTACTATACTCAACAAAAATCAAAAAAAATGATTCAGTTTTTGAAAAACAGTATTCATATCAATTTTATTAAAGCCTGTAAAATATTATTGTAGTTAAATTACTATGCTTAAGCAAATAATAAAACTAATGTATCAAATAACTTAAATAAATTTTGAATTTTATAAGATCAATAAAAAAGAAACCTATTTGTTAAAATTCACTATCATTTTTTATGAAGCAAAAGAAAACCATTTTCTTTATACGAATAATAAAAAAATTCAAATCCCATTTTTGTGAAATGGTGCTTTTAAATATAAGCCACAAAAGTAATACTCACAATACTTTAATATTGTAGTACATTTCAAAACATTAAATTTCTATAATTTAGAAATGTAAAAAACAATAATTAAATGATTTGAAGTGTGGGGGAGGATTATTATTATATAAGGGAGAATCGGTGTTTAAAATGTTAAGTCTAGCCTAAATAATTTAAACGCTCAATAAAGTTATCCCAATTTAGCCCTTTCTATTATTTTTTAATACGTAACGTATTAAGGAGTAAACTATGCTAATGAGTATTCACACTTACTTTACGCAGTTGTTTAGATTAGTTTTGTATTAACTTCTCAGATAAGTGATGAAAATCGTTTGTTGGATGTCGAGTTTTTCGATGAGTTAGACTTATGTGTATATTAGATCTAAGTCATATTTTTGGAAAATTAACTTTGGTTATTTACAAAACTAAATTAATGGAAGGGAAAAGAAAGGTTAATATATTTTCTGTCATTTTACTTTTAAAAGTGATCAAATCATTTCAATAATTTTTTTTGATATATAAATATTTTTTTTCAACTTTTTAATTATAATATTTCTTTTTTTCAAATGTCTATGTGTCTAGAAAAACAAGGTAATAAAAGTTTTTTTTTTTTTTATCGTACCTCATGTATGTTTTTTTTTATTATGGCACTTAGTAGCATACTATTTAATAATGATTTTTCCTTTTTTTTTTCTTTATAATGGAATGAGTATTAGTTTGTGTGCTGTACCAGAGTTAAATTTTTTTTTTCCCAAAAAGAAATAAAAAAATATAATAATAAAGTTTATATCCCAGTATTTTTAACTCTACTTATGATGTATATAGCCCTCTAAATTTCTTAATCTAATTTTTCCCTTATTCTAAAATACATAATTATTATACATTTTCTTTTTTTTTTTTTTTATATCTTCTTTGTTGTTGATTACTGTTATTGCTTCTATACTTTGTTAAATGGCTTCTTGTTCTTTACGGTTAATTTCTAGTTCGCACAATAGTCTGTCATAAAAATAAAAGAGGAGGATAGAAGAATTAAATAATGGAATATGTGTGATATTTATATTTTTGTCATAAAAAAAGAGGAAGGACTAATAATAGACTATAGATGTTATGTTTAACGGATTTTTGAAGTACGTTTAGTTACAAGGTGAAAATAAAGCATACGGTATACATTCATATATATGTATATATTCATGACCTCTTTATTAAGATACTACTACCACACATGGTTTGTCGTAAAATGTAAACCGAAGGAAAATTACATTCGGATAACGCACACCTGAGTCATATTAATTCTACAATGAAATGTGCAATGATTATGGAGGAGGATTTTACGACTCTCAATATTTATTGGTCATGCTATATGAATGGGAAACAGTGTGTGTTCACGTAAAATTCTACTTTCCAATTATTGGGCGCCAAGCCTTAATGGCTGAATTATTTTCTTTAAATAGATTTATAATACAAGTTAAAACATTTACGTTGAACACGTACTATTACGACCAGAATGGTAAGAAAGTAGTTATTAATAATATCCCTCTTTTTAAATTATCCACCTTTAGCAATTCTATTATTCCCTCTATAAAAGTTATTCTTGATTTATCTTAAGTTTATCTTTAATTTTCATGACATACTTTGAAATATAATCTCTTACCTTGTGTCAAGCTAGCTTGATCGTTTGTTGAAAAAAAAAAAATGTAATAAGAACACTGACTTTAATTTACTTATTTATTTTATAATATTATAAAAATTGTCCACCTCGAAATATTATTTCACCTAAATTCCTTTCTACACCTGGTGTCTGAATATATGTGTTACTTTATATTTTAAAATGAAAATTTATATAACCAGATAGATTATAAGAAGCAATCTTTAGTGACACGTCATAAACTATTGTTTTAATTGCTTAATGTGCTAGGGTAATGACTTCAACAAACCATCAGCATCTTATGCAATCAATCAAACACTTATCTATCTAAATTTAAGATACACTTTACGATCTCCTTAGTGATTTGACATAAACTATTGTTTTTCCAGCAGTTTTAACCACTTTATGTGCTAAGGTAGATTTTCGAAATGCACTTATTAAATAGACAATCCAATTGAAGAATTAAAAAAAATTCTTAATTGGAACAACTCACAAAATACAAAATAAAAAAACCCAGCACAGTGGGGTGGCGGCACAGTGGGATCGTGGCATAGTTGGGTCCAGTATAGATGATTAAAATCACTATCATAAAAAACGCTTCAATGCAAATCTGTACAGTGTTTAATTAAAAAAAAAAAATTGTTAAAATAGCATATTTTTGAATATAGTAGCCATTTGCGCATAGAAAATAGGTCGTCGGGACAAATTTTTTTTTTCATTTTATAGTACATAAAATAAGCTTTAATTTGATATATGTTTGAAGGACGCAGTATTTCCGGAACATTTTCAAAAATTAAGTTGAAAAAGTAAATTTTTGTAAAAAAGTTGCTATTTTAAATCCCCCCCAATGAGCAGGTTAAGTGATAGATTTTCAAAAAAATTATATCAAATGAAAGGAAAATATCTAAGGTTTTAGTATAAAAAAAAAATTATGTTGATTTGTTGATTTATGAAAAAGTTATGGAAGTTTTAAGAAAAAAAAGTGAAAAAATTTCGAAAATTAGCGATTTTTAAATTTGTAATTTTTTTGGATATTTCCCTCATTTGCGGGGAACGAGGGAATTTTTTTCAATTTTTAAGGGTAATGTCTTCAACTAGATACAATTTGTGATCTTTTGACGTATTTTTGAAAGAAATCGGTCCAGTGAGAGCTGAGAAAAAGTGGCAACAGACATAAAAAAAAAAAATAAAACACATCATTGTAAAATTAATACCTTCTCCGCTTCGCATCGAAACTAAAATTAATTGTCTTAACAATTTATAAATATTTAAAGCTAAAAATAAAAAGATGAAAAGGTTGAGTTATATTTTTAGAATTACATTACTTATGAGAGATTTATATAATAAACACCATGTGTAAAAAAAGATTCTAAGTCAGAGAGAGCACAATCGCAAAATATTCTGGTTCAGAGATGCTTCATGACCAAATTTTTAGAAAAAATAAGGTGTCGAATGAGCAAGAAATTGCTCTTTTATAGGCCTGTTTTTAACCCAAACAAATTCTACAGAATCTTTTGCTGAATTTTTTTATAGAGAACTAAATTTACCTAGTACGTTAGCCTCCTGTACTTCTTCTGACATTAGTTACGGAAAACCATGCTAACCCAGTACTATGCTTACAATCACTGAAAAAAGATCTAAGTAATATATATCTTATTGAATTTCATATTTTTGGTATCTCCTGATAAAAAACCCTGATTTATGATATATTATTTAGTTTTATGTTCTTTATGGTATTAAATATTTTAAAAATAAGCATTTTAAGGGGAAGTGGGATAAATCCTCAAGTGTTTATTTCAAACTTGCATTTAACATGACGGAAAAATATAAGGACTAGAACTGTTTAAATTAAAATAAAATCTATCGTATATCATGCAAATGTATGAAAAATAGTTATAAATATCACAAGGATATTACAAATGAAACGACTTTGAAACAGCGATTTATGTTTTAATTTAAATGCCCGTAATGGTTAAACAGAGTTGTTTTATAAATGTTACTAGATGTTAAAAAGCAGTTTCATAAAAGACATCATTGCGGAGCAAATACAGTCCCCGGGATGTTTTTTATACAATTATGGAACGCAATCCGGGATGTTCCGTGTATCATCAAAACATCCCATTGCTGTTTCTGGGNTCCGGGATGTTCCGTGTATCATCGAAACATACCATTGCTGTTTCTGGGTCAAAATTTTGGCACAGTGTTAACACTGTCCATATCATTAATATAGTATTTAACAACCAAGTCTCATAAAACCGTTAGTATTATTAATTGTGACCTGCACGATCAAAAAGACTACAATTATTATCGCAGTAATTTTATTCCAACATACAATCCTGTGTCATAGTGCTATACTATCACAACAATAATAAAAATAATACAAATATCATAAAAAAACATTAGTTGCAAGTGTTAAAAGAAAAGGAATAAAATTGTCATAATAACAAGTAGTAGTATGAGCTAATGTTAGATATATAATTGGCGATGGTTTATCATGAATAAGAGTGATAGGGTATGGAGATAAGATAAAATCAATGAGTTAGTTATATTTGTTTAGCTACAAGCTAAAAATAAAAATATGCGGTGAATGATCATAGATCTTTTTGTTAAAATGATATGACTGCATATGGTTTGTCGTAAAATGTAAAGTGAAGGAAAATTACACAAGGATGACACTTACTCGAATAATATTAATACTACTATGAAATGTGCAGTTGTTCTGGAAGAGGATTTTATGACTCTTGATATTTTTAACGATTGTAGTATATGTAGGAAACGATGTGTGTTTGCGTAAAATGCAACAGTCCGATTGTTGAGCGCTAAGCTTTATATAAGCTTTTAATAGCTGAATTATTTTTTATATGAATGATAAATACAAGTAAAACATTTATATTACACACATACAATAGCGATCATGAAATAGTTGTTAACAATATTTTTTTTTTAATTATGTACGTTAAGAAGTTAATTCTATTATTCCCACGATAAAAATTATTCAGAACTTATTTTAAATCTATCTTTAATCTTTTATGACATGCTTATAAATATAATTTCTTACCTTGTGTCCAGCTCAGCTTGGAGGTTTGTTGAACAAAAAAAATATAATAAGAGCACTGACTTTAATCTACTTATTTATTTTATAATGTTATAAAAATTGTTAAACTTTAAATATTATTTCACTTAGCTTCCTTTCTGTACTTGGTGTCTGAATATATATATATATATCCTTTTATACTTCAAAATAAAAATTAATACAACCAAATAGATTATGAGAATCAATCCCTAGTGACATGCCGCAAATTATTGTTTTACCAATAATTTCAACTGCTTGATGTTCTAGGATAATGATTTCAACAATACATCAGTATCTTTTGCACTGAATCAAACACTTATCTATCTAAATTTAAGATACACTTTACGATCTCCTTAGTGACTTGACATAAACTATTGTTTTACCAACAGTTTTAACCACTATATGTGCTTAGGTAGATTTTCTAAATGCATTTATTAAATAGACAATCCAATTGAAGAATTAAAAAAAATTCTTAATTGGACACAACTCACAAAATACAAAATAAAAAAATTAATTGTCTTAATAATTTATAAATATTTAAAACTAAAAATAAAAGGATAAAAAAAACCCAGCACAGTGGGGTGGCACATCGAAGCTAAAAAGTTAAGTTTTTTTTTTAAATTATATTACTTATGAGAGAGTTAGATAAAAAACACCTAGTGTGAAAAAGTTTCTACGTCCGAAAGAGCACAATTGCGAAACAGAGTAGTGCAAAAACGCTTCATGACCACATTTAAAAAAAAAATAAGGTGACGAATGAGACAGAAATTGCTCTTTTATAGGCCCAATTTTGAGAGGGAAAATTGATATTTTAGATTTTAATTGAAAAATGTTTCTTATTGGTTAGTCATTTAAACTTAAAAGGACACATGCTCAACATATTATTTTACTAATTTATGTTAATTTTACATACGGGTATTGGTGTTTTGTATCTATCATCTCCCATAATAATATGGTTTTTTAGAAATATCATCAATATAAAAATATAAATAAAATAAACTTTTAAGTGTTAAATATCATACACAAATGGCCGGCTTTGTTGACGAGCATACGTTAACACATGGCGCGTATTTCCGCGTCTGTTGATATCATATTTCCAAATAACAAACAAGCGCTTACGTTTTTATTTTATTCATTTATCAAAATCCCTTAATTTCTCTCTCAATCATGAATGTATTTGACAAAATATCCATTCATTTAAGATTTATATTATGCCGAATTTAATAACTGCTAAACACTTAACATTATTTAATTTGTACACCATAATTTTATCATAACATACATCACTTGTTGATTGTCTGTTTTGCATTATTATTATTAATTTTTTTTTCTCTTTTTCTGCTCACGGATTTTTTTCCTCAGTCACAATAAAATTAAACTGCGTCATTTCAATGTCACACACTATTAAACGCATTCATTTACTAATTGTCATTCATTCATTATTTATTTTTTCTTCTGTCTCTTCAATAATTATTTATTTATAACAATGTTCCCTTGAAAGAAAATTACTTTTAAAAAAACTCTTCCTAGCAACCTACAGCATCACTAAATTTGCAATTACAATGTGTGAATCACTTGGATGTACTGCATCATCAGCAGGGTAATAATATGCATTCGAATGGAGTTTTAAATTATTAGGTGCCGTCTTCAACAGTGTTACCCATTACTTCTTACATAAATAACATTAACAACGCTTTGAATTAGTAAACTACAATTAAATTGACACAAACACTTTAGTACCCAGCGATGACTACAGGGCAAATGATGCAAATAAATTACATGCTGGTTATTCGAAACTATTATCACAATAAGATAACACTCTTTGACGTTATAATAGATAAAATCCATTCAGCTTGCCATGTGCTTTCTCGCTAGAGTCCTAAACGTTGGCTAAGCTATACCTAAATGGGGTAACGCTGCACAGTGGGACCAAACGTTGATTTAGCTGGCCAAAAATACACACAAAACAATTACACACTAACACATCTGTCACTACATAGATCACTGGTTGCTGCGCAGGCGACCCCTCCCACCTCCAGTGATTCTATTTACATACACCACACTACGCAGCCTGATCGGTATTGGTGCAATTAGCCGGTTCGGGTACGCACTATAATATTTATTGTCCCTGGCCCCAACACCACAAATATCTCTAGAGATCCAGTCAGGTTATATTTAAATAATATTAAATAGAAACAAATGCTTGTTATCGTTGTTAGTTGAGAGTCTATATTTATTTGGTCATGAAATCGCGAACTGCCATTTTATTGGGATATAAATTATACAGGACCAGCGCACAGTGGGACCAAACGCTGATTTAGCCGGCCAAAAGTACCATTTTTAAATCAACTAATAAAAATTTTTTTTTTAGCAAATTTTTTTTATTATATCCTTATAAGGTCATGTACAAAAATTCAAGGCCAAAAAATGATATAGTAACGGTTGAGTGCTATTTAAATATCATAACACTGTACTTTTTTGTTTTTTTTTCTAGGATTTTTATTATTTCTTCAATCATTTTTCCTGCTTAATTAAAAACCTGAATTTTTTTTTTTTAATTTAAAATGTTTAAAAAGTCATCTGCTTTCAAATTTACTAAGAAAAAATTTTATTTCTTTTTTTTTTAATTTTAAGAATTTTTTACACACAAAAAAATGCAAATACTTATTTTACATTGTTTTTTAAAGAGTTTAACTCAGAATTACGCAATATTACAATTACAACAATACATGCATGTTGTAGAAGAACTCTTAAGCTACAATTATAAAAAAAAAAAAATTTTGCGTCAGATTGCATTTGAGCCCTGCACATAGAATTTCCCTATAATAAATGTGTATTTTCGTAAAAATTGTGATTTTAATCATTTCATTGGTTTTATCAGTTCGATCAACTTTATCAGCTTTTAAACAACAATAAATTTTCATTTGAACAATTCTTTTTATTAAAAAAAGAACAAAAACTATTTAAGTTTAACTTAGTATGAACAAAAGCTATTTGAGTTTTATGAGTGAAAAACAAAAAAAATGTAACTTTTTTTACGATACGATAATAATAAAAAATTGTGTGGTTATGTGTTGTGTTTGGTGTGTAGTGTGTGAACAGCTGATCGGCCGGTAGTAGCGATATCCACTACTACTTGCGTAGTAGTGAGTAGGTGTGGTGATAAAAGTTAGACCGGTCCGAGTACACTGGGCGCGCGTGCGTACAACACACTATTATGTTGCAGCTGCAACAGGTGGTGTCCAAATTAGGTGAGCGACGGCAGCGAGTTTACACAACCCGAAATAATAATAAGTAAACAATAATAGTATTTAATTTAATAACCACAATAATACTGTCCGAGTTACGTTATAAGATCAATAAAGGTAAGTTGCAGCAAGCGTGGTAAAATGTCGATTGCCTTCGTTATATTTTTAATTAATTTAAGAAAAGTGTATAATTGGTTTATTTACAGCCGCGCGCCACATACTCATAGATCAGTCGTAGAGTCATTAGTGCTAATCAGGTACTAGTATAGTTGTTAATAGAAAATGTTGGTAACTAAATTTGATACTTTTTTTTAACTGTACTAATGATCCATACTAAATAAGAGTTTTAATTCGTCCTAAAACTAGTTTCAAAACGAATACAGAACTTATTGGTAACATTCTTAATGAGACGTCTTACAATAGTGATTTTAATCACTGTTAAATTTAAATCTAAACGGGTTTCCCATTTTCCCGTCATCTTTCCATAGTTACAACTAAAGAAGACCCTTAGGTATTTGTCATTATTGTTTTTTCACGCCAAAATATATTTTTATAAAAGAACACATATATATCTTACATTTTTTTTTTTTAGGTCAGTGCCCCTTAGCTTTTAGTTATGTCATTACATCTAAATGTACTAGATTTTTGGTTTCATCGTATCTCATTTTCGTTTTTACCCACAAAAAAATATTGATTACATAAATTATGATGAACGAGAAATTTAGTGTTTATAATAAAAAAAAAAAACGCAGTTATTAATATGAATATTATTTGACTATGTGAAATAAAAATAAAAAAAAATCTGTTCTTAGATTAAAGATACCACTAAATTTATCACAATTCAATAGCTTTGTAAAATAATTGTGAACGTATCAATTTATTTAAAATACATATAACAAATGACTTTTTTATAGCAAATGTAAAAACTCGTACATGCGACATTTCTTTCTGAAAATGTTAGCATAGTACAGCCAGTTTTTTTTTACATTTGTAAATTTATAGCGCGTACTAGTGACATAACTGTCTCGATATATCAAACTATGTACAGCCCGCTATTTTTATATTATAAGATTAAAGTCATCGTTTGTTTTGAAAGTGTAATATAAATTAAAACAAACTTTCATATATCAATATGACTTTTTATAGGCAGTTCTCAAAATCAAATTCATATGTATATATACAGAGTTTTCAGTAAATAGGGAAACAAGCCAATTGTTCTAACAATGAGAACAATATAAAGCCGTTCGCTTACTTACTGAAAACTCTTTATATAATACAATATACATAATATAATATACATGTATATATAGGTTATGATAAAAAAAGAGGTATCATTAACTAAAGAACCAACTTTTTTTAAATTCATCAAATCTCATTTGCGTTTTTACCCACCAAAAATTATTGATTACATAAATTATAATGTACGAGAAATTTAGTGTATTTAATAAAAAAAAAACGCAGTTATTAATATAAATATTATTTGACTATGTGAAATAAAAATAAAAAAAAATCTGTTCTTAGATTAAAGATACCACTAAAATTATCACAATTCAATAGCCTTGTAAAATAATTCTGAATGTATCAATTTATTTAAGATACATATAACAAATGACTTTTTTATAACAAATGTTAAAACTCGTACATGCGACATTTCTTTCTGAAAATGTTAGCATAGTACAGCCAGTTTTTTTTTACATTTGTAAATTTATAGCGCGTACTAGTGACATAACTGTCTCGATATATCAAACTATGTACAGCCCGCTATTTTTATATTATAAGATTAAAGTCATCGTTTGTTTTGAAAGTGTAATATAAACTAAAACAAACTTTCATATATCAATATGACTTTTTATAGGCAGTTCTCAAAATCAAATTCATATGTATATATACAGAGTTTTCAGTAAATAAGGAAACAAGCCAATTGTTCCAACAATGAGAACAATATAAAGCCGTTCGCTTACTTACTGAAAACTCTATATATAATACAATATACAAAATATAATATATATATATTTGTATATAAAGGTTATGATAAAAAAAGAGGTATCTATAATTAAAGAACCAACATTTTTGTTTAAATTTCATATAGTCAAATAATATTTTCAATCAATTAATGTGAATCACTTTTTTTATCTATGATATCAAATCTCGTATATAATAATGTATGTATTCAACATTTTTTAAGTTGGAAAAAAGTCTAATGTAGTTTAAACTGTAGTGAAGTATATCTCAAAAATTTAATACATACAGTTGTATAGGTGCAACTAGTAGCTATTAGATATTAACCTTACAAAAAATGTAGCATATATGTGTGTTCTTGTATAAAAATATTCTTTAGGGTGAGAAAATAATAATAACATCAACTGAAATTTTATTCTAGATGTGCCTATAGAAAAGTTTCAACGAAATTGTTAACCAGATTAGTTTTATATTTAACAGCGATATAAAGCACTATTGTAATACGTTTCAATACAAATTGCATCACCGTTTAAAATTTAACGTACATTCCATGAAACATTGAATATTAGCTAATATAATTATTAATTTTTATGAACGAGAAGAAAAAATTAATCTTATTAAAAAGTATAAAATAACTCAAATTTACTATAAAGTTTCAATGTGTATTAAAAGTCATTTGTTTTTATGTTAATTGTAATTTTGAATAAACAAGAATACTAGCAAGTAGTTAATTAAAAATTGGTGTTCTCATTTAAAAAAACAATATTGACATACATACAAGGTATTCGAGATGAACTTAAATATTATTACATAGATAATAATTCTTGATTTAAACATAAAATTATTAAAAAACATCTTTGATAATTCTATCAGCCAAATTGAATTATTAAATCTAGCCTACATTTGATATAATATTTCTTACAACTTTTCTGAATTACATTCAATTAAGTTAAGAATATATTAATTAGTTTATTATAATAAAAAAACAAAATGATAAATTTATTATTATTAAAAGTATACAGAAAAAATATTCAGCTATAGATTATTAAAGAAATATATGTATGTAATAAAAGCTAAAAGTTGACTCTCAATATTTTTTCCAAGAGAAATAGAATGGCCAACATTAAATCTGAGAGATAATTTATTGATTTTATAATACATTTTTGGAAGAAAAATAGTATGCCATTACATAAAGTACCAATTGTCTTATGAAAAAATTCATATTATAATATTGTGTATGTATCAGATTTTGGATAGTGTAACAAAATTTCAATCACTAAAATTAATAATTTAGCAATGTCCAAACTTTTTTATTCAAATAATACTAAAATAAAAAAATTTAATTGTATCTCATTAAATATATACACAATTTTCCAATTGTTTTTAATTAATAAATAATAATATTTTATTATACAATTTAATCATTACTATTTAAAAATAGATTTCTATATTATTCTTGACCCTCTTCATAAATTATTATTGTTAGTAATTATAACTATTGATACTAATATGCAAATAAAGTATATAATATAATTAGGGAATATAACAAATAAAATAAAATTTCATTTTGATAAACGGTTGTTAAAATATACATGATAAATAAACAGAAATTATTTAGCAACTTAACCAATGTAATTTTAAATTAATAAAATGTAATATTTTTTTAAAGTTATTTTTTTCTGGATAAAATTTAATTATTAAAAAGTTAAAATTACCTTGATAAAAATCTATAGTTTTGGTAATTTATTGAAATTTTAGATATTTTAATAAATGTACTTACGACAGGGATAAATTTGAAAGTTAAACAATAAACAATATATATTGTACTGCATTTTATAACTATTGAAAATTGTATTGAATTTTATTAAAACAAATTGTATCAACATATATGACTTAACGTACATTCCATCAAACATTATAATTAATTAATCTGTATAAACGAGAAAAAAGATAATTAATTTTACTAAAAAGTATAAAATAACTCAAATTTACTAAGAAAATGTCTGTTTTTTAAAAGTCATTTGTTTCTATGACAACTGTAACTTTGAATTATCAAGAATACTTTACTATTATTACATTAACAATTAGCCTGTAATTATGTTATAAAAACATTTTTTTCATAAGAAATAGAATGGTTAAAGTAAATTTGAGAGATAATTTATCAATTTCATAAAACATTTTTGGAAGAAAAAAAGTAAGCCATTACAGAAATTACCAATTATAATATAAAAAAATTTACATAAATTGGAAAAAAACAATAGTTGTCTATAAATTATACCTTTTGCGCTACATTGACATCTCTATCAACTTTATTTTCTATTTCTCTTTTAAGTACAATACGAATACTCTTGAAACATTATTTAATGGCTTCACAGGTTTTAAATTTACAATTCCATCTAGTATTACTAATTAGCCCATAGTTTTTGTTTTTATATCCCAGTATACTTCCAATTCAACTAATTGACAGTTCATTGAGGAAGAGAAAAATTAACACATACATATTTAATCAAGTTAAAAAAATTTAGTTTCCTAAAATGTTTTAATATTTTAATAAAACAAACACATTTTATTAATATTGGTTTTTACTTAAATATTTTTTCACATATCTGCAACCAAAAGATTTATTCTATGAACATACAATGAGTAAAAATCGCATTTGAAAATTTAATTCTAATTTTTGATTGACTCCATTAAATTTCCAGACATGATGTTAGCATAAACATAGGATTGTGAAATTATTTTAGCTTTAGTATTTAATTTACAAGTTTTAAAATAATATAAAACATTTGTTCTTCTTTATAACATCTAAAAATAAAGCAAAAATTTTGTAGTAATATTAGTGTTTATGAATTGTATATTTTTTTTATTAATGCTCATTTTTAAATTTATTACCTTGCTTCATCAAACATTAAACTAAAAGTCTGTGAACTAATGTCTTCTATAATTGAATCTCTTATTCTATTTGTTCATATTTTAATTATTTCATTTTGAATATAGTGACTAGTGTGATTTGTTTCTTTGTTGAATATTTCAGAAAACTTAAGTATATGCTTGGAAAATAAAACATAAGTTTCGTTGAAATTTCCCAAAAAAAATTATTTATTAAAAAATTAATAATTATAACTTCTCAGTTTTAATTACTTATTATTAGGTGATTAGATTACTTAAATTAAATCCCTACACTGATTTAATGATGAATTATATTTATTGTGTCAGGCCATTCTTTGGATACTCAATAAATTGTTATGTTAATTAGACTTTTTATATATTCCCTATTAGCAGCAGATTCTAGTTTAGATTGAGTTATTAGCTGGGTATGAACAGCGTCATTTTTTTAACAGTTACGTTATAATGTCCTGTCCATTTAGCAATATGAGTTAAATGAGTTTTTGTACTAAAATGAGCATCAAGCTTTGTTAGTTTTCCATTTGAAGACTTCTAGATGTACATAACTAATAAATAATAAGTTAATTTTTGAACAAATAATTATTCCATACACAAAAATATTTAACCTATGAAAATGAAGGATTGAAGCCATGGTTTTGTTAATGAATTTAGCTATTAATAATAGGCTTAATAGCAATTAAAATATATATTTAATATACAATATAAATACTATGCTGTTAGTTTTATACAATGATTTACCTCTAATATAAATCTTTTTGGACCAGATTGTAAATCACCAAAATCAAATTCTGAGTTGCCTGTAGATTATGTAATATGGTTTTTAATTATTTCTTACTTGATAAGAGTCACCGATGTTTCAGGATTTTTTGAATTAAAGATAACAAATAAATTTGAATTCATTATTTTATTAACAAATTAACATAAAAGTAAAAAAAAAACGGTAGCATAGTGGGGTCGCGGCATATTGGAGACATTACATAGTTAGGTCCAGTATAGATTTAATCTGAAAGTGATTAAAATCACTATCATAAGAAACGCTTCAATGCAAGTCTGTAGATAGTGTTTAATTTAAAAAAATTGATGNACTTCAATGCAAGTCTGTAGATAGTGTTTAATTTAAAAAAATTGATGGATAATTGCAAAATCAACATATACTTCTATTAAAATAAAATACAAAACTCATAATTTTAATACAAAAATAGCATATTTTTGAATACGGCAGCCATTTGCGTATAGAAGATAGGTCGTAGGGACAAATTTTTTTTTTCATTTTGTAGTACATAAAATAAGCTTTAATTTTATATATGTTTAAAGGACGCAGTATTTCCGGAACATTTTCAAAAATTAAGTTGAAAAAGTAATTTTTTGTAAAAAAGTTACTATTTTAAATCCTCCCAGTGAGCAGAATAAGTGTTAGATTTTCAAAAAAAATTATATCAAATGAAAGGGAAATATCTAAGGTTTCAATACAAAAAAATATTATTTTTATTTGTTCATTTTTGAAAAAGTTATGGCAGTTTTAAGTACAAAAAACATCCCGATAAAATGTAATTTTTATCGCAAACATTACATTTTTTTTTAAATTTTCGACAGCCATTTGCACATAGAAGATAAGATGTCGGGACAAATTTTTTTTTTTCATTTGATAGTATATAACATAACCTTTGATTTGATATATGTTTAAAGGACGCAGTATTTCCGGAACATTTTCAAAAGTTCAGTTGAAAAAGATCTATGTTTTTTACAATATTTCAAGTTTTGAACGCCCCCTATATAAGGAGAAATTGTCCAATAATAATAAAAAGTATGTCAAATGAAAGATGTACTTATATTATATTTAGAAAGAAAAATTTGTGCTGATATATACATTTTTCAAAAAGTTATAGTATTTTTAAGTTCAAAATTTAAAATCGAAAATCGAAAATTTTAACACAAAAATAGTGTTTTTTTAACTACGGCCGCCGTTTAAATGTAGAAGAAAAAGTGTCGGGACAAATTTTTTTTTTTCATTTTATAGTACATAAAAAAAGCTTTAATTTGATATATGTTTAAAGGACGCAGTATTTCCGGAACATTTTCAAAAATTCAGTTGAAAAAGATCTATGTTTTTTACAATATTTTAAGTTTTGAACGCCCCCTATATAAGGGGAAATTGTCCAATTTTAATAAAAAGTATGTCAAATGAAAGATGTACTTATAATGTATTTAGAAAAAAAAAATTTGTGCTGATATATACATTTTTCAAAAAGTTATAGCATTTTTAAGTTGAAAATTTAAAATCGAAAATCGAAAATTTTAACACAAAAATAGTGTTTTTTTAACTACGGCAGCCGTTTAAATGTAGAAGAAAAAGTGTCGGGACAAATTTTTTTTTTTCATTTTATAGTACATAAAATAAGCTTTAATTTGATATAAGTTTGAAGGACGCAGTATTTTCGGGACATTTTCAAAAATTAAGTTTAATAAGTTAATTTTCGTAAAAAAGTTACTATTTTAAATCCCCTCTAATGAACAGGTTAAGTGATAGATTTTCAAAAAAATGATATCAAATAAAAAGTAGATATCTAAGGTTTTAGTTTAAAAAAAAATTATGTTGATTTGTTGATTTTTCAAAAAGTTATGGAAGTTTTAAGAAAAAAAAGTGAAAAAATTTCGAAAATTAGCGATTTTTAAATTTGTAATTTTTTTGGATATTTCCCCCATTTGCGGGGAACGAGGGAATTTTTTTCAATTTTTAAGGGTAATGTCTTCAACTAGATACGATTTGTGATCTTTTGACGTATTTTCGAAAGAAATCGGTCCAGTGAAAGCTGAGAAAAAGTGGCAACAGACATAAAAAAAAACACATAATAGTAAAATTAATACCTTCTCAGCTTCGCATCGAAGCTAAAATGTTATGAAAAAAACCCAGCACAGTGGAGTCGCGGCATAGTAGAGACGTTCCATAGTTTGGTCCAGTATAGATTTAATCTGACAGTGATTAAAATCACTATCATAAGAAACGCTTCGATGCAAATCAGTAGATAGTGTTTAATTTTAAAAAATTGATGGATAATTGCAAAAGCAACATCAACTTCTATTAAAATAAAATACAAAACNTAAGCTGCATGATTTGCTAGTTCCTTATTAATACCCTGATTAAGATAAAGTATGTCTAATGAAAATGGGATTATTAAAAAATATTATTTCTCATAAAAAAATTGTGTTGATTCATACACTTTTCAATGAGTTATAGCATTATAAAGTTAAAAATGTAACCAACCCAACCCAACATCAACTCCTATTTCCTTAATTATATCCAGATTAGTAATTATTTTAATTATATATTATATAATTTTTATAATTAATTATTTTCAAATTATTATTGATTTTTAATATGTTAAAAGTAATCATTTTGAACCTACTTCTTTTTGTTCTTTAAAGTGAAAGTTTTAATAAAAAAAAAATGAATTTATTACCATAACTTTTAACTCAACTTGCAAGTTTGAAATAAATATTATTAAATAGAAAAAAATGAAATTGGTAGATTATTTCAAAAACAACAATAACACTTATTCCCTTAATTTTACCCCGATTTATAACTATAATATATGAATACATAATAATTACAGTAATTAAATTGAGTATGAAAGTGGTATTCAATAATATAATATTGTAATTTTTACGGAGATATTATAAAAATAAAAAGGAGTTGTATATTCATATACTTTTAATGCGTATACAAATTTAAAGGAATTTATGCAATACTTTTTAATAAAAAAATTTTGTTACTTATGAATAAATACACTAAACAAAAGGAACTTTCATCAGAAAAAAAATATACTTTTCTAAATAAACTTTTCGTGATGTTTTCAAATGTGCAATTAAACTTTTTCTATTACTTCTAAGTTTTAATATTATTACTTATTATTAAAAAATAAGTATTTACATATAAAAAAAAATAATTAAGAACAAAAAAAATTGTATTAAATTAATACTGATTTTGATTTTTAATATGTTAAAGGTAATCATTTTGAACCTATTTTTTATTGTCTTTTAAAGTGAAAGTTTTAATGAAAAATACCTTCTCAGCTTCGCATCGAAGCTAAAAAATGAATTTGTTACCATAACTTATAGTTCAACTTGCAAGTTTGAAATTGACATTATTAAATTGAAAAAAATGAAATTTTTAAGATTAATATGCAATCTGGAAATTTTATAATTACTAATTACAGTACATTTGTCAGAAAAATTCGATTTTTTTACATTTTTATCGTAATAGATAACTGAAATAGAAAGAATAGTAATCATATCCTAATAACTTTTGGTGTTTAAAAAAATTCTGCAATTGAAATATTCAGAACTTAATTAATTTTAATAATTTACTTTAATTAAATGGACCAATCAAAACAAAGTAGTTAAAAAGATTTACTCAATTGTGCGTATTATAAAATATAATTATAATTGTAAAAATCCATCGTTAAATTCAGGTGAAACTAAAAATCATTTTTTTTTTTAATTTATGATTTATATAGCAACATATTACTAAAAAATTTGGCATATTATAGACTGGTAGTAGCACACAGAAATAGAGTTAAAAAATTAATAAATTATAAAGTAAAATTATTTACTTTTGTAGTTGAATACTTTTATCATATCAAATCTAATTCGACAATAAATAATTTAAGAATATTAAAAATTAATGATTTTAATTGTTTGTATGGAAGAAGCTGGTTAAGCTACTTTTTATTTAAATAAAGAATATTTTTTCAATTTTTAAGAGTAATAACTTAAACTAATCATTAACTTAAATATCATAAACTTAAATGAATCATTTGACGTATCGTTGAAAAAAGTAGGTCTAGTGAGGGTTGGCAAAATAAATCGTAGCCAGAAAAAGAACCACATAGTAAAATAATATTAACATGAATATCAATTTCTTCTCACGAGGGGAGACTATAGTGATAAGATCCTTTATATTTATTGAAATTATTGAATCTAAATGAGATAAATATCAAATGATTTGAAAATTCTATTCTAACTAAAAAAAAAAAGCAAAATATTAAGAGCCACAGACGGATGATTAGAACCTCGTACCCTAGGCGTGAAATATTCTGGTGTTACCCATTCGGCAACTGTTCGTTGATTTTTTTTTGCATGATAAAATTGGCTATTTAAGCTAACTCAAATTTAAAAATTACTTTTTCGACTTTAAAAAAGTAAAATAATTTTAATAAGTTTAATTTCATATGTCTTATGAACTTTATTCTATGTCAATGAAATTATATAATATTCATGAAAGTCAGTTTATTCCCCTAATAAGATATTTTAAAATAAAATAAAATACAAAACCCAGAATTTTAATAAAAAAATAGCATATTATTGAATACGGGAGCCTTTTGAGCATAGAAGATAGGTCGTCGGGACAAATTTTTTTTTTTCATTTTATAGTACATAAAATAAGCTTTAACTTGATTAATGTTTAAAGGACGCACTATTTCCGGAACATTTTCAAAAGTTCAGTTGAAAAAGATCTATGATTTTTACAATATTTCAAGTTTTGAACGCCCCCTATATAAGGAGAAATTGTCAAATTTTAATAAAAAGTATGTCAAATGGAAGATGTACTTATAATGTATTTAGAAGAAAAAAAATTGTGCTGATACATACATTTTTCGAAAAGTTATAGCATTTTTAAGTTGAAAATTAAAAATCGAAAATTTTAACACAAAAATAGTGTTTTTTTAACTACGGAAACCGTTTATATGCAGAAGATAAAGTGTCGGGACAAATTTTTTTTTTTCATTTTATAGTACTGTTGGGGCCAGGGGCACTAAATATTATAGTGCGTACCCGAACCGGCTAATTGCACCAATACCGATCAGGCTGTGTAGTGTGGTGTATGTAAATAGAATCACTGGAAGTGGGAGGGGTCGCCTGCGCAGCAACCAGCGATCTATGTAGTGCTTAAGTGTGTACTGTGTGTATATATGTTTTGTGTGTGCTCTTAAACTAAGTGAATAAATAATTCAAATCCTTTTTTTTACAACAATTAATAATAATAATTTTAATGAATAACTTGATTATATAAATTTAGCCCTTTTGGCTCAACAATTATAATTATAAACTCTGAAAAAAATCTAACAAAATGACAACAACGATAAACTATACAAATTCAATAAATCAATAACAAATGAATGTGACTCTTCCAATAATAAATGAATAAAACTTGTAATAACTAATCTGTTCAATAAATCACAATCAATAATAACTATAATAATAATAAAGAAGACTACACTAAATTACACAATGGAACACAAACATCAATAATAGTACTCACAATTTGCAGAGCTGCTGGCCAGAGATGCTACCTAAAACTAAAACACGAATCACAACAATAACAAAGGAACTTAACTTAATACAATTTTTTGGTAACACAAATTGACTAGAAAAATTTAATATGTAGCAATGAAATATCACAGTAAAGATACAAGTTATCGAGCTAATTTTTGGCTGTACAATCAATGATCCTAGCAATTAGTGAAAGAATAGAATAACAAAATTATATTATTTTTTATAAACTTGAACCTTGCCGTAACGTTTTAAAAACAATATTCAACGTCTATATCAACAAACAAATTGTATATTAGAACTAACAAAATGAAAAATGTTTCAACAAACAAAACAAAAACGAATTATTACCCAATACAATAAAAACCTTATTATATATATTTTTTGTGGTTATGTGTTGNACTATACTATATAAATTTTTTGTGGTTATGTGTTGTGTGTGGTGTGTAGTGTGTGTACAGCTGATCGGCCGGTAGTAGCGATATCCACTACTACTTGAGTAGTAGGGAGTAGTTGCGTGATAATGATTAAACCGGTCCGAGTACACACTTTTAAGTTAACAACTGAAATGTTGTTAACAGNAAATTTTTTTTTTTCATTTTATAGTACATAAAAAAAGCTTTAATTTGATATATGTTTAAAGTACGCAGTATTTCCGGAACATTTTCAAAAATTAAGTTGAAAAAGTTAGTTTTTGTAAAAAAGTTGCTATTTTAAATCCCCCCTGTGAGCAGAATAAGTGTTAGATTTTCAAAAAAAAATGATATCAAATGAAAGAAAATTACCTAAGGTTTCAATATAAAGAAATATTATTTTGATTAGTTAATATTTGAAAAAGTTATGGCAGTTTTAAGTACAAAAAACATCGTTATAAAAGGTGATTTTTATCGCAAATATTACATTTTTTTTATAATTTCGACAGCCATTTGCACATAGAAGATAAGGTGTCGGGACAAATTTTTTTTTTTCATTTTATAGTACATAAAAAAAGCTTTAATTTGATATATGTTTAAAGGACGCAGTATTTCCGGAACATTTTCAAAAATTAAGTTGAAAAAGTTAGTTTTTGTAAAAAAGTTGCAATTTTAAATCCCCCCCCATGAGCAGGTTAAGTGTTAAATTTTCAAAGAAATTATATGAAATGAAAGAAAAATATGCAAGGTTTCAGTTTAAAAAAAAAATATGTTGATTTGTTGATTTTTCAAAAAGTTATGGAAGTTTTAAGAAAAAAAGTGAAAAAAATGACAAAATTTATCGATTTATAAATTTGTAATTTTTTTGGATATTTCCCCCATTTGCGGGGAACGAGAGAAATTTTTTTAATTTTTAAGGGTAATGTCTTCAACTAGATACAATTTGTGATCTTTTGACGTATTGTTAAAAGAAATCGGTCCAGTGAGAGCTGAGAAAAAGTAGTGACAGACACAAAAAAAAATAAATAAATAAACACATCATGGTAAAATTAATATCTTCTCAGCTTCGCATCGAAGCTAAAAAAAATAACAGTTCTGCTACTATACAGATTTATTTCTCCAAGTAGAGAAGGTGCAAATTAACAATGATAACGAGCAGATGGTATTCCACAGCTAAATATAGAATTTGTTGAAATAGTGTACATGATATTATTAAAGTCAATATATTGCACAGGCCAAAGAATGTTAACATTAGCATTATCTATGTTACATCTATCACAGATTATATAAATTATATACGATTAATATTTTATAGCGTATAGATACTGATATTTTGAAATGGTAAATTCCTTTGACAATGATATACAATAAAGTTATATTTCACTACTAATANGTAAATTCCTTTGACAATGATATAAGAATACAGTTATATTTGACTACTTATGCTGGTAGACGAACATTCAGTATTCGCCTTATGTGCGAAAATTAGACAAATAATTGGAACCAGGCTTAACATAATTTTTTTTAAATAAAATATTTATTTTGGTAAACATATAAAATGAAGTCTAAAAAGACATTTAAACTCGCGCGTACTCATTTTTTTTAAATACGGGCATTAATCGCTCTATATAAAACACCCCCGCTTTTAAATTGAACCATGTTAACCATGACTAAAAATATTTGAAGAATAACAAAAGAAAATTTATGACCTAGTATTAACACTAAAGTAATTTCAGAGACAAGATGGGCATGTCATAAACGTGCAGTAGTCTTGGTGTACATAAACATGCCAGAAATTGTTAGCTCATTACAGTGAATTGCTGATAGAGAACTTCTCAATACAAAATTAAATATTATTTCAGAAGAACAAGAATTGCTTTTTCAAGTGGTGAATTTTAAATTTAGTTTTATGGAAAAATATACTTGGAAAAGCTAATATTTTATCAAATTATTTACAAAATTCTAAAATTGATTTAATAACTGCACATGATATGGTTTCAACGTGTTTTTTAGATATTTCATCTTTCAGAAATGAGGAACATTTTTTAAAAATAAAATGTAGAGCAAACAATTGTGTGAACAGTTTGGAGGCAAAAATGACTTTGAGCAAGAATGTATTAAATTTGGATATATTGAGAATTGAGCACAATATAGGACAAAAAATTAACTTTAATAATGTAATAAATACATTTACTTTACTACTAGAAAAGCGCAGAAAAATTATGTAGAGTTCTATGCTTTTACAATATTTATTTCCTCCTACTTTTATTTATGTATGTTATGATAAAAATAAAACTTAATTCAGGTGTGAATTACTTTTTTATTGGATTAGAATTTAAAATAATATCCTATTGTGGAAATGAAAGCAGTCATTGAAAACTAAAATTAAATAAATTTACTGTAACTATAAATTTAAAAACTAAAATAGGTAATAATTATTTGATAATCTACTTAAAATTAATTAAATAATTCTAGTAATTTTTTTAATTGAATATCATTATGAATGTAACAAATAAAAATAACATTATTACTTTATACCTAACCTAAAGTTAGTTTTAAATTTTATTTAATAATTATTAGTTATAACTTATGTCATTTAGTTATATTGAGTGTTGGTATAAAAGTGTGGTATAAATGAGGTAATTAACATGCGCAGTAATGACTAAATAATACATAGTTAGTTAAAGCTTTTACACAGTGGCAAGGTAGTTTCTAGCCTTCCCAATATGGTGGGGTGTTAGTTTGAAAATAAAATAATGATGAGTTAAATAGTATTTCTTTACCTATATGTGCAAGTTATTTTATAAATTTAATTGCAACCTCAAATATTGAAACATTTGATAATAGCCTAAATTATTCAAGTCTTATAATCTTATATAAATCAACTCATTTTATTTCTTAAAATATTTTAGTTTAGCTATTTTTGAACTTATTACAAAAGTTATAAAATTAAAAATTGGGTATTAAAAAGATGACCGAACAACTTTTATTAATTAGATGACTCATATTTCAATTTTCTTAAAAATTAACTTATGAAATTAAAGATGAGTATTATAGAATTATGATCTACCAATAAATATTAAACATATTTACTACCATAAAATCTTAATTTCTCAACCAACTATTTATAAATGTAGAAGTAAAATTTGAATTAANTAAGTAAAATTTTTATTAATGATTACATCAAAGAGTTGGGTTGGGTTACCTATAAAGTTTTTTTGTGATATAAAATTAATTATAAACTACTAATTGTAATAATATAGTATTAGGTTTTGTTTATCTTGAATAAATAAACAAAACTGAAATATTATATTGATTATAAAATATTAGTTGAATTTCATCATCAGACTCATGATAATTAATGTCGTTAGCTCCATTTACAGGTTTTGAACTATGTCTCATTCCAATAACGGATCGAAATGCTGTCATCATGAGAATTATTAAATTTATGTGATATAGTATAAACTTAAGTATTACAATAGAGTTATATATTATAGTATTACTTATTACTTAATACGTAATTACATAAGTTAAAAACAAACAATTAAAAATTAAAATCGAAAATTAAAATCATCTAAATTGTTAAGATCACTTCAAAAATGGTAGTTGTAAATAAAAAACTTATAAAACTCTGAATTCATTTAAAGATTAATATCCATACTATTTAAAAGTGAATTAATTAAAATGTTTGTAAATAAACTGTTTAATACCCATTTAATTAAACCAATTGTTTATTATCGCGATATGAAACGGCGTGTCAGCTATGCAATTTAGCTACATGAATGTCTTAATTTCAATAATTTGTCAATTATTTCTTATAAATTGTAAAATTTTTTTAGACTCGATGCCTAAATAATAGAAAAATTTTAAATAAAACTGGCATAATGATATTTTACATTCACTAGATAATAATTAATACTAAACTATTTTAGTCAGAATTAATGGAATTTTGTAATCCTAAAATCTTGACATTTTTTTTTGTTTTGGTACGGAAAACTTAGGTGCACAGTCTTCCTTATTAACATTTCTACAAATTCATTTCAATACAAGATTTTAATGAAAAGTACAATTTGCCTGTGAGAGTAGGACAACAAAAACTATTGTGTCTTTTTTATCTTTGATCCAAACTTGTATAAAATTTCAATATACTTAAAACTTTAGTTTAAAAATAGATTTTTTTTTCTAATGGTAAATTCAAATGTAATCATTTTTTTAATATACAATAAAAAATATCAGTTTTAATATGACAAAATGTCATACTTAAGTAGCAAAGTTAAGAAATCAAAATGCAGCTAATGATAGAAATGATTCAAATTTAATAAAATTCAAAACTAAAACCCAACCAGAGTCTTAAAAAATAAATATTTTTAATGATTTGTACAATGATAACTACCATACTATTTTATTGTTTACTATTCCTACATTTATTATGAGTTAATAAAAAATTAATAGTTTTAACTTCGATGTGAATTATTATATTAACTATAATGTGTTTAATTTAATATTTTTGTCTGTTACCATTCAATCTCAGATCTCGCTGGACCGATTTTGATGAACAATATGTTATATGATTTACAATTATTTTTAATTTTCAAATATTTAAGTGGCTTATAATAAAAGAATTCAACGAATTAACTCTCCATGACAATTATGATTTTATCATATATAACCGTTGTCTATGTTGACATTGGGATCACTTCGTGTTTGCTCGTTATAATAAGCTATCATCTTGTGCAAGTATTCAGAGTTATTTAACTAATTATTAATATGGCAAGCGAAAACAATACGGATAGTCATATTTATGAAACAAATATGAATGTTGTGAAACGCAGAATTGAAGAATTATGGAATCGTCGTTTCATGAGTTCCAATTTAGTCGTTGATAGTCCAGAAGATCCCCAAACATCAAGACAGTCTAAAGGTGAAATTAATAACTGTAGACACTATTAAGATTAATTAAACTAATTATCAAGAAATGGGAAAACGATTTTATATAAAATATAACAACAGATTAAAAATATTATTCTCTTTTTGATAAATAATAATTATTTTTTTATTGTAGTTAAAAAATTTTTTAATAGTATTCAATATTCAGTAAATTATAAACATTAGATTACATATAATATCTACGCTAATGCATTTTTTCACCGTAAACATTTTCAAAATTAACTATTTAATTAATAACTTTTAAAATAATATTCTCTTTACAGCAAATTCTAGTGTAAATATAACCACTGATACAAATACAGATAAATCAAAAAAACGTACGTATCGTAAACAGCTTGAAAGCGATGAAATTATTGCAGAAAAAGTGGTAATTGAAATTGTATAGATATATCGACCCTCACAAAGTAGTAGAAATAATTATAATATTTGTAATAATATTTGTTATTATTTAGAGCAGCTGTATAAATGTATTATTTTTAGAGATATTAGTAAAAGATGTTAATTAATTTCAATTTTAATATCTTAATCATTTTGATTTACAATAAGATTTTTAAAGAAAAGAGACTTTTTAAGGAAGATAATAATAACATATTAATTATATTACAATTATTCATTTTAATTTGACATTGGTTACGCCTAGAAATTGATACAGCGAGGAGATATAGGAACACTTGTTAGGAATCAAAAATCTGGAAAATATGGAGAGAAACTATCAGTTCCAGCCAAAAAAAGTTATATACCAATTGTAAATGACAAAGCACCAAAAATACCAGCATATTTATTAGGAAAAGTAAATTGTATTCTGCATTTTTTTATATTTAATAGAATATATATGTAGCCTAAACATTTCTTTTGACTTATAGTAGATTTTTTAAATAAATTAACTAAAATTTATCCTATAATTTAATATGTTCTAATGATTCATTAAGAGTTTTCATAAGAATCATTTGCATCGCAACAAAAGCGATGAAAAAAAGCAACCCATAGAAGTATCCTCCAATGATAATGGTGGCCCTAATATAGATAATAACTTATCCGAAGAACATGATGAAGTCATTAAAAGTACATAAAAAATTTTAAACTACATTTCGATTATTGAAACAATTGTTTTATACTTTAAACTCTTAATACTTAAAGAATTAGAAGCTAATAATGAACCTTCAAATGACGTTACAATACCTGAAGTGTCTACTGATAAAGTAAAAGAAACACTAGAAGAGAAAATAATTCATTTAGAACCCGCAAAATATGAAGTAAAAGAGCAACTCCAAGAGATATCCTCTTCTGAAAGTTCAAATTTAAAAAGAAAGTCATCCGATAAAGATGAGAAAATCATAAAAAGTACACAATAATTTTTTTTATAAATATTAACTTGCATATTATGTTTATTGAAATTATTTTCTTATATTTTAAAACATAAATACTTTTAGAGGCAAAAATTAGTTCTGAACTTTTGCATGCGACAACGTCAAATGACGTTACATTACCAGAAATATCTACTGATAAAGTAAAAGAAACTCCAGAAGAAAAAATAACTCATTTAGAATACACAAAATGTGGAGCAAAAGAGCAACTACAAGAGTTCTCATCTTCTGAAAGCCCAAATTTAAAGAGAAAATCATCCGAAAAAGATGAGAAAATCATAAAAAGTAGATAATAATTCTATTTTAAAAATTTGACCTTTCATTAGTTTATTGTAACATTTAAGCACTATTTTTATACATTAATTTTTTAGAGTCTAAAGTTAGTTCTGAAGTTTCGCCTTCAAATATGAATGACGTGTTGCCTGCCGTGTCCGTTGTCAAAATTGATGAAATACCAAAGAAAGAAATAGGTAAAATAAAATTATTTTATTTTATTGATTTCATTAATATTTATTTCACATAGAAACATCCATAACACATATTTTGTTTAACTATGTTTAATCTTATATTTCAAAATGTAGGAATAATTTTACTCATATTAAACCATTTAGCTGGCTTAAGTAATTTATGAGAAGTTTTTAACTCTTGTAGAAGTGACGCATGATCCGAACACAAATGAACTAGATCAGTATAACGTGCCTTCGTTTAAGTCCCCTAAATCTTGGTACACTTCGGACACAATTAATGATTATCTCAAATTGATAGTGAAAAGGTCCAATGGCGAAGTTCATGCTGTCGTTACCGACTTTATACCAGCATATCTTCGAGGAGGTTATCCAGCTGTCAGAAGATGGATAAAAAAAGATATCCATACATTAAAGTTTCTTTTTGTGCCAATGAATGTACTTGGCGGACATTGGATATTGACTGTAGTAAACATACCCGAAAGAACTGTAACGTCATATGACAGTCTTAAGTCATATGATGGTCCGTATCCTATGGTATTGAAAGAGTATCTAACTGACTGGGAGATGGATAAAAAAGGAGCAGCTTCTTTGTGGACTTTAAAAATCGGTGAGACGACTCGTCAAACTAATGGGTATGACTGTGGTCCATTTACGGTTGAGTTAGCCGAAAAAATGGCTCGTGGAGACACAACTCCTATAAATGCGAGTCTTATGCCTTCTGTAAGATTAAGACACAGAGAAGAAATTATAGCCGGGCAACTATTTCAATAATTTCTCATGAAAGATATTGCTTAAATGGCTTATATAAAGTTCCTAATTTTTACATTAAATTGATATTTTTGTTAATACGCTTGTATACTTCCTAACATTTTCTTACGTTTTACAAGCTTATTGTAATTATAATTTTATGTTATTTTGCTTTGTTACATTACTTTATTAAATAAATGTATATATTATAATACAAATTTTTCTTAAATTAAATAATTTTATATCTAAATAGCTATGTTGTGTGAATACAAAAACTATTTAATAAACAATTATAGGAAAAATAAGTGAAAAAGTTAGTCAATTACAAATTTTAATGTTAATGGATTTATCTATAGATAAATTTTAACTGATTGATGATTCATAAATAGTTTCAAAATTTTTTTGTATTTATAACTAATTTTATATTTATAAAAATTTGTGTTCAATAATTTTTTATTATTATCGACAAATAAAAGGAGTACTAAATTTTTCTAACAGCTTAAAAGTCATTAGTTTAAAAAAATAAATAAAATTCTCTCCAACACACTTTTATCGTTAAAAGATCCTTTATTTTAATATAAAATCATCTGAATAATTTACTGAAGTAATCTTACGTTCAAATAGCTCTGTTATGTGAATTATGCAAACAATAATGGATTGAAATAAGTTAAAAAATCAAACAATTATAAATTTAAACCGATGTACTTTTTTCATGGCCTAATTTTACTCTACTGATCCAACACCTCACCACAAAACTAAAACCCATATTAATATAAATTGATTAGGGTTAAGAAAAGCATATGTGAATATTTAGTTATCATTGATTTACTCGAATAGCTCGGGCCTACTTAAGGAAAATAGTACTTAAAAGAAATTTAACTAGATTATAAAGATATTAATAATAAATTAGGACTCCTAACTAATTTATTTAGTCTAGGATTTAATTTACATAATTTCTTGTTTTTACTCCAATTCTGAATTAAAAATCATGTTTTACATATTTGGCCAAGATTGGTTGTGTTATAATTTTTAGCTTCGACGCAAATCTGAGGAGGTATTAATATTACTATGATCGTTTTTTTTTGTCTGTTACCACTCAGTCTCATCTCTCACTGGACCGATTTTTATGAACAATACAAAATGTATCTAATCGAAGACATTACCCTCAAGAATTGAGAAAAACTATCTCGTTCGCCGTAAATGGGGGATCCCCAAAACAATTACAATATTAAAAATCATTAATTTTTATTAACGAATTAATGTAAAAATTATATTTAATGTAAAAATCATATTTTTCATTTTTTTTACTTAAAACTGCCATAATTTTTTTAAAAATGAACAAATCAATATAATTTTTTTTTATAGATACCTTAGGTATTTCACTATCATTTGATATATTTTTGTGAAAATTTGACCCTTTATGAAAATTGTTGCATAATAAATTAACTTTTGAAAATGTTCCAGAAAAACTGACACTTTTATATATATATCTTAAATTAATGCTTATGTAATATACTTGTACTTTAATTTAAATGTTTAAATTTTTAAAAAAAAAAATTGACTTCTGGACTTGTCATCANTCTTAAATTAATGCTTATGTAATATACTTGTACTTTAATTTAAATGTTTAAATTTTTAAAAAAAAAAATTGACTTCTGGACTTGTCATCATGGTGAAAATGACTACCGTATACAAAAATTTGCTATTTTTGAATTCAAATTCTGGGTTTTGTAATTTATTTTATTTTAAAATACCTGACAAGTGGAGTTCATTGAATTTCATAAATATTATATATGTATAATTAACAATGCATAGAAAGTTAAACTTATTTAAATATTTTTGCTTCTTTTAAGTCGAGAAAATAACTTTAAAATTTGAACTAGCTTAAATTACCATTTTTTTTCAGCTGACGCATACGTCGAACGGTTGCCGAGTCGGTATCACTTACGCGCTTGGAGTGCAAGGTTCAAACCCGCCTGTAGTCATCATTTTTTTCATTTTTTTTCTTAATTTTTTTTAAGTTAGAAAAAAATGTTCAACTCATTTGATTTTTATCTTATTTAGATTTGTAGCGACCAAAACATACGCAACGAATATTCTCGAATGTTCTCGTTATCAAAAACCTTCGAGAAACTTCGATAACGCCATAAGATAACCTACGCGGGTATAGAATATTCTAGAATTAGCGAGAGCCTTATCGGAGCTATATATATATCGGAAGAATCAGTCAGTTTAGTTAGTTCAGTTCAGACTGTCTAGTCCGCGATACGCTACACGACCGCTACACCCCGCCGCTGTTGTCATCGTGTATTATGTTTACTTCGATTATTTTATTTTTCCTTACTGTATATACATATATTTTCTTTTAGTGTTTATACGTCTATTTTAGTGTTATAATTTTGTTTAATAAAAGTCTACCGCCATTTAAATAATTGTGTGTTGTAAGATATAACCCACAAATTGGTGACCTCGACGTGATGGCGCAGACAGACGAAACAATTGCTCGAGTAGCCGTCAAGATACCGGATTTCATTTCGTCAGATCCCGAACTTTGGTTTGCTATGGTCGAAGGAAGTTTCGCCAGCGCGGGAGTCACTGTTGACAGTACAAAATTCGGGTATGTAGTTGGAGCATTACCGCCAAAATACGCAGTGGAAGTCAAGGACATAATTATGACGCCGCCCTCAGACAGTAAGTACGCCAAAATTAAACAAGAGTTGATAAGACGTCTTAGTGCCTCCCAAGAGGAGAAAACACGCCAACTTTTAGAACGCGTTGAGATTGGAGACCGTAAACCATCACAATTTTTACGCCATCTCCAAAGTCTGGCCGACTCTTCTGTTCCGGAAACGTTATTGAAGACACTTTGGATGGGCCGTTTACCGAAAAGTATACAGGTAGCGTTGGCAATAGTGAAAGATAGTAAGCTTGAAGATCTCGCTGTCCATGCGGACAACATCGCAGACGCATCGGGTCCTTTACTACCACAAATAGCAGAAATGTCGAGAAGTGACACTTTTGAAGCCATGTTGAATCTTAAGATTTCTCAACTTAGTCTAAATATTAATCAGGAGATTGCAGCGTTGAGAAGTGAAGTGGCTGCGTTAAATACTCGCCCCTCGCGTACTCCGGACTCAAGACCAAATACTTACCGTCCAAGGTCACGATCTCGAAGCCGCACTCATCATGGCGCAGACGGAATATGCTGGTATCATTGGCGTTATGGATCCCAATCGAAAAAATGCAAGGAACCTTGTAACTATAAATCGGGAAACGGGACGGGTCATCACTGATGACGGCCAGTGAGCCCGGTCAGTTTCCACGCCGTCTTTTCATCACAGACCGAACTTCCCAAACTCAATTTCTCATCGATACGGGCGCCGACTTGTGTGTTTATCCACGTAGTGCTGTTCCAGGCCACCGCGTAAAAACCGATTACGTCCTATCAGCCGCCAATGGCACGCCTATAAACACCTACGGCACTATCACGCTCAGCCTAAACTTCGGACTTCGTCGAGATTTCACTTGGAGATTTGTGATTGCGGAAGTATCCAAGCCCATCATTGGTGTTGACTTTTTAAGTTTTTACAATCTTTTGGTAGACGTGCGCAATCAATGTCTATTAGACGGACTTACACAACTCACCACTCGTGGTCACGCCGTCAAGTGCTCAATACCATCTATTAAGGTCGTCGTGGGAGAGACGAAATACGACGGTTTACTACGGGAATTTCCAGAGATCACTCGACCGTTTGGGACCCTGAAGGATATCAAACACAGCACTAAACACTTTATCCCGACGACACAAGGACCCCCGGTATCTTGTAAACCACGACGCTTAGCACCTGATAAGCTTAAGGCAGCAAAAAAAGAGTTTGAAGCTATGATCCAACTAGGCATTATCCGACCATCCCAAGGACCTTGGTCATCACCATTACATCTAGTACCAAAGAACAAAACAGATGCATGGCGTCCTTGTGGGGATTACCGCGCTCTAAATGCCCGGACTATCCCAGATCGGTACCCTGTTCGTCATATACAGGACTTCGCGCACTTTCTCCACGGTAAAACGATTTTTTCAACTATCGACTTGGTTCGAGCGTATAATCAAATCCCTGTAGCTGAAGAAGACGTCCCTAAAACTGCAATTGTGACACCATTTGGACTTTACGAATTCCTCTTTATGTCTTTTGGACTTCGAAACGCAGCACAATCGTTCCAACGATTTATTGACGAAGTACTCCGTGGACTTGATTTTTGTTTCAGTTACATTGACGACATACTCGTGGCATCTGTTTCTGAAGAAGAACACATCAAACATTTACAGATCATTTTTGAGCGACTACGCGAATACTCTCTGGTTCTCAATCCTAAAAAATGCGTTTTTGGACAACCAGAAGTAAAGTTTTTGGGCTACATGATTTCTAAAGAAGGAACACGTCCTCTACCTGATAGAGTCGCTGACATATTGAGCTACAAGAGGCCAACGTCAGCTAAGGGTCTACGACAGTTCTTAGGTATGTTAAACTTCTATCGTCGTTTTATACCTAGAGCTTCAGATGCACAATCACCACTAAGTGATCTCTTAGTACCTAATCTAAAAGGTAAAGCACCTATTAATTGGACACCAGAAGCAATTTCAGCGTTCGAGAAATGCAAGGAGGAACTCGCCACAGCCACGCTTCTCGCGCACCCATGTGACAACGCTCGACTGGCTATTGTAAGCGACGCTTCAAACACAGCGGTTGGCGCAACTCTCCAACAGTTCATCAATGACGAGTGGCAACCCCTCGCCTTCTTTTCCAAGAAACTCACGGCGACTGAGACAAAATACGGAGCTTACGATCGAGAACTTCTTGCGATCTATCTCGCTGTCAAACATTTTCGGCATATGGTGGAAGGACGCGAGTTTGTTATATACACCGATCACAAACCTATCACTTTCGCATTTCAACAGAAATCGGATAAGTGCACACCACGACAATTCAGACACTTGGACTTTATTTCACAATTCACCACGGATATTAGGTACGTTCCTGGTAAACAGAATATCGTGGCTGATACCCTATCACGCGTGGACGCATTATCAGACACGTTAGACTACACTGCTTTAGCAATGTCACAACAGGGAGACGACGAATTGAAAAAGTATGCACAAGAAAACACCGGATTGCGACTTAAGCAAGTGGAATTACCAGGCACGAATGTCTTAGTGTTCTGCGACACATCAACTTCAATCGCCAGACCTTTTGTTACAAAGCCTTTTCGACGAACAGTTTTCAATACCATACATCGCCTTGCACATCCAGGAGTTAAAGCCACAGTGAAGCTTGTAAAACAGCGGTTTGTGTGGCCAGGAATTGACGCAGATTGCAGACATTGGGCACGGGCATGTGTCGAATGTCAACGAGCCAAAATCACGCGACATGTCACAGCACCCCTTGGGTCATTTTCTCTACCGTCTCGAAGATTTGAGCATGTTCATTTAGATTTAATAATTATGCCTTATTCCGAAGGATTTCGTTACTGCCTCACGTGCATCGATAGATTTACTCGATGGCCTGAAGTAGTTCCATTGGAAAATCAAGAAGCGGAAACTGTAGCACGAGCCTTCTATACACATTGGATTGCAAGATTTGGTACTCCTCTTCGTATCACAACAGATCAAGGAAGACAATTCGAGTCATGCCTTTTCAAGCAACTTAGTTACCTGACTGGTACGAACCATCTTAGAACTACGGCCTATCATCCTTCAGCAAATGGCATGGTGGAACGATCCCATCGGCAGCTTAAAGCCGCTATTAAATGTCATCAGAATAATCGATGGACAGAAACTCTTCCGACAGTCTTATTGGGTATCCGAGCAGCTTGGCGTGACGATCTTAAATCCACCTCGGCAGAATTAGTCTATGGAGAGCCACTTAGACTCCCTGGTGAATTCCTCACGTCAAATAATAATACCGCCAAGTGCGACGACGCAGCTGAGTTTATCAAAGACCTTCGACATCACATTCAGCAGATCCGACCAGTCAATGGTACACGACATGGCGAGAAGAAAAATTTCGTTTTCAAGGATCTAGCAACCACAGAGTACGTATTCATTCGACATGATGGGCCCAAAAACGGAATTCAAATGCCCTATGATGGTCCCTATCGAGTCATAAGTAGGAACGAAAAAACTTTTGTTATTGATATTAATAAGAAGAAAGTTACAGTTACTATAGATAGACTTAAACCAGCATACATCATGGCAGATGAATACTCTAAGGAAAATATTCCGAAAAAGATCCAGACACATACACCCATTACCATTCCCAGGGAGGATCAAAGGACACGTTCCGGAAGAAGAGTCCATTTTCCAGACCGTCTTCAAGTAGGCTCCGCTTGACTCCGTCACTGGTAGGGGAGTGATGTAGCGACCAAAACATACGCAACGAATATTCTCGAATGTTCTCGTTATCAAAAACCTTCGAGAAACTTCGATAACGCCATAAGATAACCTACGCGGGTATAGAATATTCTAGAATTAGCGAGAGCCTTATCGGAGCTATATATATATCGGAAGAATCAGTCAGTTTAGTTAGTTCAGTTCAGACTGTCTAGTCCGCGATACGCTACACGACCGCTACACCCCGCCGCTGTTGTCATCGTGTATTATGTTTACTTCGATTATTTTATTTTTCCTTACTGTATATACATATATTTTCTTTTAGAGTTTATACGTCTATTTTCGTGTTATAATTTTGTTTAATAAAAGTCTACCGCCATTTAAATAATTGTGTGTTGTAAGATATAACCCACAGATTCAATAACTTCATTGTATATAAAAGACTCTATCACTGTAGTCTCCCGTAGTAAGAATACATTGGGTAGGGTGTACACCAGTAAAGAAGCATTGTGGCATGACAATAGCTGTTGTCGCGTGACTAATCTGAGATCAGTAAAAGTGGGTAATACTCTAGAACAAAACAGAAATAGCAGAGGAGATTGTTCAAATTTTGAAGAAGACAAAACCAAAGTGATTCAGAACAAAAACTTACCGATAGCAAGTGACCAGATGGCTAAAAATCAACATTAATGGCCAAGGGCTTTTTGAAGAAGTAGTAAGCCTCAAATACTGATAATCGAGTTGAGCAAGAGTTGAGGTTGGACTGCTGGTCCTTTAGTCGATCTTAATAATTAGTGTGCGTGATGGCTAGTTTAGTCCTTTAGTAGGTATAGTGAAAAGGCAGTTGTGCTGGTGGCTAATGAGGAACCTTCCTACTTATTATCTGCAGTTAAACTTCTGTTGTATAATGTTTTAATTCGTTCTATTTGTTGGAACCTATCGTAATTGTGTTTTGACAATTGATGAATTTTGAAATAATGAATTATATAATGATACCTTAAATGCCTTTCCGAATCTATCATTGAATAAAATATTAATTCGTCGATTAGCCATATGATATTTTTGTTTGTAAAATACTCTATAACACGATTTGACCAATTCATCTCCTGTTCTATTATGTAATGATCTGTTTGAAGAAGCCATATTTTATGAGTGCAATTGACACATAATTGTCCTATGGGACACATAATGTGTGGGTGTATGTTGTTAAATGATGAGTTCATTCTGTTGTATTGGTTCTGTTTTTATGAACAGTAAAAAAAAAAAAATTAATAAATAATAATTATGATAAGAATAAATGTGTATATAATGTATTGACAGTATATTGGAGAAAAATTTACGTTGTTAGGTGAGTCTTTGGTAATATGATTTTAGTTTTCTACCATGAATAATATCTTCGGTAATTTTGTAATTTAGAGTTAGTTGAATTTTGTAATTTAGGTCATTAATTTTTTTTATAATTTTGAAAGGCCCTTTATATTGGATGCTAATTTCAGTGATTTTCTATGTTCGTTAAATGGAAATTTAACTAACACTAAAGCACCAGGATTGAAAGTTAGGATAACGTGTTTTTTACCATAACTGTTTTTTTGAGTTTACTGAATATTTTGAATTTTTAACGGAATTGTGCTTTTTATTTCATGTAGAATTTTTAATGATTGCTTTATGTCATAAGGTATGTCACCAGGTAATATTTTGTTGACAATTGGGAAATATTGATTAAATCCATGTAATAAATTGAAGGGGCTATAGTGTGTACTAGAATGTGGTGTTGCGTTGTATGCTAATGTTATGTAAGGCAGATAATATGACCCATTAAGATTGATCATTATTTTTAATACAATTTCGAAGGTACGCACAAATTACTCCATTGATTTTTTCAACAATACCTTGAGTTTGCGGAGAATATGCTGTTGAACATTCTTGTTTTATGCCTAGATTTTACATGTTTTTTTGACTAACTCATTTTTAAAATGAGTTCCTCTGTCGCTCGAAAAATATTGAAAGCAACTCATTTGTGTGATTATCTGAATAATAAATTTAACCGTTGATTCTGCTGTGGCTTATTATACAGCTGAGTTTTATACTATTTTTAATGTTATTTATTGTTTGTTTTAATTGAGATTAATTATATGTTTTATGCCGCTTCGCCGGCCACTAGTATTTAAGGGCCCCCCGTTACCCCTTAAATTTAAGATATTCTCTGAGGAATTTCTAATATATATGATTATTTGTTATTTAATTATTGTCTATTCTCGTTTACTTATTGGATCTATAGTTAGCCGTCATCTCCTAGGTGACCCACTCCCGCATCAATATTAACGTTTTATTAAACAGACTTAAGTTAAAACGGCATTCTAGTGCGGTGCACAACTAGCTGTCCTACGGTATAGCTGCCTCGTACGCAACAGACTTGTTTCATTATACATTATATTCATACAAGGACATGATCCTTTTCGAATAAAAATTTAGATAAACACTTAAGAGAAATAGTCAACAAACTCACACTGTTTGGCTACATTGTAGTCTATGCGGTTCGGTCATAAATCAATTAATAGTTACTTTTAAAATCCTTCCTTACCAAAAGGAAATCTATATATTATTTTTGTCATCCTTGTTATTCTACTTTTAATAATTAAATGCATTGTATTAATCTATGTCTTACTTGTAAAAAAACTATGTTAATATTGTATATGTAAACGTCAAAATAATTTATATTCTATTCATCTGTAATAATCTCTGTATTTCATACTTATTTATCAATAAACAATTATACTAAAAATTCGACAGTGACGATTTTGGGGGTAAAAAAATTATAAAAAGCCAGAGCAAACCCTTGTTCCCGGCTGTTCTTATCGAGCTCCGTATTAAGCTATGCGAACGTCGTGATCGTCAATGTCGAATTTTTTATATGTTAATTCGTGAACTAAAAATGTGAACTTGTGTTACTTTATTTATCATTTTACCAATATCATCACTAAGGATATTATAAGAACCAGAGAATTTACCAGGTAAGATTTTTTAAATCCATAAGAAAATTGACATTGTTATTTTATGACCCTCGAATCACACCTCGAATCAAAAGTAACTCTCACTCTCATTTTTTTTTTAAATTCCAACAACAATAATATTCTGATTTTTTCCTTTTACTCTTTATTTTTTATTTTTTTTTATTAATTTTTGAGTTAAGATAAAGTGGTGCCCAACTATAAGCTTAGTTAATTTTAACTAAAACTTTTATTTTAATAAAAACACACTTTTGACAAAAATATATAAAAACATAATGGGGAGTCAGATTTGAGCAACCAATTTTGAGATTAAATTTTCCAAATTTGTAGTTCATATTGCTATCGAATAATAATTTGAGAAGTAAAAAGTATATTTAAAGTATATAAAAGTAAATAGAAATGTTGATATTAAATTTTCCAATTTTGTAGTTCGTCTCTCTAGCGAATAATAATAATAATTAATTTAAGAATAAGAAAAATAATTTTAGTGTAAAAAAAAAGTCTTATTGCATACTAAAATTATTTCAATTAAATTAATATTAAAAAAAAAAAAAAAATTAATATATAAAAATAAATAATAGAAAATAATTCTATAACTGAGGAAGTAGGTGAAATTTTGATAGAGGATGCAACTGAGGAACAAAGAAAAGCTGTTGAATATATTATGTAATAAACAAAAAGACGTAAAAAGAGGTAGGTAGTCTTGTAATAAACAAAAAAATAAGTAAAAAAGGTAGTAGGTGGTAGCAAAGGGATATTGTTAGGTGTGTAAATAAAGAAATGTAACACAGGTGGCCAATGAGGAAATAATAATCGTAGCGGGCGTAGTGTAAAAAGGATGGGCAGCAATGGAAAGTAAAAGTGGCTATAGATACCGNTGGGCAGCAATGGAAAGTAAAAGTGGCTATAGATACCGGACAGTGACTACAATAAAATGAAATAGAAAGGGACCTCGGGGTATGTATGTTTGTGTAAAGACGTCTAATATATGAATAATATGGAATTATAAAAAAGGGTCACTACCTAGCTCCTGCACAGAAACGCGTACACTAATTTCCGGCGAGTCACAACTATCGTATTTCTTTATAAAAATATTTTAGTTTATTCTCAATGACCTATCTTGTTCTAATTGTTTATTACTAAAAATTCTTCANTTCTAATTGTTTATTACTAAAAAATTCTTCAGTAAAGGATCTATTATAGACTTATTATGTAAACAAATGTTCCACTTACCTCTGATTATCCTGATATTCTCTTGAGATGAACGATGTTGTTGATGTAACAATTATCGATGTATACGTTCACGCATTAATGTACGCAATTATATTTATACGGTTTATATTATTATTAACTCGCGTGTAACTACTTTTCTAGTACAATTCTATATCAAATCTACCCAAGGTGAACTCTAAGTTTATTTTAACTCTGTTTTTGTAAAACCCTTTTGTATATTTATGTAGTATAGTCTTTAACCTTGTATATGGTGTTTTACCATAATATATTTATTATTTAATAATTTATAAAGCAAATAAAGAACTTCTAAACAACATAACTGTCCTGTGCAACAAACTATATCCAAGTGGCCTACGTCTTTTCAGTCGTCCAAAGAGTGATCTAGGATAGATGCGAGCTCAATTTCGGTTCTTTGCACAATAGATTATACTAGTGTCCTACACTTCGATTTCCCGCACTGTGGCTGAGATCAGACTAGCTAGTCGATAAGTGGAGAGACACTTTTTAGTTGTTTAGTATAATATTAGTTATAAATATATATTAGTATAATGTTAGTTTTTAGTATAATATTTCGACTCTGATTTATTTGTATTTCGTAGCTGGATATACCAACGCGAGATCTTAAATAATATCTTTGTCTTTATGCAAAGAGCCTTATGATATGTGGCCTACTTCTTTTCAATCACCTGTAGGACGACCTAGGTTAGATGCGACTGTACTATAGATTTATGCACGATAAGTTATGTTAGTGTCCTACACTCCGATTGCCCGCACTGTGGCTGAGATCAGACTAGCTAGTCGATAAGTGGAGAGAAACTTTTTAGAATACTTATAATTAGTTGGAGTATTAACTATGATATTATTGTGCTAGTACTCTGTCCAGCCAGGATGTGGCGCTTCAATAAGTAATAGAACACAATGCAATCTAGTCATGTAACCTTTTAGTATGCTTATATGTATAAGTGTAGATAAAAAGAAATAAATAAACACCAATATTTTATATGCGTTCAAATATTTATATCACCAATAATGTTCGACCGAAAATAAGATGTGTAATATTTTCAGTAATTGTGAAAGAGGGTAAAAATAATGCAGATTTTATATATAATTGTAACTAAGAATGAAACATAAACTCACGCACATTCACTTTTTGTATCTTGGTTGAGTATTCCAGAGAGCCGTAGAGATGCAGAGATAGAGTGGCAAGGCGTCCCAGTGTCCGCTAGAGGGATGTTCAGAAACCGTGAATGGCTGATGCAGTAAAAGAACCACTGTAAGGGAAGCGAAGTCGCGAATTTGGGGGAAAATGGCCTTTTTATAGCACGCAAAACTGGTTTAGCAATCTCTGGTGAGATTCTTGAAATATTTTTTGCTGTATTTGATTGGTTAATGTGATAGAATCTTTTACGTGGGCGTTTTATGGAATATGCGTAAGAGGGAGGTTAAATTATGTGTAAGGGTATTATTTTATTACTTATCTTATCCACGGGGGAACACTGATTTGGTGATATATTTTATTAAATATAAGTATTAATTATTACATGTATTAAAATATGATACTACAATTAATAGGCTCAAAAAAGCAGAATTAGAAGCTGAACTTGAAAAAAGAAATCTACTAATAACAGGGCGAGTATCGGAATTAAGAACAAAACTACTTTTGCAAGTATTAGCGAAAGAAAAAGAAAGAGAAACATACCCTAACCAATCTGTTAACACAACAAAAATTATAATAAATAAAATTTTTATGGGTAACACAAAAAAACTTTATTTCAGCCCAAACACTTTTTCGGGGGGTATAAATGAGAGAGTAGACGTTTTTAAATCATTTAATAGAGCAGCATCAATTAATAATTGGTCAGAGGAGCATAAGCCAAAATAATTAGTTACCTTCTTACAAAGATCTGCATTAACAATAAGCAATATAACAAGGAGTTCCCTTATAATCAATATGAACCTAATCTTAATCATAACTTTCAAAGCAACTACTCTTTTATGAATAAACAAATTCCAAACAATTTCAACCAAAATTTTCAAAACAATTATCCTTTCATGAACAAACAGCATGAACCCAATCTTAATCAAAACTTTTATAATAATCATTCATTTATGAATAAACAATTTCAAAATAGTTATTTACCACAAAGAAGAAATAACAGGTCATATAATTATCAAAATATTTCTTATCCTAAACATGAAAGAGATATTAGAAATAAATCGTATAACAATAATTGCAACAATAATAACAATACTTTGCAAAAACAATTTCCAATTTTCACAAATACTAACAGAAATTTTAATAATTATAACACAATACAAGACAACTTCGAAACAAACAAAATACAACACAACAATTACAAGCAATAAAGCAACAATTATCAATATCCCATAAAAAAGCACAAATAATATCAAATGTGCCAATTAGGCAAAGTCTAATCATAAAACACATGAATGCTTTTATAAAGATGCTAAAATTATATGCCAACTATGTTCTAATATACTTATTAATATAATACAATATTCTTTTATTTATCATTCATGACATTCTTATTACTTTTTAACATTTGATATAAAAATCTTTTTAAAACTTTTTGCAATCTGTTAATAAATAATTCGCAGTTCTTTTTCTTAGATCAATAATATTTGGTATATAAACTTATTCTGTTTCTTAAGATATGTTTTTTTAGTAATTTCTATAATTATAATTTTTACTGCATAATACGTTCTTACAGTTATATTATTATAGTAACGTCCCACAAACGAAAATAAATTTAACCCCTTTTCTCATTCTACGAAACCAGTTTTTTGATGAAATAAGGTTAGAAAAAGAGAAATACACATATTGTGTATAGACATATTGTGATAGTAAAAGGGAAAAAGAGTTAGACACCTATTATATTTAATATAATTTATCATTTGATTACCGGTTAAAAACTACTTATATTAATTGTGCTACAAAAATTTTAATAATATGCCTGTTGTAAAAACTGCACATATTCTCTTATGCTCGTGCATGGCAACAGCCATCATTTTGGAGTATTATATGCATGTTTGTCCAATAAATTCTTTTTAATGTTAAATTTAATACGTTAATTTAATGTTAAGGCTGCAATGTTAACTTAATGTTAATTTTGCAACGTTATATAAATATGAACTTTTGGTTCACAAAACATTTATACAACGTTATTTAAACGTTTAATTCTTGTTGAATTTTGTGTTTAGTCCATAAATGTACTCTGACCTAAGTTTTAAATTTAATCACAATTTTTAAATTTTGTAATTCATATTTTTAATCGTGTTTTTTTTTTTTTTTAAAACTTTTGAGACGAGATGTTTTATTGTAAATATGTTTAAATTACTTATTTACGAATATTAATATCAAAAGAGAAATATTTCATGCTAAATTTATAACGTTAATGCTCAAAAACCTAACCTCTTTTCTAAAGTTATAAATATAAATTTAAAAATCTTTTACTATAAAATGATAAAATACGACTTAAGATTTTTCACACGTAACCTACCGACCATATGCCAATTACAATTTATAACATCTCTAAAGAATATATTTTAAGTTAGATAAAGTACCTAGTTATGCTTATACGAATAACTTAAATATCTCATACATGCACTACATAAATACGATAAATAACTAAATGTTTACTTGCATGATTGGATTATATTTTTTAACAATTTTAAGCGTATGAAATTAGGAAATTCATATAGTCAACCTAATCGACACGTATACACGAAATCTGTGTATTGGACAATTACAAAATAAAACGGTTAAATGGTACCAGGAGTTCATGAATAACAGTCGAATTTTTGATAGCCCCCATTTTATGGCGTATAAGAGTGTTGGCCGATTGAATATATTGAAAAACAGTACCAGGGATTCAGAAGGTTAGTTTTCATTTACTCAAGGGTCGTGATGGTACAGTATGACGGTCGGCTTCTACTCTTGCGGTCGTCATAAGCATACCATACAACGTGTTGGCTAATGGAACAGAAATGCTATTCACCAAAAAACTATGCGTCAAGATTTAAGCTTCATAGATGATCACATAAGCAAAACAAATGCGCCACTACCACACTGCACTACATATCTAGACGATTCAAGTAATTATTTGTAATACACGTTCATTGCACGCGCAGAGCATTTGTTAGTATACAGAGAGCTTTATATTCTTAATGCTGTCCACTTTGAGCACAATGGTGCAAACAACAAATAATAAAAATTATGACGTACAATAGCTGAACAAATTTACCATTTAAGCGAAGGCGCTTGCTACAAAATAGAATAACACATAAAACAATACACTTACTGAATTATGACGATGAACTTTATACGGATGACAATTGTCACTGAGGTCACCGATTTGCCGTGTTGGGCGAGTTAAATTAGAGATCAGTTGTCACGCAAAATAATACGAATCAACGCTGTTTGTGACAATTGGTCCGCTAGATCATTACTAAAGGCGTTATTTACCAAACTTCTCTTTTATATGCTACGAGAACCCATAAAATGCTTATATATCAAAACAACTACCGTCACTCATCAAACTGGCAAATTTAAATGGAATTAAGTTAACAAAAATGATTAAAAAACAACAAAGCGAAAAAGCCCCTTAGAATTGTGACCTTTAGCGTGATATTCGTTAGAACAAAAACATTAGCAATGTGAATAGCTACTCAATAAAAAATGCTTTTTACAATTATCAGATTAAATTCCCTATTCAACTGGTTATTTTGTGTTTTAAAGTAAGGAACCCTGTATTAGTGATCTTGTAAATTCATACTATGTGACATGTACAAAAGATAACATAATATAATATAATAGTATTATAAATGATAACATAATATTAATATTATTCAATTAATCGAATCATAAGTGACTAGATCATTAGGTAAAATAATAAAAAATAACACAACTAAAAATCATCAATTAACCATTATCATAAACAACAAAAACATAAGCGAATCAATTACTCTATAACTAATGAATTATCCTTTCAATAACAATTACAATACACAATTAAAGAATAATTCAACTATAAAAGAAACCAATGTGTGTGCATATAGGAATTTTTAAATGGTAACTGTGTGATTAAAATTATCCAGGACAAAAGGGAGGACAATAATCTTATCTCCTAAAGAATCTTAAATGACTAAAAAACATAACTAAACAACAAATTAAAGAACACAACTAATTGAACCACTTACTAGTCCCTAACATAGAATTATAAAGAATAATTTTCTTAAGTACTGATGCGTAATCCAAAGAATAGGCTGCACAAGTGATGTATATACAAACATACAAATTAATTAAGTAATTGGCCGTTTTTAAATATTTACACAATTATATCAATGCACAAATACGTATCGTTTTACAAAAATTGCATAAAAGAACAATACTCGAATCAAAAACAGAGCAACCAGTAAAGGGGCGTTCATCGTTTCCGCCAAATGGATAGTTTATACCTGTCTATAAAAATAGCTTGAGAACCACTAGTTAAAATATTTGCCAAAATAACCCGATAATAATATTCTATTATTCATTTAATCGAAGTTTTTACTATTTTTTTTATTGTTATTAATCGTGAATCGTTTCATTCACATTTTAATGAACGATGTTTTAAGGCGAATTTCTATTAATATATTTTTAAAAATTTTTATAGAAAATATTTAGTCTTATAATTGTATTAAAATATATAGTTAATATCTATATAAATATATAGATAATACAGTTCTAAAAAGCGTACGGAATAAAATATAAATCCGTTTCAAAAAAACAAAAGAGACAATTGATAAATTTAATACAAATTAAATTATCCGATTTGAATTTGTGAAATTAGTTTTCAACAACTATCAAAAAATGTATATCATAGATCTATTTTAGCTTCGATGCGAATTTGAGAAGGTATTGGTTTTACTATGATGTGTTTTTTGATGTGTCTGTTACCACTTTTTCTCAGCTCTCACCGAACNTTTTTTTTTTTTGTGTCTGTTACCACTTTTTCTCAGCTCTCACCGAACGGATTTCTTTCAACGATACGTCAAAAGATCACAAATCGTATCTAGTCGAAGACATTACCCTTCAAAATTGAAAAAATTTCCCTCGTTCCCCGTAAATGGGGGAAACCTCCAAAAAAATTACAAATTTAAAAATCGCTAATTTTCGAAATTTTTTCAATTTTTTTTACTAAAAACTACCGTAACTTTTTCAAAAATGAACATATGAATATAATTTTTATTTATAGATGCTTGATGTCTTTACCTATCATTTGGTATATTTTTTTGTAAATTTGACCTTTTTTCTGCCCACAGGGGGGGATTTAAAATAACAACTTTTTCACAACAAATTTACTTTTTCAACATAACTTTTGAAAATGTTCCGGAAGGTCTGACACTTTTATATATATCTTAAATTAAAGCTAATGTAATGTACTTTAATTTGAAAAAAAAAATTTGACCTCTGGACTTGTCTTCATGGCGAAAACGGCTACCGAATAATATTTTTGTGTAAAAATTTTCGATTTTATTATTCATATTATATTTAANAAAATTCTCGATTTTATTATTTATATTATATTTAACTTTATAATGCTATAACTTATTGAAAAGTTTATGGATCCACACAATTTTTTTATGAGAAATAATATTTTTTAATAAACCCTTTTTCATTCGACATACTTTATCTTAATCGAGATATTAAGGAACCAGTAGATCAAGTAGCTTTTGGAATAAAACACCAATTTTTTTAAAATTAAACACTATCTAAAGATTTGCATCGAAGCATTTATTTTTGATAGTGATTTTAATCACTGTCAGATATCATTATACTTGATCCAACTATACCACGTCATAACTGTGCCGCGACCCCCCTGTGCTGGGTTTTTTTTTTTATTATATTATTACACGTATTAGATATTTTTAAGCTTATTATTAATATTTGAATTTTGTTCAATGTTTTGATGAATTTTTATCTTTTTATAAACTATATTTTTTATTATTTATTACACATATATTTATACATACTTAAGACAGATATTTATTATAATTTATTTACCCAAGGTATAACGCCATTTTTTCTTTATAAAGTTATACCTATGTGATAAAATAAGTAATTATTCAAAACGACGGGACCATATTTTGGGGTGGTTAAGGGGCGCAAACATTCTTGTGGACGAATGTCATTTAATATTGTTGGAACAAAAAATTACTTTATTTAGCTAATCAATATTAATATCCTACACAAAAATCTTAAATACAGGGGGTCTATTTTTGAATTTTATATTGGTGTACTAATCTGTTTAGTATACTAAAACATGACGTTTTAGTGCAGCTATTAGTGTGAAACTAAAAACCGTATTTTTGAATGTTGGTATGCTAAAAAATATTTATTAGTGTACTAAAGTTTTAGATGATCTTTTTAGAGTGGTATCTAGCACACTAATTATGATTTTAGTATACTAATGTTACTGTTATCATTCATATTCATATGAAAACTTATATATTTATAACGTTTTCAAATTTATTTAATATTAAATATTAAAATGGAACACTTTCTTAATATAAATTATGTGCAAGTTATTAGTAATTTAGAAATAGTTGAAGATAATGGCCATTCAACAATGAAATTTCGTTTAGTGGAGGATCCGTTCATTGGTATGTTACAAAACAAATTACAATATGTAAAATTATCTATTTACATTAATAAAATGTTATTTTCTGTTGTTTTGTCCGAAAGGGCATTTATACAAAAATTTAGACTGACAAAAGTTCTTGCATTAAATTTAATTAATGAGCTACGCCCATATTTAGAACCTCCATCGAGGAAGTCTGCTCTAAGTATAGAGCGCAAAATATGCAAAATATTGACTAAACAATAAGTAAAATTTAATAGAATTTTTGTCACGATAGGTACTAACAGCTTTACGATTTTTCGTTAGTGTCTTCTTTGGGCCAACAGTTTCATTTAAAATCTTGGTAATATTTTGCCATAATAATTGGGCATCTTTCATGGTAAAAGATAGTCCAAATTTTTTAGAATTTAATTTTGGGTGCTTATGAACAAATTCAATTAATAATTGTTTTTGTTCATAAGTTACACTTATTGACTTTTTTTCCCCTCCATTGTAAAACATTACACAAATTGAAATAAAAAATACTGACAAAAAACTCGTGACAAATTTCTTATGGGTGAATTTTGTAGTTATCATAAATATTATCAAGTATTAACTATAAAATTAATATAAAATACAGTACAGCCAATATAATTTAACATATCGCACTAATAATTATTGGTTTGACATGACATTAGATTAGACGATGTACGATTAGTGCAAGATTTTTAGACTGGTAAAAAATAAAATTCAAAAATACGAATTTATATTAGTGCACTAAATTCATAATCTAATGTTTTAGTGTACTAAAACATTCGCCAATGATTAGCCCAAGCTCAAAAATAGACCCCCAGACCTAAACGTAACATCCAATAAATGCCAAACATTTTGGTACTGGCAGCTACCTAATCTGCCAGTACGCTTAACCCAATACTGGCTTGTGGTGACCCGTCAATAAAACTAAATGGTTCTCAAATTTTTTAGTATATAGACAGGTAGAAGATCAGTTTGGCGGAAACGAAAAACCGACCTTAGTCCGGTTTGGCGGAAACGATAATCTCCCCAATAAAGGTGTACGTAGGAAACGGAACAGAACGCGCTATCTGTAATGCATAGTCGACGGCGGTCTTGTCACCGTGTCAAAGGGAGGGGACACCCGACGACAACCTTTTGTCACATTAATAGGTAGACGGCTGATATCGAGAGAGAAACGGGTGAGCGCCAGCCTAGAGCGTAGGGCGGTGACGTGTCAATACAATAAGAACTATCATACAGCATAAAGCTGTCTTATATTTATTTATTTGTTGAATTTATTCAACTTTACTCTAGGTAAGAATTAAAAAAAATTATATTATAGTAGTTCTTATTTAAACTAATGCATTGTAAAGAATTTTGAATCTTTTTATGTATAATTTTTAAGCCATCCCAAATTATATATACGTTACATTATGAAAGCATAGGATATTTAAGTTCTTTTCGTTAAATCTCGTTCATTTTAAATATTAGATATATCATATTTTATAGATTAAAGACACTTAGAATAAGAATTTGTCGGTATTACAAAATAATGATTTAATATAATACAGGGTGATTTTTTTATCATAACCCACTCAATTACTTGCAGAATAATAATAATTTAAACATTTTTTTTTTTTATTATTTTTAGTTACACATTATTCTTGAATTTTTAACTATGTAATACTTTTTAAGTTCATCCCTTATGCCTTTGAGGGGGGTCAACTTTGTTTTTTTAAATGGTAACACATATTTTTAATTTAATAAAATGTTTGAGTTTTTAATTTAATAGTAAATGGCATTTGAATTTTTAATATAACTTTATTAGCTTATTAGATATAAACATTTAAAGTTTCAAAATTTTGAGTTAATATACATGTATAATACACATGGGATTGTAAATACAGGTAGCTAATTGGATTTTTATGACATTGCTGTCTCAGTCACGGATTGTTTATTATCAATTATGATTATCAATAGATATACTTTCTGTATTGTCAGTTAGTGTATTTATAAACTCATAACAATGTGCCTTACTACAATTGATAATAACAATGCTGTGTACCTGCTAATATCGATGTTATAAAAATCCAATTAGCTACCTGTATTTACAATCCCATGTGTATTATACATGTATATTAACTCAAAATTTTGAAACTTTAAATGTTTATATCTAATAAGCTAATAAAGTTATATTAAAAATTCAAATGCCATTTACTATTAAATTAAAAACTCAAACATTTTATTAAATTAAAAATATGTGTTACCATTTAAAAAAACAAAGTTGACCCCCCTCCAAGGCATAAGGGATGAACTTAAAAATTATTACATAGTTAAAAATTCAAGAATAATGTGTAACTAAAAATAATAAAAAAAAAAAATGTTTAAATTATTATTATTCTGCAAGTAATTGAGTAGGTTATGATAAAAAAATCACCCTGTATAATTTATTATAAATTCTGTTCTATATTTTGATAGGACAGATGTGCAATGCCGGCTATATTTTCTTTAGTATCGGCAATTTGCGATTTTGTAACCTTTTGTTTGTTTAATAAATACGATTGACCATACGTATTTTTGGGCATGCCTTAGCGGAAGGAAAGGAAAATATAAAATTGTGGAAATTGAGCCTTACAATATACTATAGATAGAAAGAAAAACAACATATATATATAATCACAATCTGATATTTCCGTTATGATAGAAAAATAATAATAAACAACAAGAACCAATGATAAAATGAAAATTAGCACAAATTACTAATAACATAAATAACATATATATCCCCTTTCTTATAACTAATACATATATTATGTGGACTGTATCCGTTAAAATAAACAATAAAAAAAATTCTTAGTAATTACCCACTGCCGTTTGAAGGTGATGAACACTGGAACACATCAGATGCAGGGAAGGCAACAAAAAAACACCGTAACATATAACAAGCCGTTGAGCAGCTCAAATTGAACAATGTGGCGACAAGGCAATACTCGACCCAAAAGAAACCTGGTGACGATATTACCGAAACGGCCGACTAATTGAGCGCGAATGAATGCTTCACGACCACTCTGCCACACACACAGGGATCGGTCTTAACAGCAGCGCCGCCGTACCGTTACGAAGGTGGTGGTTTTTTTAGTGGGAAAAAACATTGAAGGTCGCGGCGTATATTATATAAAAAAACGCGGAATCTCCGGAATACTAGACGGCTACAAAAAAAAAGATAAAAAAACAAATTGCGTTGTGTCAGCGGCATACCCGTTGTGACAAACACAAACGTGTATGATGTGATCGACTGACCTGCTCTCCCACACTTACCGTGTTTTCATATTAAATTAAATGTATCGCATCACCTCACATTAATGTGTATCTAACAACAGATATGAAGAAAAACAAATTTCATTTGTTTTAACATGAATATAATTTATAAAATGTAAAAAGACTTTTACATATAAACTGTGTTCTTCTTATACATTTAGGTTAACATGAACATTTTGATATCTCTTATAAAAACTGTGATAACACACTGATATTACAGTGTAATATATAACACTTCCCCACTAAAAATAATTAATTAAAAATACAAATTGAAATTGAAATGTACATCACAAATATATAATATAATACAGCGAATAAAATGCGTTTATTTATATATATATATAAATAAAATTTTGAACATTAAATAAATATGTGTTAATTCCTAAATTTAAGAGGTTTTATTATTGTTCTCTTAGGTCTTTGTTTAATATTGTTTCTGTTATTACTATTTGGATTATTAACTATGTGACTAGATTGTTTAATAGTGAGATCAGATAAAAAGGAATCATTGTTATCAGTGATAGGAGTATTTTCTATGAAAGAGGAATTGTTTTTTAAAATTTGATTAGTATGACGTTTCCAAACTAAATTATCATTAGTTGTCACCTCATATGTTCTACTGCCTAATATTTTTGAAATAACAGCTGAGATCCATTTATTAGATGGTGATCTATAATCACGAACTACCACTGTTTCATTTACTGTGAAATTTACATCTCTCTTCCCACCATTCATTACTTGCTTAGTTTGGCACTTTTCTACCACATCACTTTGTGGTGAACTGGGTTTCTAAGTCCAGTTTCAGCCAGTCGGAAGAGTACCAATAGGAAGAGTCAAAGTAAAAATACAATGTAACATTCACTATGAGTACTGATCATTTTATTTGTGTTCATGTCCCTTTTTATATTTTAAGAAACATGATTAATTACGAATTAATACAAGGTTAAGACAACATTTAAAGTAAACAAAACACCATTAAAATATAATCTTTAAAATCTAATTTAAAAGACTATTAAGTATTGCTACATATTTCAAGATGCGTTCACGACACCCTTTTCCTTAAAGTGAAATAATATACAAAATATATTATTTCTTACAATATGTTTTAATTATACATTTTATGTAACAATAGTTCAATAGTACAAATAAAATTTAATTTAAAATAGTATAATTATTATTCATTGTACAAATTTTCTAATAGCCTTCGTCTAAATCTAGTACGATAAATTCTACGTTCTGGTTCAGGGTTATTTACAATATGATTTGATTCTATAGATAATGGTATTTGTTCAGATTGTACTGTATGTATATTCTTTTTACAATACTTAACATAAATATATATTATAAATATTGTTATAGCTAATCCGATTATTTTAATAAGTATATTAAATATAAAACTATTATTATTATAAAATTCATATATGTGTTTATGTGTAAGCAAATCACTAATACGTTCTTGGTAGGTTAATTGAGATTCCAGATTATTTAGGGCTGCTTGATCTAATTTTATATTTTCCATTTTTTCGAGATGCAAGGGCTTTTGAATTGTTTTGTTGTATAAATTGTTGCAATAAGTTGAATTCAGCAAACTAAATTCTAGGGGGATTGCATTGAAGTTTGACTCTAGATTAGTTTGTGTGGCTTCTAGAGTCACCGATGGTGTAATGGCTCTACAGTTTTGTTTTAAAGATAGCCTCCCGGTTTTCTTCACTACAATTTTCTCTACTTCTGTGTTTGAGTCACATGAAATTGTGACTATTGTATCTTTAATAATTACAAAATACCAATTATTTGGAAAATAAGAGCTGTATCATCTCTCTGATTGTATTTCTGAAACAAATACATCACATATGGACGGCAAGGAGTATTTATTGTTTAACAGTTCCGTTTCGCAAGTTGGAACCTTTTCTGTACCAGATATGAAGTCGCTATTCTTACACACATATATATTATTAAGTATTTTACAATTATCTAGGTTATCTAATATTATATAATGAGACACTAAATTATCAGTTAAAAGACATTTTATATTTTTAGTTAAGTGTATAAATTGGTTATTATTGTTAAAGGGTATGAATATTGGTAAAATATGATATAATATATAATTATTTATACTACTTAATGGTAATTTAATAAGAGTAATTAACTTTTTATTATTATAATATATTTTAATTTCTAATATTTTAAATATTTTANATATATAATTATTTACACTACTTAATGGTAATTTAATAAGAGTAATTAATTTTTTATTATTATAATATATTTTAATTTCTAATATTTTAAATATTTCATTAATATTTTCAATATTAATGTTAATAGGTACTTGTAAATTATTAGGTATTTTTACTAAAATATGATTGATCTCATTAAAAAGTTGGTCAGGCTTAATAATTATTGGATGTAATTGGTTTTTTTGAGCAAATATTATGGCCAAGATTAATTTACTAAGTGTATTTTCTAATGAATTTATATTATTTTCGATTAGAGACTGAGTAATAATTATATTTTCAAAATCTACGGAGTTGGTAGAAATATTTTGTAGTCCAGATATAGCAATAGAAATTTTACTTAAGTTATTATCAAATATCAATTTGTTATCATTAAACGATGTGACGGATTCATTAAAATTAGAAATAGTGCTTTTGATTATGGATACTTGATCATGTACAATTCTAAGGATGTCCTTTTCGTCATTATCAAGCTTGTTGATCATATTATCGTAACGTTTGACGTCCTCTGCGTCAGCATTACCGAATAACCATTTGATTGCGCTACCAGCTCCTTCCCATGATCTTTTAACCTTATGGTGAAGTGTCAAATGCTTAATGTCGTTGATTTGTGTTTCAATATTTTCATTCATATTTTGAAGGAGTTTATGATTTTTTTTAGATATTATGTTTTTATTGCTTAATGGCTCGATATTTTTTAACATATTACTTATTTCAAGAGCCTTATTTTCTATGAGTTCTATATTTATATAAGACGTGAATGTCCAAAAGTTTTTGTAAACCTTAGCTTTACCTAATTTTTCGTAAACTATTCCCGGACTATTACTTAGATCTATTATATTATAATTATTGTTTTTTTTCTACATTCTGAGTTATAGTACCCTCCAGTGCCCTAAAAAAAATAATATTATTTTTAAATTAATTATATGAAGATGATAATATATGATCTTGTAAAGTTAATGTTGGTTTTGATTTATTTAATTTTATGGTGCTAATTTCTTTAGAAAAATATTTTTTTAACCTATCTGTGTGAACTTTTACGTTTTTATTACCTATTTTTATAGTTGCGTTTACATTATTATTTAATTCAACAATTTTATAAGGACCTTTAAATTTTGGACTAAGTTTACTTATTGGTGATTCATTTTTTAATAAAACTAAATCATTAACGTTAAGAATTTCTTTTTCCACTTTAATTTTTGAATCATAATGTTTTTTGTAACTTTCTTTGTTTTGAACTTGATTTTGTCGAGCGATTTGATGTGAAGTATTTAATTTTAATTTTAAGTCGTCCAAAAAATCATCATAAGAATATTTAAATTCAGGGGAGTCTTTAATAGAAGTCGGTATTCTAATAGTTCTACCGAACATAAGTGTCGCAGGTGGGTAATTAGTAGCGTTATGTACCATTGTATTATACGAAAACATTGCTGTGTCTAGAAATTCATCCCAATTAAAATTATTATCTACAAAATTTCTTAAATAGTTTCCTAAAACTTGGTGACTACGCTCTAGAGAACCAGTCGATTGTGGTCTATAGGCGGTAGTGTTTATTTTTTTTATTTTAAAAATTTTACACATATTCTTAATAATGTTGGATAAAAAATCAGCGCCTTGGTCAGAAAGAATGTATTGAGGAATGCCGAAAGTACAGATAAATTTATAAGCTAAAACTTTTGCTATCGATTCAGCAGAGTGTTCTTGTAAGGGGTAAGCGAAAAGAAATTTACTTAAATCGTCCTGAATAGTTAAAATGTATTTATTCCCATTTTCAGTCATATTAAGGGGACCAACAATATCAACAGAAATTTTTTCTAGAACTTCAGTTGATGTTGTCGTAATACACATAGGATTTTTATTTTTTTTGAAAGTTGCTTTATTTTTTTG
>NW_026099575.1:682752-684191 GCF_025091365.1 Daktulosphaira vitifoliae
TGATTTAGTCTAAGATTTTTATTCAAAAGATTTAGTCTGTTAGTATTGTTCGAATCAAGATAGTTAGTATTACTATTATTTTCATTTGGGAATTCGAAATTCTGAGGTAATTGATCAAATTTCATATTATCAATGCAAATTGAAACATCTTTTTCTGACGTGTTCAGAATAGGTACAATTGCGTAATTATTTCTAATTCGTGTAACACATGTTCCAATGAAAACATGGTCATTAACCTTTATTGGGTCATATATTATGCCTGTAGAATTTCCAGTATTAAACGATTTTACTTTAATTACCGATTCCGAAAGACCTTTAATTGAGTAATTATGTGTTAGTAAATAATCTGTTATTTTAATTTTTTCACCAAAGTAAAATTGTAACTCTTTTTTATTTAAATCAATATATTTAACATAATCTTTAAGAAAATCATAGCCCAGAATACCATGAGATTTTATATTGAAATCATTTGGTACAATGTAAAATACATGAGTTATTGTTTTGTTTCCAATTTTAAAATTAATCTTTGTGTAACCTAAGCTTTTTGTTTTCCCATTTATGCCTTCGAGAGTAGTACAAGAATTATCCCAATATCTATGACCTTTAGGCAACTCTCCTATTTTAATTAGACTAGCTTGGGCTCCACTGTCGATCATAAAATTAATATTTTTACCTATATCGCATGAAAATATTATACAATATGGAGTATCAGTTTTTAAAGTTGTATTTAAAATAGAAATTTGTTTTGAATCATTAAAATTTAAATTTTTACTCGTACTAGGCTCGTTTTTATGAGAATTTTTTAATTTGTAACATTCGTCTTTAGTATGAAAGTTCTTCTTGCAGTATGTACAAAATTTATTATTTTTATTATTATTGTTACTATTTTTATTAAGTGTATTGTTATTTCCGTTATTGATACTTTTATTATTTTTGAAATAGTTGTTCTTATTACTATTATCACGAAAAAAACAATTTGAAGTTTCATGGTTTTTTTTATGGCAAATATTACAAAATTTATTAGAATTACTCGTAAAAGAGTATTTAGAGAGGTTGTTTTCTGTATCAATACGAATCTCTTCTTGTCTAGCAATAGCAATTGCTTCATTTATATTTTTAGGATTATTAGATAATATTATAATTTTAATCTGATTATTGTATAGGCCTCTTTTAAATGCACCTAACGCTTGGTCTTCACACATATTTCTTATTGCTTCTTTTTGTATTTTACATTTTAATTTATTTGTATAAGCATGATATAATTTAATTTCTAATTTTTCCACTCTGTCACCGAAATCACTAACTTTTTCGTTTTTATATTGCCTAATGGTTTGCAATTCTACGGATAGTTGATCTGGACGAATTTCTTCCCCGAAATATTCAATAAACAATTCCCTAAGTTCTGACCAGTCTTTTAATTCTACAGAATTAACAATTTC
>NW_026099575.1:685929-702229 GCF_025091365.1 Daktulosphaira vitifoliae
TTTTTTTTTTTTTTTTTAAATTATTTAAAATTGATTTTATAATATATCTTATAATACCAATATTTTACAAAGGGAAACTTAATTAATTTAAAGCTTATAGTTTAACTTAAGTAAATAACAAAATAAAATGTTACCAGAAAAGTGCTAAGAACGCCAAATATTTCATGATTTCCTTGAAGTTGTTTTAAGTTCTTCTTCAAAACGCCGATATGAGGTTTTCCAGAGATTTTCTAATTGTGTGAAATGACCAAATGAATCGAATTAACCAGGGATGCCAAATTCTGTGGTGAACTGGGTTTCTAAGTCCAGTTTCAGCCAGTCGGAAGAGTACCAATAGGAAGAGTCAAAGTAAAAATACAGTGTAACATTCACTATGAGTACTGATCAATTTATTTGTGTTCATGTCCCTTTTTATATTTTAAGAAACATGATTAATTACGAATTAATACAAGGTTAAGACAACATTTAAAGTAAACAAAACACCATTAAAATATAATCTTTAAAATCTAATTTAAAAGACTATTAAGTATTGCTACATATTTCAAGATGCCGTTCACGACAACTTGTTCTTGGTTTGAGTAAGTCAAAAACAAATCTAATTGACTTTCCAAATAAAATTTTTGTAGGTGTTTCTCCAGTGGTTGTGTGCGGAGTTTTTCTGTACTGAAATAAGAAATTATTTAATAAGTTAAATATGTCATTCATTTGGTTATTTTTTATGACTTTTTTTATGAAATTTTTGATAATTTTGACCGCACTCTCTGCTGCTCCATTACTCTGAGGATGATACGGAGCACCAACCAAATGATTAATATTGTATTTTCTTAAATAAGATTAAAAATATTCATTGGTGAAACATTTGGCTCCATGTAATGTAATAGCTTTAGGTATACCTAATCTAGCAATTATCTCATTAAGTTTTTTAATTAATATAGAAGTGTTTAAAGAATTTACTTTAAAACATTCAATTCATTTGGAGGTGGAGTCAACTATGACTAAAAATGTTTGACCATTTATAGGACCCAAAAGTCTATGTGTAATCTAGTCCATGCTTTACTTGGCCATTCAAAAGTTTTGAGTACACATTTTGGAGGATTTGCTGTATTAGTGATACATAATTCACAATTTGCTGATAAATTTTCCACTTTTTTGTCTAACAAAGGCCACCAAAAATATGCTCTTGCCGGACTTTTCATTTTAGTAATTCCCTGGTGTGATCATGCAATTGTCGTAATAAAGAGTTTCTTAGTTTTAAAGGAATTTTGAAAGAAAGTTCTTATTTGCTTCATCTGGCCATGAGTTACTTAAGATGAATTCACTTATTTTTGATAAAATAGGATCTTGTTTGGTTTCTTTTTTAACTTTTTTCCAATCAATTATCCAGTTAGATTTTTCCTGTATAAAATTTAAATAATTAACGTTAGCTTCTATATTCACTTGTTTGTTTTGAATCACCAGTCTAGATAAATAATCTGCTGGGTTGCTATTTGTAGGTACCCATTTTATATCAAATTTATAAGCCATTAATATGTATGCCCATCGTTGAAGTCTGTTGGCTGCAATTTTGGGTATTCCTTTTCCTGGGTTAAGAATATGGGCTATTGGTTTATTATCAGTGACCAAAGTGAAATGTTTACCAAACAAGTAATCATTAAATTTTTTTACATCAAAAATAATTGCTAAACCTTCTCTTTCTAACTGTGGGTATTTTTTTCAGCTTTGGTAAGTAAATGTGAAGCAAAAGCAATAGGTCTTTCTGTATTATCACAATAAACGTGAGATAAAATTGCTCCAACTGCTTTCTCAGATGCATCAACAGTTAGTTTGATAGGTAAATCAAAATCAAAATTAGCTAATACCCTATTTGATAAAAGTAGATTTTTTATTTTAATGAAAACTTTATTACATTTATTTGACCAATTGAAAATTTGTTTTTTTCTAGTTAATGCATACAGCGTTAATGCATACTTTGGATACTCAATAAATTGTTATGTCAATTAAACTTTTGTTATATTCCCTATTAGTGACAACTTCTAGTTTAGATTGAGTTATTAGTTGGGTATGAACAGTGTCAGTTTTTTTTACAGTTACGTTATAATGTCCTGTCCATTTAGCAATATGAGTTAAATGAGTTTATGTACTAAAATGAGCATCAAGCTTTGTTAGTTTTCCATTTTTAAGACCTCTAGATCCACATAACTAATAAATATAAGAAACAAATGATTAAAGTTAATTTTTGAACAATAATTATTCCATACACAAAAATATTGAACCTATTAAAATGAAGGATTGAAGCCATGGTTTTGTTAACAGAATTAGCTAAATATAATTTATTAGCTTTTAATAATAGGCTTAATAGCAATTAAAATATATATTTAATAAATACTACGCTGTTATTTTTGTACATGATTTACCTCTAATATGAATCTTTTTGGACCAGACTGTAAATCACCTAAATCAAATTCCGAGTTGCCTGTAGATTATGTAATACGGTTTTTAATTATTTCTTACTTGATTATAGAGATGTTAAGTTCGTGAACGAATAGTTCATTTGAACTATTTACTTAGATGAACTATTCTGAACTGTTTCAGTACCTGTAACTTAACAGTTCACAGTTCGAAAAAAATTGGTGGCAATGTATAAATTAATTGTTCGGGAACTTCTTTAAAAATTCTCTGTGGTTCGTTGTTCGAAATCCTGTAAATGATTAATAGTTTACAATTAGATAACAAATAAATTATATTGTTAAAATGTTTCACGGTTTTCAACTGTTTAACAATAAAATAAATTCATACAATGTACAAATATTAGATCAGATTTTTGATTTAACTTAGGACTACTGGTCAATATATCTACCTTGAATTAGGTGATAATGATACCATTAGCCATGAGGGTATTGATAATAATTTTTTCTTAGTTTATGATGTTCAGGTTAAGGTTAGTTTTTTTGCCCATAAGTAGTGTGAACTACAACTGAACTGTGTACTGCTGTTCTAATAGTGATAAAATGAATAGTTCATTGCCAAACAATATCAGCATGATGAATAAAATTAGTGAACTTAAGAATAGTTTATTTGAACTATTCACTTGAATGAACTATGAACTAATGAACTATCCACAGAAATGAACTAAAATTCCCATCTCTACTTGATTAGAGTCACAGCTGTTTCAGGATTTTTTGGATTAAAGATAACAAATAATTTTGAATTCGTTATTTAATCAACAAATTAATATAAAAGTAAAAAAAAATAACAGTTCTGCTACAATACAGATTTATTTCTCCATGTAGAAAAAGTGCAAATTAACAATGATAACGAGCAGATAGATTCCAAAGCTAAATATAGAATTTGTTGAAATAGTGTTCATGCTATTATTAAAGTCAATATTTTGCACAGGCCAAAGAATGTTAACATTAGCATTATCTATGTTACTTCTACTACATTATATAAATGAATATACTATTAATATTTTATAGCGTATAGATTTTGATATTTTAAAATGGTAAATTCGTTTGACAATGATATAAGAATACAGTTATATTTGACTACTTATGCTAGTAGACGAATATTCGGTATTCGCTCTATATGCGGCAATTAGACAAATAAATGGAACCAGGTTTAACATATATTTTTTTTAAATAAAATATGTATTTCGGTAAACATATAAAATGAAGTTTAAAAAGGCATTTAAACGCAAGTGTACTCATTTTTTAAAAATACGGTTGTAACGTACACATTATTTGTCCTTCACCAACATTAGTATTTTAATACCACACTAGTGCCTGATTAGCACAAACGTACCTACGACTACAGATATGTGCGGGTGTAAACAAAACCGATGATATTCTTCTTCATTAAATAAATATATAACGACAGTCAGTGGACATTTCACCACGCTTGCGGCTACTCATTTTTTTATTACAGATTATACTTTATTTACTACAACCTAATACCGACAATATTATCTTTTACTATTAATTTAATTATTAGCATTATTTTACTACAATCGGATTGTGTACGCTCGCCGCTGTCGCTCACCTAACTTGGATACCACAACATCTCTAGAGATCCAGTCAGGTTATATACTATTAAATAGAAATAAATGCTTGTTATCGTTGTTAGTTGAGAGTCTATATTTATTGGTCACGAAACCGCTAATTGCCCTTCTAGTGGGACATAAATTATATAGGCCCAGCGTTGCCCCGTTAAGGTACAGCTTAGCCAACTGTTAGGATCCTAGCGGGAAAACACGTTGCACGGTCATTAATCACTCTATATAAAACACCCCCACATTTAAATTGAACAATGTTTACCATGACTAAAAATATTTGAAGAAGAGCAAAAGAAAATTTTTTAAAAATAAAATGTAGTGCAAATTAATCGTGTGAACAGTTTGGAGGCAAAAATGACTTTGAGCAAGAACGTATCAAATTTGGATATATTGAGCATTGAGCACAATATAGAACAAAAAATTAACTTTAATAATGTTATAAATACATTACATTTATTACTGGAAAAACGCAGAAAAATTATGTAGAGATCTACGCTTTTACAATATTTATTTTCTTCTACTTTTATTTTTGTATATAATGATAAAAATAAAACTTAATTCAGGTGTGAATTATTTTTGTATTGGATTAGAATTTAAAATAATATCTGTTATAATACATACACCACTCATTATTTAGTAGTCTATATGTTATTGTCTATTAGTCATCAAGTTAAATATATATTTTTCATGTTAAAACTTTACACTATTCCAAGAAATACGTCTAAAAATACATTGATATTAATCTACTGTAGTAATAATAAGAAATTTTTTAGTTGTGACAAATTATCAATTTTAAGTAAAATAGTATGTATTCCAAAAGCTATATGATCTGCTAGTTCCTTATTAATAGCCTAATTAAGATAAAGTATGTCGAATGAAAAGGGATTATTAAAAAATATTATCTCTCATAAAAAAATTGTGTTGATCCATACACTTTTCAATAAGTTATAGCATTATAAAGTTAAAAATGTAAAAAATAAAATCGAGAATTTTCACACAATAATAGCTTTCGGTAGCCATTTTCACTACATGTCCTGAGGTCAAATTTTTTTTTCTATAATAAAGTAAATTACATTAGCTTAAATTTAAGATATATATAAAAGTGTCCGACCTTCCGGAACATTTTCAAAATTTAAGTTGAAAAAGTTAATTTTTTGTGAAAAAGTTGTCATTTTAAATCCTCCCCCGTGGGCAGGTTAAGTGTCAGATTTACAAAAAAAATATACCAAATGATAAGTAAAGACATCAAGCATCTATAAAAAAAAAATGTACTTCTCCATACATTTTCTAAAAAGTTATAGCATTATTAAGTTAAAAATATAAAAATGAATTATTTTACAAAAATCGTAATTTTTTATTAACTTTGATGTCTATTTTCAACACGAAGACAAGTCCAGAGGTTAGCTTTAATTAGCCATTTTCACCACATGTCCTGAGGTCAAATTTTATTTTCTATAATAAAGTACATTACATTAGCTTTAATTTAAGATATATATATAAAAATATCAGACTTTCTTGAACACTTAAATAAATATACCAATAAATCTATTAACTTTAAAATTTGTAATTGACCAACTTTTCCATTTATTTTTCCTATAATAGGAAACTTTATATAAACCATTTAAGCAATATCTTTCATGAGAAATTATTGAAATAGTTGCCCGGCTATAATTTCTTCTCTGTGTCTTAATCTTACAGAAGGCATAAGACTCGCATTAATAGGAGTTGTGTCGCATCGAAGCTAATAAAGGATATTTTAACGATAAAAATGTGTCAAAGAGAATTTTATTTATTTTTTAAACTAAAGCTGTTAGAAAAGTTTATTACTCCTTCTATTTGTTGATAATTATAAAAATTTACTAAAAATAAATATTTATAGATACAAATTTAGTTATACATTCAAAAAAATTGTGAAACTATTTATGAATCATCAATCAGTTAGAATTATTATTATTATTATTATTAGTTAAAATTATTAAGAATGTAGATAAATCTATTAACTTTAAAGTGTGTAATTGACCAACTTTTTCACTTATTTTTCCTATAACTGTTTATTATATGGTTTTTGTATTCACACAACATAGCTATTTAAATATAAAATTACTTGATTTAAGTCAATTTTATATTAATATATACATTTATTTAATAAAGTAATGTAACAAAGCAAAATAACATAAAATTATAATTACAATAAGCTTGTAAAACGTAAGAAAATGTTAGGAAGTATACAAGCGTATTAACAAAAATATCAATTTAATGTAAAAATTAGGAACTTTATATAAACCATTTAAGCAATTTCTTTCATGAGAAATTATTGAAATAGTTGCCCGGCTATAATTTCTTCTCTGTGTCTTAATCTTACAGAAGGCATAAGACTCGCATTTATAGGAGTTGTGTCTCCACGAGCCATTTTTTCGGCTAACTCGACCGTAAATGGACCACAGTCATACCCATTAGTTTGACGAGTTGTCTCGCCGATTTTTAAAGTCCACGACGAAGCTGCTCCTTTTTTATCCATCTCCCAGTCAGTAAGATACTCTTTCAGTACCATAGGATAAGGACCATCATAACACTTAAGACTGTCATATGATGTCACAGTTCTTTCGGGTACGTTTACCACAGTCAATATCCAATGTCCGCCAAGTACATTCATTGGCACAAAAAGAAACTTTAATGTATGGATATCTTTTTTTATCCATCTTCTGACAGCTGGATAACCTCCTCGAAGATATGCTGGTATGAAGTCGGTAACGACAGCATGAACTTCGCCATTGGACCTTTTCACTATCAATTTGAGATAATCATTAATTGTGTCCGAAGTGTACCAAGATTTAGGGGACTTAAACGAAGGCGCGTTATACTGATCTAGTTCATTTGTGTTCGGATCATGCGTCACTTCTACAAGAGTTAAAAACTTCTCATAAATTACTTAAGCTAGCTAAATGGTTTAATATGAGTAAAATTATTCCTAGGTTTTGAAATATAAGATTAAACATAGTTAAACACAATATGTGTTATGGATGTTTCTATGTGAAATAAATATTAATGAAATCAATAAAATAAAATAATTTTACTTTACCTATTTCTTTCTTTGGTATTTCATCAATTTTGACAACGGACACGGCAGGCAACACGTCATTCATATTTGAAGGCGAAACTTCAGAACTAACTTTAGACTCTAAAAAATTAATGTATAAAAATAGTGCTTAATTGTTACAATAAACTAATGAAAGGTCAAATTTTTAAAATAGAATTATTGTCTACTTTTTATGATTTTCTCATCTTTTTCGGATGATTTTCTCTTTAAATTTGGGCTTTTAGAAGAGGATAACTCTTGTAGTTGCTCTTTTGCTCCACATTTTGTGGGTTCTAAATGAGTTATTTTTTCTTCTGGAGTTTCTTTTACTTTATCAGTAGACACTTCTGGTAATGTAACGTCATTTGACGTTGTCGCATGTAAAATTTCAGAACTAATTTTTGCCTCTAAAAGTATTTATGTTTTAAAATATAAGAAAATAATTTCAATAAACATAATATGCAAGTTAATATTTATAAAAAAAATTATTGTGTACTTTTTATGATTTTCTCATCTTTATCGGATGACTTTCTTTTTAAATTTGAACTTTCAGAAGAGGATATCTCTAGGAGTTGCTCTTTTACTTCATATTTTGCGGGTTCTAAATGAATTATTTTCTCTTCTAGTGTTTCTTTTACTTTATCAGTAGACACTTCAGGTATTGTAACGTCATTTGAAGGTTCATTATTAGCTTCTAATTCTTTAAGTATTAAGAGTTTAAAGTATAAAATAATTGTTTCAATAATCGAAATGTAGTTTAAATTTTTTTATGTACTTTTAATGACTTCATTATGTTCTTCGGATAAGTTACTTTCTATATTAGGGCCACCATTATCATTGGAAGATACTTCTATGGGTTGCTTTTTTTCATCGCATTTGTTACGATGCAAGTGATTCTTATGAAAACTCTTAACGAATCATAAGAACATATTAAATCATAGGATAAATTTTAGTTAATTTATTTAAAAAATCTACGTTAAATCAAAAGATATGTTTAGGCTACATATATATTCTATTAAATATAAAAACATGCAGAATACAATTTACTTTTCCTAATAAATATGCTGGTATTTTTGGTGCTTTGTCATTTACAATTGGTATATAACTTTTTTTGTCTGGAACTGATAGTTTCTCTCCATATTTTCCAGATTTTTGATTCCTAATAAGTGTTCCTATATCTCCTCGCTGTATCAATTTCTAGGCGTAACCAATGTCAAATTAAAATGAATAATTGTAATATAATTAATATGTTATTATTATCTTCCATAAAAAGTCTCTTTTCTTTAAAAATCTTATTGGAAATCAAAAAGATTAAAATGTTAAAATTGAAATTATTTAACATCTTTTACTAATATCTCGAAAAATAATACATTTATACAGCTGCTCTAAATAATAACAAATATTATTACAAATATTACAATTATTTCTACTACTTTGTGAGGGTCGATATATCTATACAATTTCAATTACCACTTTTTCTGCAATAATTTCATCGCTTTCAAGCTGTTTACGATAGGTTCGTTTTTTTGGTTTAGCTGTATTTGTTTCAGTGTTAATATTTCCACTAGAATTTGCTGTTAAGAGAATATTATTTTAAAAGTTATTAATTAAATAGTTAATTTTGAAAATGTTTACGGTGAAAAAATGCATTAGCGTAGATATTATATAAAAAATTTTTTAACTACAATAGAAAAGTAATTATTATTTATCAAAAAAAGAATAATCTTTTTAATCTGTTGTTATATTTTATATAAAATCGTTTTCCCATTTCTTGATAATTAGTTTAATTAATCTTAATAGTGTCTACAGTTATTAATTTCACCTTTAGACTGTCTTGATGTTTGGGGATCTTCTGGACTATCAACGACTAAATTGGAACTCATGAAACGACGATTCCAGAATTCTTCAATTCTACGTTTCACAACATTCATATTTGTTTCATAAATATGACTATCCGTATTGTTTTTGCTTGCCATATTAATAATTAGTTAAATAACTCTAAATACTTACACGAGATGATAGCTTATTTTGACGAGCAAACACGAAGTGATCCCAATGTCAACATAGACAACGTTTATATATAATAAAGTCATGATTGTCATGGAGAGTTAATTCGTTGAATTCTTTTTTTATGAGCCACTTAAATATTTGAAAATTAAAAATAATTGTTAATCAAAATCGGTCCAGCGAGAGATGAGATTGAATGGTAACAGACAAAATTATTAAAATAAACACATTATTGTAAATATAATACTTCACATCGCAGTTAAAACTATTAATTTTTTAATTTACTCATAATAAATGTATGAATAGTAAACAATTAAATAGTATAGTAGTTATCATTGTACAAATCATTAAAAACATTTATTTTTTAAGACTCTGGTTGGGTTTTAGTTTTGAATTTTATTAAAATTTAATCAGTTCCCTCATTAGCTGCATTTTAATTTTTTAACTTAGCTACTTAAGTATGACATTTTGTCATATTAAAACTGATAAATTACATTTGATTTCACCATTAAAAAAAAAAATTAATTTTTCATTCTATACTAACGTTTTAACTATATTAAAATTATTTACAAGTTTGGATCAAAGTTAAAAAAGAACAATAGTTTTTTTTGTCCTACTCTGATAGACAAATTGTACTTTTCATTAACATATTGTATTGAATTGAATTTGTAGAAATGTTAATAATAGGTGCATAGTCTTCCTTACCCAAAGAAGGAAAAATGTCAAGATTTGATAAAATTATTTTAGAATTACAAAATTCCATTAATTCTGATTAAAATGGTTTAGTATTAATTATGATCTAGTGTATGTAAAATATCATTGTGCCAGTTTTATTTAAAAGTCTTCTAGTATTTATGCATCGAGTCTAAAAAAATTTTACAGTTTATAAGAAATAATTGACAAATTATTGAAGTTAAGACATTCATGTAGCTAAATTGCATAGCTGACACGCCGTTTCATATTACGAAAATAAACAATGGGTTTAATTAAATGGGTATTAAACAGTTTATTTACAAAAATTTTAATTAACATACTTTTAAATAGTATTTTTTTGGTGTGATCTCTTACTACTAAAAGATCTTCGATTAAATTAAATAAAAACGTAAAAGATGAAAAAATAGATATGCGTATATTATATGCACGCGAGCGGTGCGCTTTATAAAGGTTGACTGATCGATTTTAAAACCGGACAACTATGCAGCCGCCGAACAACAATAAGATAAAAAGCAACAATAGCTACACTTATTGTGTAGGCTTAAACAAGTATTGATATTAATCTTTCAATGAATTCAGAGTTTTATAAGTTAATTATTTACAATTACCATTTTTAAGTGATCTTACAAATTTAGATAATTTTAAAAATTAATTTTATTATTCTATTTTTCTATTTAATGATTTGTTTTTAACTTATGTAATTTCTTTAAAATATTGTAATTATAATCTAATTAAATGCATACTATATATTATAAACATAATAATTTTCATGATGACAGCTTTTCGATCCGTTTTTGGAATTAGACACTGTTCAAAACCTGTAAATGAAGCTAACGACAATAATTATGATGACTCTGATGATGAAATTCGACTAATATTTTATATTCAATATAATATTTCAGTTTTGTTTATTTATTCAAGATAAAAAAAACCTAATACTATATTATTACAATTAGTTGTTTATAATTAACATTATATCACAAAAAAAATGTATAGGTAACCCAACCCAACTCTTTGATGAAATCATTAATTCAAATTTTACTTCTACATTTATAAATAGTTGGTTGAGAAATTAAGATTTTATGGTAGTAAATATGTTTAATATTTATTGGTAGATCATAATTCTATAATACTCATCTTTAATTTCATAAGTTAATTTTTAAGAAAATTGAAATATGAGTCATCTAATTAATAAAAGTTGTTCGGTCATTTTTTTAATACCCAATTTTTAATTTTATAACTTTTGTAATAAGTTCAAAAATAGCTAAACTAAAATATTTAAAGAAATAAAATGAGTTGATTTATATAAGATTATAAAACTTGAATAATTTAGGCTATTATCAAATGTTTCAATATTTGAGGTTGCAATTAAATTTATAAAATAACTTGCACATATAGGTAAAGAAATACTATTTAACTCATCATTATTTTATTTTCAAACTAACACCCCATCATATTGGGAAGGCTAGAAACTACCTTGCCACTGTGTAAAAGCTTTAACTAACTATGTAATATTTAGTCATCACTGCGCACCTTAATTACCTCATTTATACCACATTTTTATACCAACACTCAATATAACTAAATGACATAAGTTGTTCCGTCGTGATTTTGTGTTGAGGGCCAAGGCACGCACCACCGGTCTCGGTGGCGCTGTTGTCAACACCGATAACATCCTGCGTGTCCGTATTACGGACCAGTTGCGTTTTGTTCCACCATCGGCGCGGGCTGATGTAAGTGTGGTTTTTATTGATTTTGTTTCGTTACTTGTTTTTGGTCAGTAACGGATGTAACAAAATCATAGACACAAACGGCCAACCAATGTTTTACCATTCATAGAACATATTGATTGCAAGGCAAGACGGATACAGGTCGGTTCTTTTATAATTTTAATGTATAAAAAATATATATACTATTGTTTGCTGTTTTTAACTACTTATTATATTTGATTTTAGTAATTGAGATAAAACTTAGATTAAGTATTAATTTGTCTTGCAGTTTATGTTTTTTTCTGTAAAAGAGACAGTATTTGTTTATATTTTAATGTGAAATTATAAAAAATTAATATACAGTCCAAAATATTGAGTTTTATTGTATTTCCTTTTTTTATATTAGAATTAAAAATCCAGCAGGTTTTAAATATTGTAGTATTCAAAACATAAGTTATAACTAGTAATTATTAAATCAAATTTAAAACTAACCTTAGGTTAGGATACTTTTATTTGTTACATTCAAATTGATATACAATTAAAAAAATTTCTAGAAATATTTAATTAATTTTAAGTAGATTATCAAAAAATTATTACCCATTTTAGTTTTTAAATTTATGTTACAGTAAATTTATTTAATTATAGTTTTCAATGGCTGCTATTATTTCCACAATAGGCCTTTATTTTAAATTCTAATCCAATACAAAAGTAATTCACACCTGAATTAAGTTTTATTTTCATCATAATATACAAAAATAAAAGTAGAAGAAAATAAATATTGTAAAAGTATAGAACTCTACATAATTTTTCTGCGCTTTTCCAGTAGTAAAGTAAATGTATTTATAACATTATTAAAATTAATTTTTTGTTCTATATTGTGTTCAATGCTCAATATATTCAAATTTGATACGTTCTTGCTCAAAGTCATTTTTGTCTTCAAACTGTTCACACGATTCATTTGCACTACATTTTATTTTTAAAAAATGTTCCTCAATACAGAAAGATGAAATATCTAAAAAAACATGTTGAAACCATATCATGTGCAGTTAAAATAAATTTTAGAATTTTGTAAATAATTTGATAAAATATTAGCTTTTCCAAGTATATTGTTCAATAAAACTAATGAAAACTAAATTTAAAATTCACCATTTGAAAAAGCAATCCTTGTGCTTCTGAAATAATTTTTAATTTTATATTGAGAAGTTCTCTATCAGCAATTCACTGTAATGAGAGAATTTAATGAGTACAATTTCTAACAAGTTTATGTACACCGAGTCTATTACACGTTTATGACTTCCCCATCTTATCTCTGAAATTACTTAAGTGTTAATACTAGGCAATCAATTTTCTTTTGTTCTTCTTCAAATGTTTTTAGTCATGGTAAACATTGTTCAATTTAAATGCGGGGGTATTTTAAATAGAGTGATTAATGCCCGTATTTTTAAAAAATTAGTTCTCTCGTGTTATAATTCAAAAATAAAAGGCAAAAATGTTGGTAAAATATAAATAATGAAAATGAAAGATGGGTTATGGGTATTTGGATTTAGTGAGAACCTTATATTGTGGTTCTATCGGGGTCGTNGTTTAGTGAGAACCTAATGTTGTGGTTCTATCGGGGTCGTATGGTTTGAGGGTTTAAAACAATACAGACAAGTAGATATGAAGAAATAAAATTATGTCCTCTTTATTGAGGAATATGAGCTAATGAACTTGTAAACACCTTTAATAGGACACTGAGGTAATGGGGCGGTAATCCGACCCTCAAATACCCAGTCGAAGTGTCTATTAATATAATCAAATACACATTAGGTTTTTAAACTCTTTTTAGGCACGGGGCGGTAATCCGACCCTCGAGACCCTGTAATGTGTTTATGTAGTAGGTNTTCGAGACCCTGTAATGTGTATATGTAGTAGGTGTGAACAAACTAGCAAAATAACTCTTGATGTTAAAAGGAGATTATAGATCTATTGCTTTATCGTTCTTTACTCAGATTATTAACTTTAAATAAATGGGATAATATNGTAATAGATATTTAGCACTTATAATTTTATTTTATTTGTATTTTTATAATGATAGTTTTTTTTAATAAACCGCATTATAATGAGAGATGATAGATATAAAAACACCAATACCTGTATGAAATATTAACGCAAATTAGTAGAACAATATATTGCGCATAGATCTCTCTAAATTAATTAACTAGCCAATGAGAAGCATTGTGCAATTAAAATAATTCTCCCCCTCATAAAACAGGCCTATAAAAGAGCAATTTCTAGCTCATTCGTCACCTCATTTTTTATCTAAAAAAAATCTGGTCATTAAGCGTTTTCTGCACCAGATTGTTTCGCGTTTGTGCTCTTTCTTACTTAAAATTTTTTTTTAACTTGGTGTTTATTATCTAAATCTCTCATTAGTAATGTCATTTTAAAAAAATAACTGAATATTATTGTCATAAAAAAAAAGATATAGGACAAGGATATTAATTATAATAATAAAAAGAATGAAGAGAGATTATTATAATGAAGGATAATGAAGGAAATAAAATAAGTGGCCATATGTGTGATATTTATATTTTTTATAATTAAGAAAGAGGAATAATAATAGAATGTAGATGTTATAGTTAACGGATTGTTGAAGTACGTTTAGCTACAAGGTGAAAATATAGCATACAATATATATATCCATGAACTCTTTATTAAGATACTACCACTACGTGTGGTTTGTCGTAAAAAGTAAATTGAAGGAAAATTATATTCGGATGATTCACACCTGAGTCATATTAATTCTACAATGAAATGTGCAATGATTACGGAGGAGGATTTTACGACTCTTAATATTTATTGGTCATGCTATATGAATGGGAAACAGCGTGTGTTCATGTAATGTGCTACTGTCCAATTGTTGGGCGCCAAGCCTTAATGGCTGAATTATTTTCTTTATGTAATTGTATAATACAAGTTAAAACATCTACGTTGAACGCGTACTATTATGATCCGAATGGTGAGAAAATAGTTATTAATAACTTTTCAAATTATCCACCTTTAACAATTCTATTATTCCCTCGATAAAAGTTATTCTTGATTTATCTTACGTCTATCCTTAATTTTATGACATGCTTAGAAATATAATTTCTTACCTTGTGTCCAGCTAGTTTGATCGTTTGTTGTAAAAAGAATATAAATAAAAGAGAGCACTGACTTTTATCTACTTATTAATTTTTGTAAAATTATGCAAATTATTAAACTTGAAATATTACTTCACTGTAGTTCCTTTTTATACTTGNTTTGAAATATTACTTCACTGTAATTCCTTTCTATACTTGGTGTCTGAGTATATGTGTTACTTAATATTTTAAAATAAGAAAAATTATAACCAGATAGCTTATGAGAACCAATCCCTAGTGACACTTCATAAACTATTGTTTTACGAATAGTTTTAACCGCTAGATGTGCTAGGGTAATGACTTCAATAAACTATCGATATTTTATGAAATTGTGTATTTGATATGAGAGTCGACAGAGTTAGAGACAGGCTGGCTACACCATCGGAGATTACTCTCGTCGATGCACGGACCTTACAGAGTCAAAAACTGCTTGCCGAAAAGAACGTAATGGAATATGAGAATCAATCCCTAGTGACACGTCACAAATTATTGTTTTACCAATAATTTCAACCGCTAGATGTGCTAGGGTAATGATTTCAACAAACCATCAGTATCTTGTGCAATCAATCAAACACGTATCTACTTAAATTTAAAGTACATTCTACGATCACCTTAGTGACACGTCACAAACTATAATATTGCAATAGTTTCAACCACTAGATGTGCTAAGGTAGATTTTCGAAATGCACTTATTAAATAGACACTTCAATTGGAGAATTAAAAAATTCTTAATTGAAACAACTCACAAAATATGAAATAAAAATTTAATGTGTTTTAATATTTTATAAATAGTCAAAACTAAAAAAAAAAATAAAAAGATAAAAAGTTAAGTTATTCTTTCAAAATGACATTACTTATGAGAGATTTAGATAATAAACACCAAGTGTAAAAAAGATTCTAAGTCAGAGAGAGCACATCGCGAAACAGTCTGGTACAGAAACGCTTCATGACCAGATTTTTAGAAAAAAATAAGGTGGCGAATGAGCTAGAAATTGCTCTTTTATAGGCCTGTTTTATGAGGGGGAGAATTAGTTTAATTTGCACAATGCTTCTCATTGGCTAGGTAATTAATTTAGAGAGATCTATTGTTCTACTAATTTGCGTTCATATTTCATACATGTATTGGTGTTTTTATATCTATCATCTCTCATTATAATGCGGTTTATTAAAAAAATCATTATTATAAAAATATAAATAAAATAAAATTATAAGTGCTAAATATCTATTACANGATATAATACTTAATATACTAATGCCTATCCTTTTAAAAATATAAAGATATATCAATAAAAATAAACTATTTTATTTAATTGGGTTTAAAAATATAAGAAATACACAATATATATATATAAATTCTTACATAAAAATTACTTTTGATTATATATATTTTTTTATTTTTATCGATTTTGAGATTATGGATTTATTTTGATTGATTTGTTTGGAAAATGTTCATTGGCAATTAATGTTAGTACTGCAACTATGAGCATATATTTATTGCTGTCGTTTTTGATTTCGTTTTTTGTTTGTTGTTTTTCTTTAATTTATTTTTTAGATATTTTCTTCTTTTATTCTTTTCAGT
>NW_026099575.1:703768-705897 GCF_025091365.1 Daktulosphaira vitifoliae
TTCACTAGATAATCTAATGAAGAAGCTACAGTTAAAATTTCAAGTCAATCGGATGTAAACTTTTTCAGTTCTACTGCTCGCCGATTTTGATAACATGGTTTTGAGAAAAACGCGTTTAAAGTTTCAAAATGCTATAAATCTTAAGAATCGCAATAATATAGTCCTTAATAATTTTTTTACCTTCAGTCAGCTATCCCTGCGCCGTAAAGTTGTCCTTCCTGGTCCTTATTTTCCTCTTCTTCCTTTTTTTTGTCTGATGTAAGGCTGCTCCTAGCCTCTTTCGCGATATCGGACATACGATGATCAGAGACTTTGACGCGATTGGCGTCCGATCCTACGCAAAACTCGTACATGTTCGGTCCAACGGTTAACCCAAGAGCATCATAAACGGCAAACATACCCGATAAACCTTCGTTGAAGGTAATAACGGCTACATCAGTCGCAATATCAACTATAATCTTATCGCTAGATATCGTTTTTGGAGCAATTAACCACACTACAGCATTGAAATACTCGTTACTATTTTGAGAATACACACCCAAGTAGCGTAACTGAAGGTTGTCGGAGCTGAGTACTTTATACATGGGTTGTATCGCCTTGAAAACATCCTCATGCATCGGACTCTTGTGCTCGTATGTTGCAAGAGTACCAAGCGCTTTACTGCGCTGTCAAGAACACCAAGAACACTCTCTTTGTGCGAAGGGTACACCTCCTCGTACTCAGCAGTACCTTCTTTTTTTTTGCCAATATTCACACACTTTACAGTACTTTGATTTTACACACACATCTAATACCTTGCCAGTGTGCCAACCAATTAAAGTAACTAATCCAAACAAAGATGAAAACCCCCTCTTACGCCAAGATCCATTGCCTGACACCGTAAGACCGCCTTCTTCACCTCGTTCAATAGAANTGACCGGCTTCTTCACCTCGTTCAATAGAACGTTCTTTCTCTTCAATAGCTGATTTTTTCATAGAAATAATTTTAACAGATGAAGTAGCAGTGCCAATATTGGAAATGATCATACTGTAAGTTGTTTGAAAAACAGGCTTTGCGAGATCCATCATCGCACAGAACTTTTTTATACCGTTGATGCCTATGCCAATGACGTGCATAGCAAAAATAATACGGCAATTGATCTCATAAACACGATCATGTATTAGAGGACAGTTAAAAATATCGGCATCACCGCAGTTCGAACAAGACACAATCTTGAAGCCTAGTCCACGCTTGCTCGACTGTGAAAACCGCACATCACTATTACATTTTTTACATACTAATAATTCAGAAAGAGCAGTAAATACAGCGAAAAAAAATGTATGAAACAGTAGCCGAAATCCCTATCAACATCGCAATCACGATTTAAATCAGAATTTTTTAATTTTTTCGCCTTATTTTGAATAGCCTTCGAACGCATAGTGGTTAGGCGGGTGTCGGTTACTAATTTTACTCCGGGTTGTTCTGGTACTTCTTGTTTTACTGCCTTTGTGGTCACTGTACAACTTGTTACTCANATTGTGGCCACTGTACAACTTGTTACTCATAATTAAGTACTTTTGAATATAATTCACAGTTAAAAAGTATAGCAAAACTCAAACTAAGAACGTACACAACTAGAACGGCTGATCGACTAAACAAAGGGAAATTGTGAGTAAACACGTGCTGTACAGACGCTGTAACGATCGAAATTCTATACTTCATATTCAAAAAAAGATATCGATCATAGGTAACTTCTACTAATTTACAAAGCCGCGAATTAAAAAAAAAAACGAGCATCGCTAAAATAAGCGAAAAATGTGATTNACGAGCATCGCTAAAATAAGCAAAAAATGTGATTTTGGAGCATAAAAGTTGTTCGGAAAAAATTGATTTAAACGAATTTTGAGTTTAGATCAGTACTTGGGCGTTGAAGATTTTGATTCTAGGATAGTTTTAGCATGATTTAAGCCAATACAAAAAAAATGAAAAAAAAAACAAAAATTTGGTGGATATTACCCCTTAATAATTGTGAGATGCGTAATGCAAAGTATTAAGCATATCACGACACTAGCGTTTAAATACCTTTTAGCTTCGATGCGAAGTGGAGAAGGTATTAATTTTACTATGATGTGTTTTTTTTTTTTTTTTT
>NW_026099575.1:706072-706185 GCF_025091365.1 Daktulosphaira vitifoliae
TTCCCTCGTTCCCCGTAAATGGGGGAAACCTACAAAAAAATTACAAATTTAAAAATCGCTTATTTACGAAATTTTTTCAATTTTTTTTACTTAAAAGTGCCATAACTTTTTTA
>NW_026099575.1:706285-709072 GCF_025091365.1 Daktulosphaira vitifoliae
GTTAAGTTGAAAAAGTTAATTTTTTGTGAAAAAGTTGTCATTTTAAATCCCCCCCTGTGGTCAGATAAAGGGTCAGATTTACTAAAAAAATATACCAAATGATAGGTAAAGACATCATGCATCTATAAAAAACAAAATTATATTGATATGTTCATTTTTGAAAAAATTATGGCAGTTTTTATTTAAAAAAAATTTTAAAATTAGCAATTTTTAAATTTGTAATTTTTTTGGAGGTTTCCCCCATTTACGGGGAACGAGGAAAACGTTTATAAAATTATAAAAAAATTATATTGATATGTTCATTTTTGAAAAAGTTGCGGCACATTTTAGTAAAAAAAATTGAAAAATTTTCAAAAATTAGTGAATTTTAAATTTGTAATTTTTTTGGAGGTTTCCCCCATTTACGGGGAACGAGAGAATTTTTTTCAATTTTTGAGGGTAATTTCTTCAACTAGATACGATTTGTGATCTTTTGACGTATCATTGAAAGAAATCGGTTCAGTGAGAACTGAGAAAAAGTGGTAACACACACAAAAAAAAAAAAACACATCTTAGTAAAACCAATACCTTCTCAGCTTCGCATCGAAGCTGAAAAAAATATGTATTATAAATTAATGACCAAGTAAAATTTCTTTGAAATTTTTCACTATTTTTTTTTTTAATAAAAATGAAATTTTAATATCTGATATGACTAAATATTTATAGTTCTATAAGCAATAAAAGATACTCTAATACAATAATTAATTTAAATAAATTTATAGTTTACAAACAAAATAAATACATATAAATATAATGAAATATATGTAAGTAAAAGCATAATGATGATATTAGCATAAAAATACTAAACATAATTAAAAAATTTAATAAACTACAAAGGAATATTAATAAAATTAGTTAACAATGAAAAATAAACTTTAATGATTCATGCACAAAACATTCACTAAAATCATAGATTAAAAATACCTTTTTTGAAAAAAAAATGCTAACATTTAATAATAAATTTATTGGAAACATATTAATTTTATACTTAACAAAGCAATCTAAAAGTAATTGTTTTATTAATTTTTTTATTTAAACTTTAAGATGTACAATTTACAAATGTTTTATTTTGAAATGAATTATCCTGTCTAATAGTCAGTGTCTATGCTCAATAAAAATGATAAACACAAGTTTTGAAGCATCAGATTTTATTTTGTATATAAATATTATTAATCTATCATGCTATGTTCCATAGTATAAAAACATAAATTAAGATAATATTTGACAAATCATTTAGCTTGTTATACATAACATTGAATATATATACTAGTTTAAAAATAGTAACTTTATTTTCAGTCTAACTTTGTGGTATGATTCCCAATATTGGTAAAACAATTAAATGTATTCTATAATATTAATTAGATATAAAATAAAAAAAAACTTTATGAATATAAGAACCATATTTAAAATAAAAAAAGCATAGTTGTTATATTAATTTATACAATCCAGATTAGAAAATAAAGAATTGACAAATAGTACTACAATCATAAAAATGTCTATCACAGATTTCTAAATAATTTATTTATAGCTATAAATAGGTACTAGGTAAGTTACTGGAATATAACAGTATAATAGCAGGTTTAAAAGCATTAAAAGTTTTAATAAACATAATATAATATAATTATATTATAATTTCAACTATTTTATTTCCTTGAAATATTTTTTTAAATATTATTTAATTATATTTTATACAAGTATTGAAAAAACTGACATGTTTGAGTGCTTTATTGTGTGTAGTAAAAACGCAAGACAAGCTGCTAATTTGTACAATGAACGTTATCCTGATCGTATTTTGCCTCATGAAAAAACTTTTCGAAGAATTTATACAACATTGAGAAAGACAATTTGATAATTTAAAAAATCAAAAACGACAATCTGTATCAGTCAATGAAGTTAATTTAATAAATATTTTAGCATATCTTCATGTTTTTCCTACTATTTCATTACGTAAAATTGATCGCAAGTCTAAATGATAATAAAGTTAATTATTTAATTATAAATAATGAAGTAAAACATAATTATCTATTATTCAAAATTTGGTTCAAATTTAAATCAAGAATATTATAAAAATAGTATTTACACAATAAAGGTATTATTTGTCATTTTTACTTAAGTTTTGTAATAACCAATAAAAAGAGCGCTAGGGGAGAGAGTGAGAGAGTGATGGTGAAGTTAGATAATATAAATAAATTAATAGAAGTGATCGTTATTTGTGGGAAGTTAGAACGAAGATATATTTAAGCGAAAGAAGAAGATAATAAATTAAAGTTTAGAGTGTCTTTTATTAGTTATTACTATTAATTGTAGTTAGTGTGTTAAACTACTCTTACCTGATATATCTTGACTGCGAATCTTGTTTTACGGTGTAGAGAGGAGATGAAGGTGAATTAGATTTATTAGATGTTAAATAAATGGAAAACAGTTTATTATATAAGCAAGTATTATAATTGATAGTTATTCAAGCATGAATTTACATTAAGTTAAACTATTAAATTATGTTAAGAATAAAGACACCAAGTCACAAAGTAAGACAAATAAAAAGGCCGCAAAGTAAAAGAGTGAAGCTGAGCACTTAAGTCTGAACGCTTGAGGTGGAAAATTAGAAGTGGCTCTTCGACGGATTGTCAAAAGCTGATGAGATCCCAGAGGGCTCTTAGGTCTGTTATAATGAATCATGGTAATAAAAATTTTATGTGATAATATACGTTATTTAATTAAAAAGAAAGATGTCCTTTACAACGCGGTACG
>NW_026099575.1:711729-715275 GCF_025091365.1 Daktulosphaira vitifoliae
GGGGGGCAACGCGGTGAAAAATCAACATAACAATAAAACATACATAATCAAAGATCAAATACTACCACATTTGTTAGGTTAATGTTATCTTAAAAGTAAACAAACGATTTTTCGCAGTCTTATATGAACCATAATCAATTGTGACGTACTATTTTATAACATATAATGTAAGACGCGAAATCATAGATAACGAAAACAAAGCAAGCGTACCTAAGTTTTTCACGTCGCGGTACAATACACCAATAGTTCTTATCGGTACACTAAATAATAACGATACTATATTTACCCGACTACTGTTATATTTGTTAAATCCCCTAAACTTTAAACAGTAATATCTCGCTTAGAATTTATTAAAATTGATTTTTTTTTTTGAGAAAATTTTTTTTTATTATTAACAAGATTAATAAAAAAAAAAACTGGGTTGCTATTTGAAAAACTAAAGTTGATAATGATTTAAGGGTTGAGGGATGAAGATTGAATCTTCATTTTTCTTGTCAAGTAGCTCAACAAAGATTTATAACAAATAAAATAATTACATATACGATAATACTAATATTTTTAAAGAAAATTCGTGAGGCATAGTTAGTCAATCACCCTGTATATTCAAAATATAATTAATAAGACTGTGGTGGCCCAGCGTTTCTCAGCGTAAAGCCTTGGTTGGCGCGGACACAGTTACCTCGCTAATATATTTTAAATATTATTTCAATACACCTTTTACTATCCTTTACGTCAACTGCCTACACGTTACCGAAAGGTAATTGGCATAGTCCTTTATGGCTGGCGGGTACACACGCAGAGAATATTTCCAAGATGTAGTTTCCTATCTTACGGACTATATATTTTATGATGAACTCTACCCGGACTACTAGCTCTAGAACTGGCATGTCGACGGATATAGCGCACTTCAAAAATACTCTTTTTATAAGTTTAGTACTACTCTGTACCTCAACTGCCTACACGCTACCGAAAGGTAATTGGCATAGTCCCTTAGGGCTGGCGGGTACACAGGCATAAAGTACTACTACTAAAACTAATTAATTATAATCACAAATTATGCTTCTTCATTTAGTTCGGCACATTTAAGGCTGTTCATAAATGTAGGGCACAATAAGCTTTATTATGAATATACGATAATGTATAAGGCTATTATGCCTGTATAAATAAAATTACGCTTCTTNGTCTAAAGAAATAAAATTACGCTTCTTCACTTTTTTTGGCACATTTGAGGCTGTCCAGAAATGAAGGACACAATAATATTTAAAACTTTTGTATAAAAATAGAGATAATGTCTATTTATCGTGACAAAATTAGGTGATAATAAAAATAAATAAAAACTTATTCTTGTGTAAAATATTAATAAATCATCTAAGACAATGTTCACTACTTAGGATGATACATATTAAAAAAACTAAGTCACAGGGACAAAATATTTACTTAAACTGACGCAGATTCCATGTAAGAGAATATTTAGAGGGTAGTCGTCTTAGCAGTTGTCGCAGTCGCAGACAATCGTCGAAAATCGTCCCTTTTTACGAGAAAATATGGCTTTTTATACGCCGGATGAAGTAAGCCAGGGATCTCTATTGAAATTCCTAAGATATTGGATAATTATTTGTGATTGGTTAATTGTGATAGAAACCCTGCCGTGGGCGTAGTTAATGAATTGTAGGGTACTGGTTTGAAACATGTGTTGATAAATAGTTATTTTTATTACCCTAAAAGGGAAACATTCCTTAGATGATTTTTTTGCTTTATTCTTATATATGTGATATTTAGTACATGTGTTAATAATTATACTAAATTTCTCAACTGAATCTGTGCTGGTTGTTATGTGTCACAAAAGAATACAAACAATTAATTTTTGTGGTTTAAAAATGAAGAAAATATTAGATCTAACACAGCAATTCCGATTGAACTCTCTAATAGTTCTCACTCGTTGTAAAGACCAAACGCTTTCGACGAGAATGAGTCTTCAAAGAAGTTAAGGTCTACATCTTCGACGTCTGAATAGGAAAATGAATCGCGAATCTCACAATATTCCGAAATTGATTACGATTATAATGGTATAATTGTGATTTATTCGCTAAACTTGAACGAAACACAATTACAATAATTGTATTTTTAATTAATAAATACTTTTAAATTGAATAGAACTTTTCTCTAGCTAGCAAGAAAAGCTCAAACGCTATCTTCGAGGAAAAGATAGTCGAAGAGATTTGATTACTCGAGTGCCATGATAATAAATCGGATGACAGAATCGTGAAAATATCACAAAAATAGATTCTTCAGTAAACGAATCCCTGAGTTCTGTTTATTCAGATTACGAATAAAATTTTGATGGTAGAAGATTAATTTTTAATCTAAACGAATCTCACAGAAAATGTAGAAAAGAAATTTTTAGTCGAGTTGATTTTTAACTTTGCAGANCTCACAGAAAGTGTAGAAAGGAAATTTTTAGTCGAGTTGATTTTTAACTTTGCAGAGATGTGTCACGCAATTTAATTGGTCAAATTTTTTTTTATATAATGTTCCTCAAATTTTTTTTAACTTAAATTGTTGAAATATTCTTATTGTTTTTTTGGTACACATATTGCTTCTTATTTTTGTTCATTATTTTTTCAACTAATTATACAATATTTATCCATTTTCTATACTTTAAATTTGTTTTAACTTAATAAATGTTATTTGAACTGTTTTTAATAAATTTATACAATTATCAGTGGTTTATTTGTATTTATTACTGGTATGTTAAAAAATTAGAAAGAATAGTAATTAAATTAGCACATAAATCAGTATTTCCACTAGTATTTATCGAATAATCAAATAATATATTTTTTTTTATTTTCACTCTTTCTGGTTCATATAAGTTCCTTATGTAATTTAAAAGCAATTTTTACGTTTTTCGAACGAAAAATAACATTTTTTAAATTTTAAATTATATAATTGTACAATTTCACAAAATTATGTGTTNTCAAATTATATAATTGTACAATTTCACAAAATTATGTGTTAGTGTTTTTTCAGTGAGTGAGCTAGTGAGTCATTATTAAGTAACAAAATCTACGTGATCAATTTTTAATCTTCCCACTTGGCTTTTTATTTTTATCTGTTTTTTATATAATTTAATATGTTTTATGTTTAACTATAGTGACAAAGCCACTCCAAAAACATTGCTATGAAAGGTTTGGTTAGTAACGAGCGTTAAACTTTTGAGTTAATATGTATGTCTAATAAACATAGTACTCTTATTGTTAGAACACAGTTTTATTACTATACATACAGAGTGATTGATTTACCATTAACCACTATTTTTTCCTAATATAATAATTATATTAAAATATTTTTCGTTTTTTGTTTAGTATTATTTCGTTGGAATAGAATCAAAGGAACGTACCAACCAAAAAAAAATTTTTCATAATAATTTTAACGAATTATTCTTGTTGAATTTTATGATTAAACTATAAAGGTACTCTCACCTAAGTTTTAAATTCAATCAAAATTATAAAATCTTGTAATTTATATTTTTAATCGTTTTTTTTTTTG
>NW_026099575.1:716414-735535 GCF_025091365.1 Daktulosphaira vitifoliae
CAGCATTTTATTTGTTCCTTACATTACCGGTTACTGTGGCAAGCGCAGAGAGGACATTCTCAAAACTTAAATTAATAAAGAATTATCTCAGGAGCACCATGTGCCAAACACGGCTCAGTGGCCTTGCAATGATTTCAATTGAAAATGAACGGGCTAAAAAATTGAATTTGTCGTCATTAGTTAAGTTATTTTCTCAAGATCGTAGCAGAAAAAAAAGTTTTCAAGTATAAGTATATTCATATTTGTAATTTTTTAATTCAATTTATAATTCAATAAGTTCTTAATAAACTATACAGTATACATAATTTAATTACATAATTATATACACATTTTTAAATGTGTATAAACTAAAATCCCTATGTCAGCTGAATTTGGTTACAGATATAATAGTATTCACGGGCCTCAGTAAACGTAGTTCCGCCACTGTGTTTACTTGTATGATAGGATTATATTTTTTAACAATTTTAAGCATATGAAATTAGGAATTCATATAGTCAACCTAATCGACACGTACACGTGAAATCGGCGTATTCGACGATTACAAAATAAAACTGTTAAATGGTACCAGGAGTTCGTGAATAATAGTCGAATTTTTGATAACCGCCATTTTATGGCGTATAAAAGTGATGGCCGATTGAATATATTGAACAACAGTACCAGTGATTCAGAAGGTTAGTTTTCATTTACTCAAGGGTCGTGATGGTTCAGTATGACGGTCGGTTTCTATTCTTGTAGATGTCATAAGCATACTACGCAACGTGTTGGCTGATGGCACAGAACTGCTATTCACCAAAAAACTATGCGTCAAGATTTACGCTTCATAGATGATCACATAAGCCAAACAAATGCGCCACTACCACACTGCACTACATATCTAGACGATTCAAGTAATTATTTGTATTACACATTCATTGCCAAAATAACCCGATAATTATATTCTATTATTCATTTAATGGAACTTTTTACAATTTTTTTATTGTTATTAATCGTGAATCGTATCATTCGCATTATAATGAACGATTTTTTAAGGCGCATTTCTCTATTAATATATTTTTAAAAGTTTTAATAGAAAATATTTAATCTTATAATTAAATTAAAATTTAAAATTTAAAGTTAATAAGTATATAAATATATAGATAATACAGTCTCAAAAAGCGTACGGAATAAAATTGAAATCCGTTTTAAAAAAACAAAAAAGACAATTAATAAATTTAATAAAAATGAAATTAGCTGATTTGAATTTGTGAAATTAGTTTTCAACAACTATCATAAAATGTATAGATCTATTTTTTATTATATTATTACACGTATTATATATTTTTTAAGCTATTTATTAATATTTGAATTTTGTTTCAATGTTTTGATGACTTTTAATCTTCTTATAAAATATATTTTCATTATTTATTACAAATATATTTATACATATTTAAGACAAATATTTATTATAATTTATTTACCCTAGGTAAAACGCCATATTTTCTTTATAAAGTTATACCTATGTGATAAAATAAGTAATTATTCAAAACGACGCGACCATATTTAGGGGTGGTTAAGGGGCGTTAAAATTCTTGTGGGCGAATGTCATTTAATAGTGATGGGACAAAAAATTACTTTATTTAGCTCATCAATATTAATATCCCACGCAAAAATCTTAAATACAGACTGTGATGGTGTTACGTTACCATTATTGTGAGAATTATTTTAATAAAATACAGACAGCACATCCGCTTCCTGAGACTAATGAATTAACAAATAATATTTATTGCTAAATTGTCAATAATTCTGATTATTATAAAAACCCAAAAGACCTGACCATCGTGGTCAGTCGACTCCATTACCTTGTGTCTCAGTACTCGGTTTCTGACTCGCTGTCCGGCTTACTACTTAAAGTAAAGTCTTTGTACTTTCCCTTTTAAACCTATCTACTCTCTTTCACAACATTTCAAAATACTCGTGTCTTGCACTTCGTCTGCACCTCGTACTTCATTATCCTCTATTAATAACTAAAGTACTTGTGTCTTGTAACTCGTACTTTTTTACATTCCTTTTCTGGTACGTCCAGTATTTGTGTCTTGCACTTCGTCTGCTCTTCATACCTTGGTGTTACCCTTATTCCCTTCCTATAACAACAGCCTTTCGACACCCACAGCTTACCCTTAGTATCAGGGTATCAGAGTATCAGACGAGTACGGTGACTGCAGTACGACAACAAGCACGTGAATACCTAGACGGCAGGCACCACATCCCCATCTTCATCTTCGTACACATTACATTTACACCCCAACTTCCATTTTATAGTTATAACGTACACATTATTCGTCCTTCACCAACATTAGCATTTCAATACCACACTAGTGCCTGATCAGCACAAACGTCCCTACGACCTACTACAGATAAGCGGCACGCGCGGGTGTAAACAAAACCGATGATATTCTTCTTCATTAAATAATATATAACGACAGTCAGTCTCATTTTTTATTATAGATTATACTTTATTTACTACAACCTAATTCCGACAATATTACATTTTACTATTAATTTAATTATTAGATTTATTTTATTACAATCGGATTGTGTACGCTCGCCGCTGTCGCTCACCTAACTTGGATACCACAACATCTCTAGAGATCCAGTCAGGTTATATTTAAATATACTATTAAATAGAAACAAATGTTTGTTATCGTTGTTAGTTAAGAGTCTATATTTATTGGTCACGAAACCGCTAACCGCCCTTCTAGTGGGATATAAATTATATAGGGCCAGAGTTGCCCCGTTTAGGTACAGCTTAGCCAATTGTTAGGATCCTAGCGGGAAAGCACGTTGCATTGTGTTACGACAAGATTGTGTTAAACGTAACATTCAATAAACGCCAAACATTTTGGTACTAGCAACTACCTAATCTGCCCGTATGCTAAACCCAATACTGGCTAGTGGTGACCCATGGATATAACTAAATGGTTCTCAAAATTTTTTAGTATATAGACAGGTAGAAGATCAGTTTGGGGGAAACGAAAAACCGACTTGGTCCGGTTTGGCGGAAACGATAATCTCTCCAGTAGAAGTGTACGTCGGAAACGGAACAGAACGCGCTATCTGTAATGCATAGTAGGCGGCGGTCTTGTCACGGTGTCAAAGGGGGGAGACACCCGACGACATCCACTTGTCACATTAATAGGTGGACGGCTGATATCGAGATAGAAACGGTTGAGCGCCAGCCTAGAGCGAAGGGCGGTGCCGTGTCAATACAATAAGCACTATCATACAGCATAAAGCTTTCTTATATTTATTTATTTGTTTTAATTTAATCATATCAATTTTTTAAAGCCTATAAAATATTATTGTAATTAAATTACAAATAAATTGTTTTCAAGCAAAAGAAAACCTTTTTTCTTTATACGAATAATAAAAAAATTCTAAACTCTATTTTTGCGAAATTGTAGCTTTTGGATATAAAACACAGGATTAATGCTCACAATATAAAAGTATTAAAACATAGTTTATATTTTAGAAAATGAAAAATGTTCATGGACATATACTATTATCCATTAATAGATCTAATTAACAGTATTTTTCGGTTTATGTGCAATCAGATGACGGCAATAAAATAATGTTATAATTCATTTCAGTATTTTTTTAATTTTACAGTTGGGATATAGAAGAACAATCGATAGACAGAATAATTTCTTTAATATTGCAGTACATATCAAAACATTTAATTTCTATAATTTAGAAATGTAATATACAATAATTAATTGATTTGAGGTATGGGGGAGGATTATTATTATATAAGGGAGAATCGGTCTTTTTTAATGTAAAGTCTAGCCTAAATAATTTAAACGCTCAATAAAGTTATCCCAATTTAGCCTTTTCTATTATTTTTTAATATGTAATGTATTAAGGAGTAAACTATGCAAATGAATATCCGCACTTACCTTTCGCAGTTGTTTATATTGGTTTTGTATTAACTTTGTTGGATGTCGAGGTTTTCGATTAATTAGACTTATGTTTTTATTAGATCTTAGTAATAAATACGCGCTTTAATTATCTCGGCAGTATACGGATATATATATAATACAATATAGCCAACTATTAGGATACAAGCGGAAAAGACCGTTGCAGGGTAATAGCGCTCACAGCTTTATTTTACGACGCTGAGTCAAAATATAGGTTTATCTGTGTGATTAAATAAAAATGACTAAAAAAAATCCACTAAAGTAATATGTTCTTTTCGTAAAACTATGGACGAAAGTGACTTTTTAGCTGTCAGAAAGTTGAAAAAAATATACTCATAAGTAAATTTATCAAGCAGTAATACTAAAACTCATAGTAACATAATAGAAATAAATCAATACAATTTTTAAAAACCAGCACAATAAGATTGCGGAATACCTAAAACAAGTATAAAAATTTATATTTGAACTAAATATCACTTTATAATATGACATTGATTATCATCCCTATCATAAAAAACGCTTCGATGTGAATTTTATAATTATCAAAAGAGTTATTAAATTTATGAGTTTTCGAGAAATCATAAGATTTTATTTTTGTTTTAATATTGTAGTACACTTCAAGAATTTTAATTTAATATAGGTCTAAATAAAGCAGACGTCTGGAACATTTTCAAATATGGAGTTGAAAAACATTTACATGCGTGTGTAATCTATATCAAAATNCAATACAATTTTTAAAAACCAGCACAATAAGATTGCGGAATACCTAAAACAAGTATAAAAATTTATATTTGAACTAAATATCACTTTATAATATGACATTGATTATCATCCCTATCATAAAAAACGCTTCGATGTGAATTTTATAATTATCAAAAGAGTTATTAAATTTATGAGTTTTCGAGAAATCATAAGATTTTATTTTTGTTTTAATATTGTAGTACACTTCAAGAATTTTAATTTAATATAGGTCTAAATAAAGCAGACGTCTGGAACATTTTCAAATATGGAGTTGAAAAACATTTACATGCGTGTGTAATCTATATCAAAATCTTACTGGCTTAATTAGTTTAATTTCCATAAAAATTGAAAGGTTTCAAATATAAAAAAATCAAACTAATTGGCCGCAACGAAAAATTTGTAACTTTCATGGCGTTTTACAAAATTATAAGAAAAGGGTCGCCAACCTACTGGGCGAGACAGTGTATTGTCGGACCACAGTAGGATTTAAAAAAAATTAAATTTTGTATATTAAAACAATTAGAAAAAATATATAATTAATAGATATTAAAGTTGATGTCCGTTGAGTCGTTGATAGTAGATGTACACCAAAACCTCGTGACAGTTGTCACATAACCATGTCAATGAGTGATGACCTTATACAAGGTCGTTGCCCGTACCTTATAAACTAGGGGAGTTGATTTTTGAAAGGAAAAAAAATACACGAGTCCATTGAAGATGGTACCCACCGGCTATTAATCGCGGTATTACCGCTAAGCACGGCGGGTATATGTCCCAAGGAAGCGACTGGTTTGTGGCAGTTAGGCTTAGCTTGCAAGACGTTGGGACAGCCCGGGATAAAATGCACTACGTCACCACATTGTACTAATAAAACATTCATCACCCAATAAAATATAACATAAAACCTATAAAAAAACATATATAACATGACAGGTGGTATTGGAACACGCCTGCCATGTTGAGGGACCTAAATAAAAAAATAGGGGCACCTAAAAAAAAATTTAATAATAAAAAAAATCGCCACATGTGCTTATGGCACCGCGCACTAATAAAAAAAATTCTGGCTCAAAAACATTAAAACAAAAATATACATTACCAGCCCCGAAGGGCTACAGAAAATGGAGGCAGGAATAGCCGACGCCATAGATTAAAAATTACATACTCAAAAAATTGCGGACACTCACGAAAAAATATATCTATAAATTTAAAATGTTGCAGCGAACACAACAACAAAAAAACTCACGCTACGGACGAAAATTAGCGACAATCAGTTCCGATGATGGCTAATTTCCGACAACCCGTCCGACGTTTGACCCGGCGGTCCGTTGGCGACCAAACGGCTAGCCTTTAGAGTATGGGTCAAAAAAAAAAACTTAATACCCAGTGCCGGAAATTACTAAGAACAATTTAAATCATAAGGCGACAATGTATGCGGTGAGCAGTGCAAATGACGTTCAAGATGGGAAAGGAGCGGGGTGAATGTACACACAAATGCCGTCCATGAACCGGTCTGAAGTAGTACACAGCTGACTATATCGCACGCGCATAAACAAATCACAACACCTTATCATGATAATTTTACCGACAAACGCCGTCGCAGTCCGCATTCGGCTCAACACAAATATATATATATATATATATATACAAGTAGACAAAAAATAAATAGATACTTTTGTCACGTAAGAAAATCTTGCTTGAAAATATTGTTTTGTCTTTAGAATAACATACTGAAATTACATAAAGTCTTAAAACAAAGTTATAGAAGTATTAAAATACGAAAACATAATTGAAATAAATAAATATCATTTTTACGATATTAAATTTTAAGATATTTTTCAAAATTTTTAAATTGAGAGGGTTTTTTTGAATTTGCGGTAACGATGGGTGCAATTAAATTGAACTCGAATTCTTTTGTCGAATTAATCATTAAAATCAGTTCATCGAGAATAGAAAAATTTTATGGACAGAAATTAAAAAAACATACTTTTTCACAAAACAAATACTTTAATAGTTTCAAATTGAAGCAAAAGACTTATTTAATTAATCAAAATTAATTAAATGTAGCGACAATTAATTTTTTGACACAATAGCAACTTTTTTCTTAAATATAATTTTAAAGGGATTAATTTAATTTTTTTTTTATTCGATACTTACCGGAGCCAAATCCTAGGGGTGGAAAATAATGTGTAAAAAACTATTTATTAATAAAACATTTTATTAGTTATAAATGTTATTTTTATATTATATAATTTAAAAAGGTTATAATGGACGATAAACGATTCATTAAATAAAACAAGTTCAATTATTAATAATATAAATATGATGAAAATAATAGCATTAAAAACTATGTATATAAACTGTATACTGCCAGTGCACCCCTGGCAAAGTATACAGTACAATGATAGAAGAAGCTAATGATCCAGTTGAAGAATGGGATGTTTACAAAATAACAATTTTTGATGGATAAACTTATTGTAATAAATTTTCATTTAAATTAATGAAATATTATAGTTTTATAACTAATAAATTAAGTCATGAAAATTTTTAATATGCAATATTTTAGCAAATTTTTCTAAAGCATGGCATCAGAATGTTTATTATTCCGATTCATGCACAGATGTAGGAGATGACTAGTTAAATCTGTATCAACAAGAGATGATAGCGATTCTAGAAGTTAGTAATAATTCTTAAATTAAAATAAAAGGGTATATTATTTTTTCAAGCTTTTAAATAAATCAATTGTTCAATGTTTATCTTTACAGACCATCATAGATATAACCCAAACAAATTCTACAGAATCTTTTCATGAATTTTCATATAGAGAACTAAATTTACCTAGTACGTCAGCCTCTTGTACTTCTTCTGACATTAGTAACAGAAAACCATGCTAATCCAGTACTATGCTTACATTTACTGAAGAAAGATCTTAAGTAATATATATCTTATTGAATTTCATATTTTTGATATCTCCTGATAAATCACCCTTATTTATGATATATTATTTAGTTTTATGTTCTTTATGGTATTAAATATTTAAAAAATAAGCATTTAAAAGGGAAGTGGGGTAATTTTTTAGATAAATGCTCAAGTGTTTATTTCTAAGTTATATTTAATGACGGAAAAATATAAGAACCAGAACTGTTTAAATTAAAATAAAATCATCCAAATATTCTAAGGAAAAAAATTAATTAACAATTACCCCACATGTTTACATTTACCTCACTTTACCTTAAATTAGGAAATATTTTAATTCAAATTATCTATTAAATCTATTAAAAATCCAATACAAAAAGTATATAATAGAATTTTGGAAAAACAAATATTAAAAGATATGCACCACCCCAATCATTCTTTGTTTGTCCAACTCTATGAAATGAAGTATTGCAACAAAAAATTTCTTCTAAATTTATTAATCCCACGGATAGTATTTTTGAACAAATTATTTTACCCTTTTTCAATATATTCAAATTAATAAAGAAAAATATGAATACAATAAGATTAAATATAATTGTGCTGTGTCTGTTCACCGTATAATTAAACCTATAATGAACCTGTTAAATTACTTATAAAAAAATATTTTAATTATACTTAATTAAGTAATAAACCCATATCTTCTACTACAGTAAGTATATTTGTCTTTAACACTACTCATATATCAGATTTATTTAGCATTAGTTCATCATGTATTAAATAGAAATGATTTTTTGTTAGAATATCAAATAGACTGGTTGTTGTGTCATATTTATGCCACGAGGTTTGATTTTTTTTTAATTTTAAAACTATATGATATAATGTTATAAGTAAATTATTATATATTTTGATGATAATAAATTATCAAATATTATTTTTTCATCTTGTAAAATCTTTGTATTGGACAATATTTTATATTTATATGTCCTTTTTTATGTTTTGTAATATTTTATAAACTAATTTATATACTAATATTTACTATTAAGACGTTTGTTCTTTGAATAAATATTATAACTTTATAATAGTTTAACTATTTACTACTATATAACTTTATTAGTAATTTTAATCACTGTTAAATTTAACGCTAAAGGGTTTCCCATTTTCCCGGCATCTTTCCATAGTTAAAACTAAAGTAGAACCTTAGGTATTTGTTAAAATTATTTTTTCACAACAAAATATATTTTTATATAAGAACACATATATATCTTACATTTTTTTTTAGGTCAAAGTCCCTTAGCCTCTAGTTATGTCATTACATCTAAATGTACTAGATTTTTAAATTCATCATATCTCAAATGCAAATCAATGAGCATATTACGACATTAATCATTATTTAAAATATTGTAGATTATCATTAGCAACCACAAACGAACAGCATTAAAATTTAGTAATTCATTAAAATTTGAAATTCAACTATATAAATTAGGCTAAAATGATAGCACTATAATCATTATCACTTGTATTTCATATATTAGTATTTAATGTAAATGCGTACAATTTGTATGGATGTCAACCTAGTTTTTTCAAATACATATTTTGAAATAAATAAAATGTTCAGAATTTAACTTTAATAATAAATGTCATTTAAATTTTTAACATAGCTTTATTCATTTTTTTTGATTTCTATTTTTCATAACTTAGATTATGTAAATATTATAGCTCGACAATTATCTTTATACGTTTATTAGATATAAAACTTTTAATTTCAATTTTTAAAGTTCATATATATATATATTTAATAGATGGGAAATTGCTACTTTAAGTAGTAAATCAATTTTTTTTTTACAACGCCACTATCAAAAATACTCGGCTTTTATGGTCAATTTTGACTTTATCAATATATGTGCTTTTTGTAATGCTAGTTGGTGTATTATTAATTTACAACAATTTGATTTATCATCATAAACTATTAATTTCTATTGAAAAAGTCATTATTGATATTTTTTTTTAACTATACTAATGATCCATACTAAATAAGAGTTTTAATTCGACCTAAAACTAGATTCGACACGAATACAATACTTCTTGGGGACGTTCTTAATGAGACGTCTTACAATAGTTATTTTAATCACTATTAAATTTAAATTTAAACGGGTTTCCCATTTTCCCGGCATCTTTCCATAGTTACAACTAAAGTAGAACCTTAGGTATTTGTTATTATTAATTTTTCACGCCAAAATATATTTTTATAATAGAACATATATATATCTTACATTTTTTTTTTTTATTTCAGGTCCCCTTAGTATTTATTAATGTCTTTACATCTAAGTGTACTAGATTTTTGGATTCATCATATCTCATTTTCGTATTTACCCACACAAAAATATTGATTACATAAATTATAATGTACGAGAAATTTAATGTTTTTAATAAAAAAAAAACGCAGTTATTAATATAAATATTATTTGACTATGTGAAATAAAAATAAAAAAATTCTGTTCTTAGATTAAAGACACCACTAAAATTATCACAATTCAATAGCCTTGTAAAATAATTGTGAATGTATCAATTTATTTAAGATACATATTACAAATGACTTTTTTTATAGCAAATGTTAAAACTCGTACATGCGACATTTCTTTCTGAAAATGTAAGCATAGTACAGCCAGTTTTTTTTTACATTTGTAAATTTATAGCGCGTACTAGTGACATAACTGTCTCGATATATCAAACTATGTACAGCCCGCTATTTTTATATTATAAGATTAAAGTCATCGTTTGTTTTGAAAGTGTAATATAAACTAAAACAAACTTTCATATATCAATATGACTTTTTATAGGCAGTTCTTAAAATCAAATTCATATGTATATATACAGAGTTTTCAGTAAATAATATATATAATATAATATATATGTATACATATGTTATGATACAAAAATAGGTATCATTAACTAAAGAACCAACATTTTAGTTTAAATTTCATATAGTCAAATAATGTTTTCAATCAATTAATTTACATCACTTTTTTTATCTAAGATATCAAATCTCGTATATAACAATGTGTGTATTCAACATTTTTTATATTGGATGGAAAGTCTAAAGTAGTCTAAACTGTAGTGAAGTATATACCAAAAATCTAATACATACAGTTGTATAGGCGCAACTTGTAGCTATAGATATTGACCTCACCAAAAACGTAGGATATATGTGTTCTTATATAAAAATATTCTATAGGGTGAGAAATTAATAATAATATTCACTGAAATTTTGTTCNATTAATAATAATATTCACTGAAATTTTGTTCTTGATGTGCCCATAGAAAAGTTCCAGCGAATTGGTAAACCTGATTAGATTAAAATTTAACAGCGATATAAACCATTGTTGCAATACGTTTAAATATAAATTGTATTTTTAAATTTAACGTACATTCAATTAAACATTGAATACAAGCTAATATAATTAATTAATTCTTATGAACGAGAGTAAAAAATTAATTCTATTAAAAAGTATAAAATAACTCAAATTTACTTTAAAGTGTATATGTGTATTAAAAGTCATTTTTTTTATATTAATTGTAATTTTGAATAAACAAGAATACTAGCAAGTAGTTAATTAAAAATTAGTGTTGTCATTTGAAAAAACAATATTGACATACATACAAGGTATTCAAGATGAACTTAAAAATTATTACATAGCTAATAATTCTTGAGTTAAATATAAAATTATTAAAAAACATCTTGGATAATTCTATCAGCTAAATTGAATTATTAAATCTAGCCTTCATTTGATATAATATTTCTTACAACTTTTCTGAATTACATTTTAGAATTTAGCAATTTCCAAACTTTTTTATTCAAATAATACTAAAATAAAAAAAATTAATTGTATTTCATTAAACATATACATAATTTTCCAATTGTTTTTAATTGAAAAATAATAATATTTTATAACACAATTTAATCATTACTATTTAAAAATATATTTCTATATTATTCTTGACCCTCTTTATAAATTATTATTGTTAGTAATCATAACTATTGTTAATAATATGCAAATAAAGTGTCATAAAAAAAGAGAATGAAAGAAATTATTATAACAAAAGATGATCAAGGAAATAAAACAATTGGCCATATGTGTGATATTTATATTTTTTTATAATTAGGAAAGAGGAATAATACTAGGATGTAGATGTTATGGCTAACGGGTTGTTGAAGTACGTTTAGCTACAAGGTGAAAATAAGGCATACAATATATATATATATTCATGAACTCTTTATTAAGACACTACCACCACACGTGGTTTGTCGTAAAAAGTAAATTGAAGGAAAATTATATTCGGATGATACACACCTGAGTCATATTAATTCTACAATGAAATGTGCAATAATTATGTAGTTTGATTTTACGACTCTTAATATTTATTGGTCATGCTATATGAATGGGAAACAGAGTGTGTTCATGTAAAATGCTACTGTCCAATTGTTGGGCGCCAAGACTTAATGGCTGAGTTGTATTTTTTTGTTGAACGCGTACTATTATGATTCGAATGGTGAGAAAGTAGTTAATAATATATCCCTCTTTTCAAATTATCCACCTTTAACAATTCTATTATTCCCTCGATAAAAGTTATTCTGGATTTATCTTAAGTCTATCTTTAATTTTTATGATATGCTTAAAAATGTAATTTCTTACCTTGTGTCCAGCTAGCTTGATCGTTTGTTGTAAAAAGAATATAAACACTGACTTTAAATTAACTTATTTATTTTATGGTCTTATTAAAATTGTTAAACTTAAGATGTTACTTCACTTAAATTCCTCTCTGTACTTGGTATCAAAACACATATGTTCTTTTATATTTTTAAGTAACAATTTATAGAACCAGATAGATTATGAGAGCCAATCCCTAGTGACACGTTATAAACTATTGTTTTACGAATAGTTTTAACCATTAGATGTGCTAGGGTAATGACTTCAACAAACTATTAATATTTTATGAAATTGTGTATTTGATATGAGAGTCGACAGAGTTAGAGACAGGTTGGCTACACCATCGGAGATTATACTCGTCGATGCACGGAACTTACAGAGTCAAAAACTGCTTACCGAAAAGAACGTAATGGAATATGAGAATCAATCCCTAGTGACACGTCACAAACTATTGTTTTAACAACAGTTTTAACCACTTTATGTGCTTAGGTAGATTTTCAAAATGCACTTATTAAATAGACACTCCAATTGAAATATTAAAAAAATTCTTAATTGGAACAACTCACAAAACATAAAATAAAAATTAATTGTCTTAATAATTTATAAATTTTCAAAACTAAGGAAAATAAAAATAAAAAAAAGTTAAGTTATTTTTTTAAAATGACATTACTTATGAGAGATTTAGAATTTAGATAAACTGTAAAAAGATTTTAAGTAAGAAAGAGCACAAACGCGAAACTATCTGGTGCAGAAAACGCTTAATGACCAGATTTTTTTAGAAAAAAAAATGAGGTGACGAATGAGCTAGAAATTGCTCTTTTATAGGCCTGTTTTATGAATGGGAGAATTATTTTAATTGCACAATGCTTCTCATTGGCTAGTTAATTAATTTAGAGAGATTTATGCGCAATCTATTGTTCTACTAATTTGCGTTAATATTTTATACATGTATTAATGTTTTTATATCTATCATCTCCCATTCTAATGTGGTTTATTAAAAAAAAAACATTATTATAAATAAAAAAATGAATAAAATAAAATTATAAGTGCTAAATATCTATTACAAAAGTATATAATATAATTAGGGAATATAACAAATAAAATAAAATTTCATGTTGATAAACGGTTGTTAAAATATACGTGATAAATAAACAGCAAATATTTAACAATTTAACCAATGTAACTTTAAATTAATAAAATATATTTTTTTAAAGTAATTTTTTTCTGGATAAAGTTTACTTATTAAAAAGTAAAAATTACCTTGATAAAAATCTATATTTTTGGTAATTTATTGAACTTTCAGATATTTTAAAATATTTTAATAAATGTACTTACGACAGGGATAAATTTGAAAGTTAAACAACAAACAATATATTTCGTACTGCATTTTATAACTATTGAAAATTGTATTGAATTTTATTAAAACAAATTGTATCAACATATATGACTTAACGTACATTCCATCAAACATTATAATTAATTAATCCCTTTAAACAAGAAAAAAGATAATTAATTTTACTAAAAAGTATAAAATAACTCAAAATTAATAAGAAAATGTCTGATTTTTAAAGTCATTTGTTTCTATGACAACTGTAACTTTGAATAATCAAGAATACTTTACTATTATTACATTAACAATTAGCCTGTAATTATAATATAAAAACATTTTTTTCATGAGAAATAGAATGGTTAAAGTAAATTTGAGAGATAATTTAACAATGTCACAAAACATTTTTGGAAGAAAAAAATTAAGCCATTACAGAAATTACCAATTATAATATAAAAAAACCAAGCAAAGGGGGTCGCGGCACAGTAGTGACGTGGCATAGTTGGATCAAGTATAATGATATCTGACAGTGATTAAAATCACTATCAAAAATAAACGCTTCGATGCAAATCTTTAGATAGTTTTATTTTAAAAAAATTGGTGTTTTATTCCAAAAGCTACTTGATCTGCTGGTTCCTTATTAATATCTCGATTAAGATAAAGTATGTCGAATGAAAAAGGGTTTATTAAAAAATATTATTTCTCATAAAAAAATTGTGTGGATCCATAAACTTTTCAATAAGTTATAGCATTATAAAGTTAAATATAATTTAAATAATAAAATCGAAAATTTTTACACAAAAATACCATTTGGTAGCCGTTTTCACCATAAAGACAAGTCCAGAGGTAAAATTTTTTTTTTTCAAATTAAAGAATATTACATTAGCTTTAATTTAAGATATATATAATAGTGTCAGACCTTTCGGAACATTTTCAAAAGTTAAGTTGAAAAAGTTAATTTTTTGTGAAAAAGTTGTCATTTTAAATCCCCCCCTGTGGCCAGAAAAAAGGTCAAATTTACAAAAAAAATATATCAAATAATAGGTAAAGACATAAAACATCTATAAAAAAAAATTATATTCATATGTTCATTTTTGAAAAAGTTACGACAGTTTTTAGTAAAAAAAATTTAAAAATTTCAAAAATTAGCGATTTTTAAATTTGTAATTTTTTTAGAGGTTTCCCCCATTTACGAGACACGAGGGAAATTCTTTCAATTTTGAAGGGTAATGTCTTCGACTAGATACAATTTGTGATCTTTTGACGTATCGTTGAAAAAAATCCGTTCGGTGAGAGCTGAGAAAAAGTGGTAACAGACACAAACAAAAAAAAAAAAACACATCATAGTAAAACCAATACATTCTCAGCTTCGCATCGAAGCTAAAATTTACATCAATTGGATAAAAACAATAGTGGTCTATAAATTATACCTTTTGCTTCATTGACATATCTATCAGCATTATTTTCTATTTCTCTTTTAAGTACAATACGAATACTCTTGAAACATTGTTTAATGGCTTCACAGGTTGTAAATTTACAAATCCATCTAGTATTACTAATTAGCCCATAGTTTTGTTTTTATAACCGAGTTATTTTCCAATTCAACTAATTGACAATTCTTTGGAGAAGAAAAAAATTAACACATACACATTTAATCATGTTAAAAAAAACTTAGTTTCCAAAAAAATTTTAATATTTTAATAAAACAAACACATTTTATTAATATTGGTTTTTACTTAAATATTTTTTCACTTATCAGCAACCAAAATATTTATTCTATGAACATACAATGAGTAAAAATCGCTTATGAAAATTTAATTCTAATTTTTTATTGACTCCATTAAATTTCCAGACATGATGTTAGCATAAACATAGGATTGTGAAATTATTTGAGCTTTAAAATAATATAAAACATTTGTTCTTCTTTATAACATCTAAAAATAAAGCAAACATTTTGTAGTAATATTAGTGTTTATTAATTGTATATTTTTTTTATTAATGCTCATTTTTTAATTTATTACCTTACTTCATCAAACATTCTAAAAATCTGTTTACTACTGTATTCTATAATTGAATCTCTTATTCTATTTGCGCATATTTCAATTATTTAATTTTGAATATGATGACTAGTGTGATTGTTTCTTTATTGAATATTTCAGAAAACTTAGGTATATGCTTAGAAAATAAAACACAAGTTTTGTTGAAATTTCCCAAGAAAAATTATTTATTAAAAAATTAATAGTAATAACTTCTCAGTTTTAATTACTTATTATTAGGTGATTAGATTATTTAAATTAGTTCCCTACGTTGATTTAATGATGAATTATTTTTATTATGTCAGGCCATTCTTTGGATAATCAATAAATTGTTATGTTAATTAGACTTTTCATACATTCCCTTTTAGCAGCCACTCTAGTTTAGATTGAGTTACTAGCTGGGTATGATCAGTGTCAGTTTTTTAATAGCTATTTATGAGTTTTTGTAATAGAATGAGCATCATGCTTTGTTAGTTTTCCATTTTTAAGATTTCTAGATCCACATAACTAATACATATAAAAAATGAATAATTAAAGTTAATTTTAGCTATTAATAATAGGCTTAATAGCAATTAAAAGATGTATTTATTGTACAATATAAATACTATGCTGTTAATTTTATACATGATTTACATCTAATATGATTGATATAATAAGACTGTATATCACTTAAATCAAATTTCGAGTTGCCTGTAGATGATGTAATATGGTTTTTAATAATTTCTTACTTGATTAGAGTCACAGCTGTTTCAGGATTTTTTGGATTAAAGATAACAAATAATTTTGAATTCATTATTTTATTAACAAATTAATATAAAAGTAAAAAAAATAACAGTTCTGCTACAATACAAATTTATTTCTCCATGTAAAAAAAGTGCAAATTAACAATGATAACGAGCAGATAGTATTCCACAGTTAAATATAGAATTTGTTGAAATAGTGTATACATTATTTAATAATAATGTATACATATTATGTCATAAAATACAATTAACGTGTATAATAATAACTTTAATTATGTGCATCATGCATTCTTTTAATAATTATTAAAGATTTAATATACCACGTATATTTCAACCAATAGAAGCACTCAAAATTTACGCTATCTATCAGCACAATGGCCTGCGTCCAGCGTATCGTTTCCCTGAGTCCATTTAGATAAAAATTGAACTGCCAAAATTGTGTACGGCGTGGTCTATCTATATGTATTTAATCTATGATGTGTAGTAATTAGATGAGGAAGTATTGAATTACGTCGATTTTAGTATAATATAAGCTTTACAATAGTAGTAAGCAATTTTTGAACTCTTAAGCAATATAATAATTCCATATAAAAGGGAAATGCAGGGTAAGCAAATGAATAATGGTGGAAAAAAGAATATAAAAGGGAAACATAAAAAGTATAGGGGGACGATACTGAACGTTTTGTCGAAGAAACGTCGAGTTACGGGTTAGGTCGTTGATGTAAGAATAACTTTATACTTTTGTAAGATTTAATTAATTTTTGTGTTAAATTTTTATATTATATTTGACTTTGTGTTTAATACATTTCGTAAATAAAATAACTATTTAAAAATCTGGGCTTAGCGAAAATATGTTATATTCACGGTGTTCTCGAAATTTGTGTGTGTGTGTATGTGCGGCTAGAGTCTAAGTTGGACTGATGGTCCTTTAGTCAATCTTAATAATTAGTGTACGAGCTGGCTAGTGTTTGGGCTTAACCGTCCTTTAGTGGGTATAGTAAAAAGGTAGTTGTGCTGGTGGCTGACAAGGAGCCACCCTTCAGTCTGCTAATTTTGAGCTAGACTGTACTGACGGGTCTAAACTCTACCCCTTTAGTAGTCCACTAATTAGAGAGATTGGGGCTGATCAGTTTATCCAACGGGAGGACTCGAGAAGAGCTCGAACGACGAACTCGTCGTCAATATATACAGGGTGATTTTTTTATCATAACCCACTTAATTACTTACAGAATAATAATAATTAAAAATTTTTTTATTACTATCTTTAGTTACACATTATTCTTGAATTATTAACTATGTAATACATTGAGCACAATATAGGACAAAAAATTAACATTAATAATGATATAAATACATTTACTTTACTACTGGAAGAGCGCAGAAAAATTATGTAGAGTTCTATGCTTTTACAATATTTATTTTCTTCTACTTTTATTTTTGTATATTATGATAAAAATAAAACTTAATTCAGGTATGAAATACTTTTGTATTGGATTAGAATTTAAAATAATATCCTATTGTGGAAATGAAAGCAGTCATTGAAAACTAAAATTAAATAAATTTACTGTAACTATAAATTTAAAAACTAAAATAGGTAATAATTATTTCAAAATCTACTTAAAATTAATTAAATATTTCTAGTGATTTTTTTAATTGAATATCATTTTGAATGTAATAAATAAAAATATCATTATTACTTTATGTTAGAGATCCTTTTACTCTTAAATTATAATTAATTAATTAATTATGTTATGTATTGAAATTAAAAACTTTTATTTTACGGTAAAAATTAACTTTCTATTTCTATTAGTTTCAAAATTCCATTTGTTAAACAAATAATAAAAAACAATGAAAGAGATTGATGAAATCACCTCCCCACATAAATAATGTATGCTTTCATCAATGTAATCAAGTATAATTTTTTTTTAGTGTTCGGTAGTTTACACAGTTTTACTTAATCGGAAGCTAAATTTCTAGGACCTTACATTTTTTTTTTTTCATAACCTAAAGAATTAGTTTTACTCTGTTTATTATAAATATTATGTGTACTATGGTCAATGGTGGGGAGGGTTATAGCATTGTAATAAACAAAAAGAGAAAAAAAGGATATGGTATGTGTTGTGGCAAAGGGATGTAAGGAATGTTGTTAGATGTGTTTGGGATTCGAGGTGTGAAAGGGAAGAAATGAATGTAATGTAAAGAAGTGTAACACAGGTGACCAATAAGGAAATAATAATCGTAGCGGGCGTAGTGTAAAAAGGATGGGCGGCAATGGAAAGTAAAAGTGTCTATAGATACCCGGCAGTGACTACAATAGAATGAAATAGAAAGGGATCTCGGGGTATGAATGCTTGCGTAAAGACGTCTAATATATGAATAAGATGGAATTACAAAGAAGAGTCACTACCTAGCTCCTGCACAGAAACACGTACACTAATTTCCGGCGAGTCATAAGTATCGTGTTTTTTATAAAAATATTTTAGTTTATTCTCAATGATCAATCCTGTTCTAATTGTTTATTACTAAAAAATTCTTCAGTGAAGGATCTATTATAGACTTATTATGTAAGCAAATGTTTCACTTACCTCTGACTATCCTGATGTTCTCTTGAGATGAATGATGTTGTTGATGTAACAATTATATTATATTATGTATACGTTTACGCATTAATGTACGCAATTATATTTATACGGTTTATATTA
>NW_026099575.1:735922-753823 GCF_025091365.1 Daktulosphaira vitifoliae
AAGAAAGCTGGTAAAAACTGAACTTTTTCTTCGTCGTTCCATTCATTTATAATGCTGGCCCTCTTGTATCGCTTAAGAAACAGGTCTACACTTTCGTGGACTTCTCCTCTAAACTGGCCTGGCTTGAAGAATGGCTTTCTACGGTTCTTGATGTCATTATTAGCCATGTTTTTGGTATGTGGTACTGTAAAAGATTCGTTAAGATCTACAACGAAATCTTCCGGAAGCCACTGACCTTTGATGTACCTAACCAAGCGGTCTCTCTTTTGTTCTAAAGTGCCGGCAGTGGTTAGTTTTCTCTTGATTAACTCAGATATGGCTTCGTTAGAATTTAGCTTGTGTGCCCAACCTGTTTTGTAAGATGAGCGTTCGTTTTCTTCTGACGGTGTAGGATTAAGTTCGATGAGTGATTTTGAATATTCTTCTTTGGCCATCAAGTGTTGGATGAGTTGGTTTAATAATTATTTTTTTCTTATACTATAACAACAACCCTAACGTAATATATACGTTACCTTTGTTGGGCGCCACTCTGTCGTAACACAGGAAAGAAAATGATAAAAGGAAAATGAGTAACTATGTGTAAGTGTGATAAATCATAGTTGATTTTCTGCGTTTTTTGAGCTTTTGCTATTATGTCTGGTAGTTTCATTCTAACATTATGTAAGTCTTCCAGCGCTTTCTTTAGGTCATGTGATAGAGGCTGAGGGATTATTTTGTTGTCTATAGGCTGTGCAGCATGAAATCCATGCATTAGATAGAATGGCGAAAATCCAGTTGTAGACTGCGGTGTAGTGTTGTAGCTAAAAGTGACAGCTGGTAAATAGTGTGACCATCTATTCTGATTGTTGTCTTGCATATAATGTCGTAAAGCTGTACATAGCGTCTCATTTGTTCGTTCTACAAATCCTTGAGATTGAGGCGAGTAGGCTGAGCTGAACTTCTGTTTGATGCCTAAGTTGTCACAAACTTGTGCCAGTTCCTTATTTTTAAAGTGAGTTCCCCGGTCACTTGTTATAGATCGAGGGCAGCCCCATTTGAAAATTAATTCGAAAAGGAATTTTATGACAGACTCGCCGTCTGCAGAGCGAACTGCTTTGGTGAAAATATACTTGGTCGTGTTGCAAGATGCTACTATTACGTGTTTCTTTCCATTACTATTGCATAGTGGCCCGAGAAAGTCAATAGTTACTCTAGATAACGGAGTTCCATCTATGACTGGGATAGGCTGTAATAATCCTGTAGGTTTCCCTGTGGCTCTCTTGTTGATTTGACATGAATGGCATGATACTTATATTTTTGTATATTATTATAAAAATAAAACTTAATTCAGGGGTGAATTATTTTTGTGTTGAATTAGAATTTAAAATTATATCCTATTGTGGAAATGAAAGCAGCCATTGAAAACAAAAATTAAATAAATTTACTGTAACTATAAATTTAAAAACTAAAATAGGTAATAAATATTTGAAAATCTACTTAAAATTAATTAAATATTTCTAGTAATTTTTTTAATTGAATATAAACCTCAATGTTACAAATAAAAGTAACATTATTACTTTATACCTAACCTGAAGTTAGTTTTAAATTTGATTTAAAAATTATTAGTTATAACTTATGTCATTTAGTTATATTGAGTGTTGGTATAAAAGTATGATATAAATGAGGTAATTTACGAGCGCACTGAACGACTAAGTAAACCACTGAACATGGTGGGGTGTTAGTTCGAAAAACTACCGACTACAAGTTAGTTTACCAGTGTTCACTAACATTTTTTGCAGAAAATAAAAAGGTCACTTAGGATAGAAAATTTGCCAACTGACTAATATGTCCGTAGAGGTGGACATCCCCACCATCCCCTGCACAGTGACCACTGATAAATAAGAAAGACCACAGTACTATAATCCTCAGTACGCCACTACTGTCGGCTAAATGTGTCGGATTCATGGTCCGATTCATGGACAAAAGGGATGAAGGTTATATGATCAGCATAAAAATTCATTTCAATTTCCACTTTTATTAATATTGCATAAAAATCAATTTAGGCCAGTGTTTTTGTTACTAAATATAAAATTATTAATAGTCATATTTTATTAAATTATAACACGAAAATATTATTTTAAAAAAGAGCAAGTAAATTAGTTGACTTTGAAAAGTAAATAACAGTTATTTAAAAATACTATCCCTTAAAGATGATTAAAACATTAGATGTTCTCGTCAAAATATTTTCTTAAATTTATCAATAACTTAAAATTTAGAATTAAGTGATTTTGTGTAAAACTGATAATAGATCAATTTTTTTAAGGAATTTGCTGAATATAGTGATACACTATAGTATTACTTATTACTTAATAAGTAATTACATAAGTTAAACACAAACAATTAAATATAAAAATCGAATATTAAAATTAATTTTTAAAATTATCTAAATTTGTAAGATCACTTCAATAATGGCAATTGTAAATAAAAAACTTATAAAATTCTGAATTCATTTAAAGATTAATATCAATATTATATAATAGAAAGTTAATTAAAATTTGTGTAAATAAACTATTTAATACCCATTTAATTAAACCAAATGTTTATTATCGTGATATGAAACGGTGTGTCAGTTATGCAATTAAGCTACATGAATGTCTTAATTTCAATAATTTGTCAATTATTTCTTATAAACTGTAACATTTTTTTTGACTCTATGCCTAATTATTAGACGACTTTTAAATAAAACTGGCACAATGATATTTTACATACACTAGATCATAATTAATACTAAACCATTTTAGTCAGAATTAATGGAATTTTGTAATCCTAAAGTAATTTTAACAAACTTTGACATTTTTCATTCTTTGGGTAAGGAAGACTATGCACCTATTATTAACATTTCTACAAATTCAGTTCAATACAAGATTTTAATGAAAAGTACAATTTGTCTGTCAGAGTAGGACAACAAAAACTATTGTTCTTTTTTAACTTTGATCCAAACTTGTAAATAATTTCAATATAGTTAAAACTTTAGTATAGTATAAAAAATTGATTTTTTTTTATAATGGTAAAATCAAATGTAATAATTTTCCTTAAAATACAATAAAATTTATTAGTTCTAATATGACAAAATTTCATACTTAAGTAGCAAATTTAAAAAATCAAAATGCAGCTTTTGACGGAATTGATTAAATTTTAATCAAATTGAAAACTAAAACCCAACTAGAGTCTTAAAAAATAAATGTTTATAATGATTTGTACAATGATAACTACTACACTATTTAATTGTTTACTATTCCTAAATTTATTATGAGTTAATTAAAAAATTAATAGTTTTAACTTCGATGTGAAGTAATATATTTACTATAATGTGTTTAATTTAATTTTTTTGTCTGTTATCATTCAATCTCAGCTCTCGCTGGACCGATTTTGATGAACAATTTGTAATATGATTAACAATTATTTTTAATTTTCAAATATTTAAGTGGCTTATAATAAAAGAATTCAACGAATTAACTCTCCATGACAATCATGACTTTATCATATATAAACGTTGTCTATATTGACATTGGGATCACTTCGTGTTTGCTCGTCAAAATAAGCTATCATCTCGTGTAAGTATTCAGAGTTATTTAACTAATTATTAATATGGCAAGCGAAAACAATACAGATAGTCATATTTATGAAACAAATATGAATATTGTGAAACGCAGAATTGAAGAATTCTGGAATCGTCGTTTCATGAGTTCCAATTTAGTCGTTGATAGTCCAGAAGAACCCCAAAAATCAAGACAGTCTAAAGGTGAAATTAATAACTATAGACACTGTTAAAATTAATTAAACTAATTAACAAGAAACGGGAAAACGATTTTATATAAAATATAACAACAAATTAAAAAATATTATTCTCTTTTTGATAAGTAATAATTATTTTTTTATTGCAGTTAAAAAATTTTTAATACTATTCACTATTTCAGTAAATTATAAACATTAGAGTAGATATAATATCTACGTCAATGCATTTTTTCACCGTAAAAATTTTCAAAATTAACTATTTAATTAATAATTTTTAAAATAATATTCTCTTAACAGCAAATTCTAGTGGAAATATTAACACTGAAACAAATACAGTTAAACCAAAAAAACGAACCTATCGTAAACAACTTGAAAGCGATGAAATTATTGCAGAAAAAGTGGTAATTAAAATTATATAGATATATCGACCCTTACAATTTAGTAGAAATAACTAAAAATTTGTTATTATTTAGAGCAGTTGTATAAATGTATTATTTTTCGAGTTATTAGTAAAAGATGTTAAATATTTTCAATTTTAACATCTTAATCTATTTGATTTCCAATAAGATTTTTAAAGAGAAAAGACTTTTTATGGAAGATAATAATAACATATTAATTATATTCCAATTATTCATTTTAATTTGTTATTGGTTACGCCTAGAAATTGATACAGCGAGGAGATATTGCAACACTGATTAAAAATGAAAAATCTGGAAAGTATAGAGAGAAACTATCAGTTCCAGCCAATAAAAGTTATATACCAATTCTAAATGACAAAACACCAAAAATACCAGCATATTTATTAGGAAAAGTAAATTGTACTCTGCATTTTTTTATATTTAATAGAATATATAAGTAGCCTAAACATTTCTTTTGATTTAACGTAGAGTTTTTAAATAAATTAACTAAAATTTATCTTATAATTTAATATGTTCTTATGATTCCATAAGAGTTTTCATAAGAATCACTTGCATCGCAACAAATGCGATGAAAAAAAGCAACCCGTTGAATTATCCTCCAATGATAATGATGGCCCTCACATAGAAAGTAATTTATCCGAAGAACATGATGGAGTCATTAAAAGTACATAAAAAAATTTATACTACATTTCGATAATTAAAATAATTATTTTATACTTTAAACCCTTAATACTTAAAGAGTTAGAAGCTAATAATGAACCTTCAAATAACGTTACATTACCAGTCGTGTCCAATGATAAAACAAATGAAACTCTAGAAGAAAAAATAATTCATTTACAACCCATAAAATGTGAAGTAAAAGAGCAACTTCTGGAGATATCCTCTAACACTTCTGATAGCCCAAATTTAAAAAGAAAGTCATCTGAAAAAGATGAGAAAATCATAAAAAGTACACAATAATTTTTTTTTTATGAATACTAACCAGCATATTATGATTATTTAAATTATTTTCTTATATTTTAAAACATAAATCTTTTAGAGGCAAAAATTAGTTCTGAACTTTTACATACGACAACGTCAAATGACGACGTTACATTACCAGACGTGTCCACTGATAAAATAAAAGAAACTCTAGAAGAAAAGATAATTGATTTACAACCCGCAAAATGTGACATAAAAGAACAACTACTAGAGTTATCCTGTAACACTTCTAAAAGCCCAAATTTAAAAAGAAAGTCATCCGAAAAAGATGAAAAAACCATAAAAAGTACACAATAATTCTATTTTAAAAATTTAACCTTTCATTAGTTTATTGTAACAATTAAGTACTATTTTTAAACATTAATTTTTTAGAGTCTAAAGTTAGTTCTGAAGTTTCGGCTTCAGATATGAATGACGTGTTGCCTGTCGTGTCCGTTGTCGAAATTGATGAAATACCAAAGAAAGAAATAGGTAAATTAATATTTTTTTTTCTTATTAATTTCTTTAATATTTATTTCACATAGAAACATTCATAACACATATTATGTTTAACTGTGTTCAATCTTATATTCCAAAACCTAGGAAAAATTTAACTTGTATTAAACCATTTAACTAGTTTAAGTAATTTATGAGAAGTTTTTACATACGTTTACTCTTGTAGAAGAGACGCATGATCCAAACACAAATGAACTAGATCAGTATAACGCGCCTTCGTTTAAGTCCCCTAAATCTTGGTACACTTCGGACACAATTAATGATTATCTCAAATTGATAGTGAAAAGGTCCAATGGCGAAGTTCATGCTGTCGTTACCGACTTTATACCAGCATATCTTCGAGGAGGTTATCCAGCTGTCAGAAAATGTATAAAAAAAGATATCCATACATTAAAGTTACTTTTTGTGCCAATGAATGTACTTGGTGGACATTGGATATTGACTGTGGTAAACGTACCCGAAAGAACTGTAACATCATATGACAGTCTTAAGTCTTATGATGGTCCTTATCCTATGGTACTGAAAGAGTATCTAACCAACTGGGAGATGGATAAAAAGGGAGCAGCTTCGTCATGGACTTTAAAAATCGGTGAGACAACTCGTCAAACTAATGGGTATGACTGTGGTCCATTTACGGTCGAGCTAGCCGAAAAAATGGCACGTGGAGACACAACTCCTATAAATGCGAGTCTTATGCCTTCTGTAAGATTAAGACACAGAGAAGAAATTATAGCCGGCCAACTATTTTTATAATTTTTTATGAATGAAATTGCTTTAATGGCTTATATAAAATTTCCTAATTTTCACATTAAATTGATATTTTTGTTAATACGCTTTTATACTTCCTAACATTTTCTTACGTTTTAGAAGCTTATTGTTATTATTATTTTATGTTATTTTTCTTTGTAACGTTACTTTATTAAATAAATGTATATTAAATGTATTAAATAATATATTAAATGTATAAATGTATTAAATAATTTTATATTTAAATAGCTATGTTGTGAGAATACAAAAACTATATAATAAACAATTATAGGAAAAATAAGTAAAAAAGTTGGTCAATTACAAATTTTAAAGTTAATAGATTTATCTACATTCTTAATAACTTTAACTAATATTAATAATAATTTTAACTGATGGATGGTTCATAAAAAGCTTCACAATTTTTTTGAATGTATAACTAAATTTGTATTTATAAAAATTTGTTTTCAGTATTTTTTTATTATTATCGACAAATAAAAGGAGTACTAAATTTTTCTAACAGCTTAAAACTCATTAGTTTAAAAAATAAATAAAATTCTCTTCAACACACTTTTATCGTTAAAAGATCCTTTATTTTAATATAAAATTATCTTAACTGAAATAATTTTACGTTCAAATAGCTATGTCATGTGAATTATGCAAACAATAATGGATTCAAATAAGTTAAAAAATCAACCAATTATAAATTTAAACCGATGTATCTATTTTTTTCATGACCTCATTTTACTCTACTGATCCAACACCCCACCACAAAACTAAAACCCAAATTAATATAAATTGATTAGGGTTAAGAAAAGCAAAGGCGAATGTTTAGTTATCATTGATGTCAGTAGCGCAACTAGAAAAAATCCCTGAGGGGGTCTAAAATTATAACTCAAAAATGTGATCATAAATAATCATATTAATAATAAATTTTTTTTTAGCTTCGATGCGAAGCTAAGAAGGTATTGGTTTTACTAAGATGTGTTTTTTTTTTGTGTCTGTTACCACTTTTTCTCAGCTCTCACCGAACCGATTTCTTTCAATGATACGTCAAAAGACCACAAATCGTATCTAGTCGAAGACATTACCCTCAAAAATTGAAAAAAATTCCCTCGTTCCCCGTAAATGGGGAAAATCTCCAAAAAAATTACAAATTTAAAAATCGCTAATTTTTTCAACTTTTTTTACTAAAAACTGCCGTAACTTTTTCAAAAATAAACATATCAATATAATTTTTTTTTATAGATGCATGATGTCATTACCTATCATTTGGTATAATTTTTTTATAAATTTGACTTTTTACCTGCCTACAGGGGGGATTCAAAATGACAACTTTTTCACAAAAAATTGACTTTTTCAACCTAATTTTTGAAAGTGTTCCGGAAAGTCTGATACTTTTCTATATATCTTAAATTAAAGTTAATGTAATATACTTTATTGTGAAAAAAAAAAATTTCGGACTTTATTTTATCTTCAGGGTGAAAATGGCTACCGAATGCTATTTTTGTGTGAAAATTTTCAATTTTGTATTTTACATTTTTAACTTTATTATGCTATAACTTTTTGAAAAATGTATAGATCATTACAATTTTTTTATGAGAAGTAGTATTTATATAGATCTTTAATTCGACATACTTTTTTTTTAAATCAGACCATTTTCCTTAATACAGGAGGGATTCAAAACATAAAAATCCATATAGAAAGTAGAACTTTTTCAACTTAATTTTTGAAAGTGTTACAATGGTATAATAAAATTTTGGACTTTATTTTATCTTCATGGTGAAAACAGACATTAAACTTAATAAAAAAAAATACGANCCCGTAAATGGGGGAAACCTCCAAAAAAATTACAAATTTAAAAATCGCTAATTTTCGAAATTTTTTCAATTTTTTTTACTAAAAACTGCCGTAACTTTTTTAAAAATAAACATATCAATATAATTCTTTTTTTTATAGATGCATGATGTCATTACCTATCATTTGGTATATTTTTTTATAAATCTGACTTTTTACCTGCCTACAGGGGGGATTCAAAATGACAACTTTTTCACAAAAAACTGACTTTTTCAACTTAAATTTTGAAAGTGTTCCGGAAAGTCTGATACTTTTCTATATATATTAAATTAAAGCTAATGTAATCTACTCTATTATGTAAAAAAAAATTTGGGACTTTATTTTGTCTTCACGGTGAAAATGGCTACCAAATGCTATTTTTGTTTGAAAATTTTCGATTTTATTTTTTACATTTTTAACTTTATAATGCTATAACTTATTGAAAAGTTTATGGATCAACACAATTTTTCTATGAGAAATACTATTTTTTAATAATCCCTTTTTCATTTGACATACTTTATCTTAATCAGGATATTAATAAGGAACTAGCAGTTTATGAAGTTTTTGGAATAATCCACCAATTTTTTAAAATTAAACACTATCTAAAGATTTGCATCGAAGCGTTTTTTTTTTATAGTGATTTTAATCACTGTCAGATATCATTATACTTGATCCAACTATGCCACGTCACCACTGTGCCGCGACCCCCCCGTGCTGGGTTTTTTTTGTGTGTAAATGTATAAATAATAAAGTTAAAAATAATTTATAGAATAAAGTCCAAACGGCGCTTTGAAGTTGCTATGCGATTTATTATTTCTTCGGTTTGTACATCTATATTGTAGTGTATATTAAGAGCAGCTAGATCATTCAATCTTGTCTCTGATGTCGAGTTTCTCAAACAAGTTTTGATACGTTTGAGCGAAGAAATGATCTTTCAGCTTCGCAAGATGTGACGGGGAGTGTGACCAGTATTTGCAAAAGGTTAAATACATTTGGAAAAAAATCTGGATTGCAATCATTTAAGATTTCGATAGCATTTTTTACAGTCAACTAGATAAAAATNTCGATAGCATTTTTTGATTGAATTTTACTGTCAACTAGATAACGATTCCACAATAAAACTTCTGATTTTACATGATCAAAATTGTCAACGTCATCGCCATAAAATTCAACAAGTTCTCTGAGATTTTCTTCATTGAATGTTGAACACATTACTAACATTTGAAATCCACTTATAATGTTTTTATGATTCATAAATCGATCATTAAGTTGTTGAATGAACGAATCAAGAAATGGAATAAATAAAGTTATTTTAAAATATTCTTCAGCATCATCTGTTGGAATATTCATGCGGTGTTTTTGACGCATTGCTAATCTAGGAATTTTAATGGTAATTTGAAAATCATTTAATCTTAGAATAAGATCATTATACAATTTTTTGAATTCAAGAGTAACGTTTTCTCTTTTAAACATTAATTGGTTCTTTACTAAACTTATGTGTACCATAGCCTCTGATAAATCAATATTTTTGGTTTGTAAATATTTCCATAGTGAATGAGAATATGGAAAAATAAAATTCAGAATAGTTAGGGCCACGTTAAATTCTGGTGCTCGAATAGCTAATAGAAGATGATTTGCTTTACTTGATGTATCACTATCGTTCCACAAAGTTATTTCTTCTAAACAATTTAAAATCGCAGGGAAAAATTCATAAAATGTTTCAATTGAGTTATAACGCTCAATCCACCTAGTAGGACATAATTTTTTCAATTTTTCTTTTGAAGATGAAGATTCATTTTTTTTTAATTCGTCTAAATGTGTTGAAAAAAACTGTTGTCTCTTCGGAGTGTTAAAAAAATTATAACACGCTTCTATTGTATTCAAAGTATTCCTTATTCCTTAAATATTACATGAATTTGAAACAGATAGATTAAGATTATGGGCACTACAATGCACATATAAAGCTTTTGGTTGTTCTTTCTTAATTAAAAATGCAACTCCATTAAATTTCCCACTCATGCTTGCCGCTCCATCATAACCTTGACCTCGTAGATTTTTTAATTCGATATTTAATTCTTTTAACTCAATAATTATATGGTTCGCTAAACTTTTTCCACTTACATCATATACCGGAACAAACTTCAAAAAATCTTCATGAATATTTTTGGTTTTACTATCATAATAACGAGCACATATATATCAGCTGTTTCATCGGCTATTATTGAAAAAAAATTACTTTAGTTAATTTGTTTTACAATTTTGGATGAGATAATTTCATAACAGATGCTAACAATTTCATTTTGTATTTTCCAACTTAGATATTGTGCATTTTTACTAAAATTTTCTCTAGCCAATAAAAAACTTTCATCGCTGGATTTTGCAGTCGCCTTTAGGAAAAATCTCAATAATGCCCGAAAATTACCTTCATTTATTAAGGGATCTTCAAGTTTAAGAACTCCAGAGTCACGGTGGCTTCTAATTGCGATGCCTTGTCGTCCACATAGAAGCACCGATTCAATTACTGGAACGATAATTTTTCGATTGTTTTATTTTTGAATTTTTTCAGCTTTATTTAGTTGATGATAAACAGTGTTAGATTTTCCTGTAATGATTGCTGTAATTGATTAAAAATCGATTATACTATTTTGATGATAATTTGCTTTGCCATGGTTATTAAACCTTTCTACAACATGTTTCCATTTGTTAAAAGCTTCAGTGCAAAGTTGACCTAACGGCTGACTACCCTTACCACCTTTTGGTTGAGAAAAAAGCACACAATATTTACAATAAGCGCCATCTTTTACTTTACTATAGGCAAGCCAATTCCATTTTTCCAGCGAGCTATACTGAAATTTCAATAGTTTTTTTCCATGCTCAGTAGAAGGAAATGAAAAATTCTTACCTGGAATCCATATGTTTTCTAGAAAATTAGTTTTTTCAGTATCCGTTAATTTTATACCGACATATATGCTAATATCAAAAATGCTATGATCAACCACGGCCTTTGTTTCTGTATTAGAAATTTGAAAATCGCTAGTGGTAAGTTTAGAATTTTTAGGATTCGATTCAGATGAATCTGATTTTTTAAAATAATCATTTATACGTTTCATAATTAAAAAAATAAATATCTATAAAAACAAATAACAAAATACTAAAGACGAAATACACGAGTTTATATTAACTGATTGCCGATAGGATTTTGTGGAATTTTGGTTTGATAATAATAGGTTACATATTCTTGCAATGAACCATTGTCATAAACGCAAACATGTTTTTGTCAATGTATATAATCATAGTAGTTTGTTATATTTTATTAATCAATGATTATAGACCTTATACCACGGCTTCAATATAAGATAATGATTTGTTATCTGCTGCAAAGCAGACCCAGTTTAAACTATTATACTACAAAAATAAATAGTGTTTACTGTAAAATATAGTTTGATAAAAGCTAAAATTACCTACCCAATTTTTCACTTTAAAATTCTCGGGGGGGGGGGGGTCCGGACCCGGGGACCCCCCTTGGTTGCGCCACTGATTGATGTATTCGAATAACTCGGACTTACTTAAGGAAAATAGTACTTAAAAGGAATTTAACTAGATTATAAAGATATTAGTAATGAACTCTTAGACAAAAAAACACTAATTTTGTTTGGTTTTGTAATTAATTTACACGGTCAGTCTAATCAAAATAATTTATTTAGGTTTATTACTAAATCTTATTTAAATTATTATATTGCTTCATAAATACTTCTATACTGATTTAAATAAAATGATTTCTGATAATTTCCTGTTATTTTAATTTTTACTTTATATTATGTTTCTAATCTAATAAATTTATCAAATCAATAATACGATATTCGAGCATGATTTTACATATTTATACATTTTTTTTATAATAATAATAATAAGCACTAATTTTGTATCTAGTCTTTCTAAAATTCGCAATCTTACAATTGACACATGAGTACTCTCTTCTCCACCGATAAAGTTACACAAACTCCACCATACTCACATAAGGCACTCTCAAGTTCTGTGGCAAGTCCCAAATCTGCTGATTTGCCAACTGGATCCCTTGATAACGCATCCACATGGGTCATCCTTGAACCTGCCTTGTACCTCAGGTCAAAATCATACTGCTGGAGTAAATCACTCCATCAGGCAATTTGAGGCTAGGATATATGAGTCTTTAAAAATATCAAAGCCTGACAATCAGTAAAAATTACAAACTTGACACCCAACAAATAATTTCTCCACTTAGTTACAGCATAAACTACACTGAGTGTCGACTAAATAATTTCAATTACTATTCAATGAGCTGTAAACATAGTGGATTGTATCTTTAGTTATATTTACAACAAAAACTCATTATTACATTTTAACTTAACCATAAAATTACAAATACAAATCTAACATAAAAACAGTGCTGTCACACAACAATAACTATAAGTTTCTACATACTTCCCCCGTTGAAGGGACTCATCAACAATTAATACACAATAAAAACTTGTAAAAATACTAAATTAAACAATTACAAATAAAACAATAAAAAATGAATACAATGAGGATAACACTCAATTAATAGGAATTTTACTCAATTTCACAATAGAACGTTTTAATATAGTTGATGTAGTTTTAACAGTTGCTATCCGTAAAATTCCATCAGTTCCTGGATGTGTTTGAACTACTCGACCAACCAACCAATGTGATGGTGAAACGCCGCCTTCTTTTATAATAACCAAATTATTAACAATAATTATATAAACTTGGTTCTGTCACTAGTTTCATTTGTGCTATGCTGTAATATAATCGTTTAACCAGCGCTTCCAAAAGGATTGTAACATAGATTGCACACTCTTCCATCGTGTCAATCTATTCATTGGCACTTCTGCTGTGTCTTGCTCTATAGGTAAAAATAGTGAATCTCCAAATAAAAAGTGATTAGGAGTCAGAAATCTTTCATCATTTGGATCATTAGATTGCATCGTATGTGGTTGTAAATTCAGACAAGCTTCTATTCGTGGAGTAAAGTAATAACTTCTTCAAAAGTTAAGCACTTAATGCTCATGGTTCTTTGAAGATATTTGATTGATTTCACACATACCTCCCAAAGGCCACCCATATGAGGGGCATTTGGAGGGATGAAATGCCACTTGATAGGATCTGGTAGGCACACTTGAGCAAGACTCCTTGTTTTTGATGACCCATTCATTAATTTCTGTAAGTTTTATGTAAGCGCCAACAAAGTTTTTTCCGTTATCACAGAATATAAGGCTACATATACCCCTTCTGGTTATGAACCGTTTGAATGCTGCAGTGAATGCATTTGTGCTAAGATCACTTAAAAGCTTCAAGTGCACTGCCTTGACAGCCATACACACAAAAACAGCTATGTATGTTTTTTTACCTTACATGCTCGTTTATTTGTTGATTGTCTAATGTAGACTGGACCACAAAAGTCTATGCCAGTATTAGTAAATGACCTCAAGGAAATTATTATTGCACCAAGTAGCTGACCTATAAGAGGAGATTGGAAGTTAGATTTTACTTTAATGTTTGGCCGCCGATCATTTGTAGCGCCACTTGCATACCACCGGTTCACGCGAGCGAGTTTTGTTACGCGTTGAGTGCGTACGGCGAGTCTGGTTTTGGCGCTTATGCTATTAAGAACGATCCTATGACGGACAGTGGAGCGCTGCAACTTGAGAGCCCACAGCTAAGTTCCGTAATCGCCAACTCAATAGTAAAAATAAAAAGAAATTTTGGATGCCCAACCACGGGTTCATGTTGTGAAGAACGTGTCTGGTCCTTGTATACGGGTAAACAAAGTAACCAGCTTGCATATAAAGAATTTAATTATATAATTGTTTAGTAACGGTAGATTAATTTATGTAATATAGTGTTTAATAATAATAAAATGTACATTTGTTCTGTCAAAGAGTATTGTCATTAAATTTTAGTTAGTCAAGTCGTGTCCATAACAGGCGAAGATACTGGGTGCCCCGACCAAGAGGTGTTTTCGAGTCGGTGGCATATCATTTAAAACATACAATGCATGACTGTACTATTTTTTTGGATAAGTATTTCACACTTAATGGCCAGTACCTCTGTCGCATGATTGCTAGAAGAGCTTGAGGACCTACATGCAAATTTGAAATGTGTAAATATTTGGTAATAAGTGTAATAATGTGATGTTGTTTAGGTAATAATATTGGATGTTTTTTGTCATAAGAAAGCGATTAATGTCGTAATTGACCACCAACTCTAAGTACTCCTTCTTGTTCAATAAATGGTTACATATATTTGTTTGAGTGAGTCGAAACCATGAAGAATGATTTTCGAATTAAATGCTTGATACTACAAATGACTTTGTTTTCATAGTTCGCTCTTCAGGTATAATTTCTGGTACAACTCTTGTGATCAATGGCCACTTTTCACTAGAAAACCTTAACCATGTTGGACCTGACCACCATAGAATTGCTTCTTTTAATTTTTATGACTGAACTCTTCTTGAAATTAAATCTGCTGGATTGTCTTCAGATTTTATATGATTCTGCTGAGCAGTATGATTTAATCTTTATATTTCACTGACCCTGTTGGCAACAAACTGCTTCCACTTATTTGTGCTAGCTGAAATCCAAGCTAGTATTATCATAGAGTCAGACCATAAAAATATGTTTTTTTTATCCTTAATGCTGATGTAATTGAATTTACTAACTGTGATAATAATAGTGCACTGCACAGTTTTAATCGAGGAATATTTAGTGAACGTATGGTTGCTACTCATGATTTGGCTGTTAATATTGCAAGTGGGCTTTTATATTGGCCTGTAACAACAACATGGTTTGCCACTTGCATTAAAAATGAATATTTGGACTGATTAATTTTAACATATTAAAAATCAAATCAGTAATAATTTGAAATCAAATTTTTTATTCTTTTAATTATAATTTTATATGTAATTAGTAATAATATAAAAAATTAGAATTTATAGAAAACGTCTAATTGCAGTTTTGAAAACAACGCGAAAAGTTGATTTAGAAAAGTATATATTTACTTCTGATGAAAGTTCCTTGTAGTCCAGTGCATTTATTTATAGTAACAAACAGATTTTATTGAAAATGATTGTATCAACTCCTTTAAATTTTTATACTCGTAATAGTAAAGCAAAATATAACTTTGCTAGTGGGCTTTTTATTAATAATTCAGCCTGTAACAACAACGTGGTTTGCCACTTGCATAACGACTAGCTATAGTAGCAAGGGTCGCCACCACCTAGGCGAGGTGTCACACCTATCAGATATGATTACCGGACCATAGGTGGAATTTAATTTTAAGTTAATTAAAAGTATAATCTACGTTAATATGTCGTTATATGTATAAATTACTATAATACCTCATGGTTTATTAAACACAATTATGACAATCAAAGTTGTATATGGTTGATATGTAAAACATACCGTAGCCCGTGTCTAGATTAAGGAATAGGGATAAAATACACGCGAGTAATTAAGTTACTCGCGCAATAAAATAAATATTACAGTTGAAATTAATAAGGAAATTTAATTTAATTGATAAAATACCTTCTCAGCTTCGCATCGAAGCTAAAAAAAAAAGACAACTAAGTTAAAATTAAGTTAGGGGTCAGGGGCACTAAATATTATAGTGTGTATCCGAACCGGCTAATTGCACTAATACCGATCAGGCTGCGTAGTGTAATGTATGTAAATAGAATTACTGGTGGTGGGAGGGTTCGCCTGCACAGCATCCAGTGATCTATGTAATGAAAGATGTGTTAGTGTGTATATATGTAAGTGTGTACTATTAAACAAAATAAATAAATAATTTTAAAACTTTATAATAATCAACAATAACAATAATTAATTTAAATTACAACTGTAATAATAATAATTCATAAACCTAAATTTACATAAAATTAAACAATAATTATAAACTAAAAATGGTAACTAATTGTTAACTTGATCACTTATAATGACAGGACATTGAACAGTAAAAGAGACAATAATTTAAATTCCCCACAATAGAATTTAACAATTAGCCCTTCTGACTAATTAACTAAACAATATTTACAAGCTCTTATAGCTGTTGCATGCTGACCTTACGCCAACGATTAAGGAGGAATAATAAATTAAATATGATACAAATTACACACAAACTTAAACTGCTCAATAAATCACTATCAAATAAAACTTCAATAATCTTAATAAATGGTACTCACTAATAATTGTAACTGGCCAGCCACTGCTAAAACTAAGACACAAATTACATTTACACACAATTACTACAACACACAATTTTTTCTGAACACTTGGAGATGAATTGCAATGCAAGTTTCACAAATAAGTATAAAATATCACAGAAGACTAGAATGAATGAACAATGCAAGCCCTGGTGAGCACTATGGAACAACAATTGATGAATTTATAATCCAAAAAAAGAACTTATTGAGTATTCAACACTTAATTTTAATTAACAACAAAAAAAAACTATTTGAGTTTTTTCTGAGTTTCAAATGATATTTTGTTGATTTTATTGCTGCTTCCCATAGTCCTCCGAAATCGGGTGCTCTAGGTGGAATGAACTTCCATTGAACGCCAATGTCTGCCATTTCGTCATATGGACTTCTACTTCTCTGACTTGCTAAAAATAGTTCCTGCAGTTCTCGTTTCGCTCCCTTAAAATTAGTTGCATTATCGCTGTGTATTTCTCGACAAATTCCTCTTCTAGATATAAATCTTCGAAGTGCAGCAACAAATTTTTCTGAAGATAATCCACTAACTAATTCTAAATGAATTGCTTTAGATGTAAAACAAACGAATAGTGCAACATAAACCTTTTCATTTTTAGTATTTCTTCCAAAACCAGACCGCACCATTATAGGCCCACAAAAATCGACACCTGTTACAGCAAAGGCTCGTTCTGGATTTACTCTTGTGCTGGGAAGCTGTTGTTAACAGTTACTACCATTGATAATAACAATGCTGTGTACCTGCTAATATGGATGTCATAAAAAACCAATTAGCTACCTGTATTTTTGTAAACCCTTGTGCATAATGCATATATATGAAGAGTGAATGTGTCAAACGTTCTATGTGCCAAAAAAATATTTTTTCAGAAAACACAAAAAACATCACAAATTAAAAATTTTCTTATAATTTTGTATAAAAATATATGTTATGTTATATTTACACTATATTAATAGCCTCGTAAATTTCTATTATTTTATTTTGTCATTTCATATTAGTATAAATTAAACATTTGCTAATGACAGTTCCAAGTGCCAAGTATTATAATATTAAAGTTCCAAGTTCCAAATAATGTGATAATATTATCGTTCCAAGTACTAATATTTTATTATAGATAACAGAAAATCATTCTTTATTTTATTAAGACTTCATATATATTTTTATAAAATATGTAAAAAAATCAACACTTTTTTTGAGTATCACAAATTGAAAAATAAATGTACAAACTTAAATAAAAAATACTCTTAATCTAACATGACATTGTCAGTAAATCTCAAAACGTAAAATAAAATTTTTTCTTCATATAAAAATGTAACAAGAAAAGAAAACAGTAGCTTTCTTGAGTATCACAAATTGAAAAATAAATTAACAAACCTAATAATAAT
>NW_026099575.1:754896-769980 GCF_025091365.1 Daktulosphaira vitifoliae
AATTAAAAACTCAAACATTTTATTAAATTAAAAATATGTGTTACCATTTAAAAAAACAAAGTTGACACCCTTACCAGGCATAAGGGATGAACTTAAAAAGTATTACATAGTTAATAACTCAAGAATAATGTGTAACTAAAGATAATAATAAAAAAAAAATTTTAAATTATTATTATTCTATAAGTAAATGAGTGGGTTATGATAAAAAAATCACCCTGTATACGTTCGACGAACGGATGACTCAAAAATAGACCCCCTGGTCGTTCGCCGTTGGCGAAATTAAAAAATTGAAAAAAAAATGATGAAAAAACAATAAACGTGTGCACTCTAGCACGGTCAATGACAGAAGAAGGAAAGGAGAAGAGCCAACACCGATCTAACGGAAATTTCAAATCGATAACGGCCAGTCTTTTTGGAAGAGATCAATACTGATAAACAACTCGAATTTAATTATATTTCTTTTTTTATCGCCTTATCAAGCGGTCAGCGCCAAAATAATGAGTGGTTGACACCGCAGTGTCAAGCAAAGGTTCTTTTGCGCTATAAAATAAATAAGTAAACATAACAAAAATATCATAAACGGTCCACATTCGAATTTGTGACGTTACAATATTCTTATTTAATGATAATTATCATGATTTGTACATCTTATGTAAACTACGGTTCCATAGGCTCGTTCTGAGGCATCTGCAAATCCATGTATATCAAAATCTAAGTCGCAATTTACTAAAGTTACTTGTCGAAGAATTTGGATTTTACGTAAGTTCGGTAATTCATCGATAAACTTGTTCCAGCTTGATTGAATACTTGGTGTATAGTCCAGTTGTAATTTCCAAAATTCTTGAATTAATATTTTTGCGACTATCACGACTGGCCCTATGAGCCCTAGAGGGTTATAGTGTTTTGCAATTAACGACAAAACTTCTCTTTTTGTGTGATAATTATAAGGTTTATCCACAATTGGGTTCGTACAATGAAGTTCATCATCAACTGGATTCCATGCTATTCCAAGCACTTTAATGGGTTCGTTATGAACTTGAATTTGTCGGTACATTTTGATAATGTATGCAGTGAACGCTAGACTATCCATTCTAAATCTAATGATTACAGAGAATGAATCATCTTGGACAACCGGTCCATTTAAAAGTATATCATTTAGCGATGAGCCCTTTCCTCCATCAGTTTTCATAGATGTATCAAATACAACCCTTAGCTTGGTGGTAGTGCTAGTTTCACGAAATACAGGATGATACGGTAGGAAATAACAAATTTTGTTTGAATGTTCTGTGTTGTTGGCAATTTACATATGACCAAGTGTTAAATATTCTTTCATAAATTCATTGTAAATAGTTTGAAGAGTAGTGTATTTTTGAAGACGTTTTTCAATCTATATAAATCGCCATAAAGCTTCCTTAAATGAATCTCCAAATATAGTTGGAACAGTACGTAACGGTAATTTAACAACATACCTTCCACGTGAATCACGAGACGTAGTAGAAGAATAAAGTTGTTCATATTGTATGTCTTCTTCAGTGTTTGGTTTATTATTTTTGAATTCTTCTATTTCCCAAAATTGTGTTAATGCTTGATTGGCATTTTGTATTATAGTACGTGTAAGTGTATTAGGTGTTAGGTTTATCTGGATTTACATTTAGTTGACCTTTTTNATTTACATATGACCAAGTGTTAAATATTCTTTCATAAATTCATTGTAAATAGTTTGAAGAGTAGTGTATTTTTGAAGACGTTTTTCAATCTATATAAATCGCCATAAAGCTTCCTTAAATGAATCTCCAAATATAGTTGGAACAGTACGTAACGGTAATTTAACAACATACCTTCCACGTGAATCACGAGACTTAACAGTAGTTCACTGAAGCATTCACATCCTAAGAACATAAAAATTTTGTTACTTATGTAATACTCTGGATCTGCCAACGTTATTCCAGAAGGTAACCTAATTGCTTGAGCTGGAATATTAGTAGTAGGTAAGTCACTAGTTATTGTGTTTATCACAAAAAATCCTAAATTGCGTTTGAAAGTTGAATTACAAGATATAATTTGTAATATTATGAATGCATCACTACATGACGATAGCGAATTTACACCGCTCGTCTTAATGATTTGATTTTTTGTGTTAAGACCAAGAGCTCATATGCAATTTTTTGTGACAAAGTTAAATTGCGATGCATTGTCTAATAACCCCCGAATTTCTTAAAGTTTACCCTTACTGACCTTAACGCGCATCTTAGCTGTCCATAATAATACATATGGTTATTCCATAATACTGACACAGTTAACGCTTGATTCAGTGATTGCATTATTTGGATTTATAGTCTGTAATTATGTTGAATTGGATTTCTCTTGCTCTTGCCTTCTTCACTTTTAGTATTTTTGAGTTTGTAATTTTCTACATGAAGTAGAGTATTATGTCGGTGGTTGCATTTGTAACAGGATCTACTTGTGCATTTCAACGATTGACAATTTACCTTTAAACAGCTGAAACATAATTTGTTCTTTTTTACTACTTCTACTTTACCTTTGACAGTAATTTTCAGAGATTGGGAACAATGAAATGTTTCATGCAGCGTATGTTGGCATACAACACAGTTTTCTGAGTTATTGTTTGTGGTGACTACGTGTATATTTGAACGCAACTGAGGTTTGGCCTGAAGTTCTGCTATGCGTTGATCTAGTTTTGCTGATTTTAGTGCATAACACTCCAATTCTAAAAAATTAATGAACTGTTTGTATGTTCATCATGGGGGCGCGGTAGAATCTTCCAAGAAGTGCCCCTGAAAACAGCGAATATAGTATATATCAAGATCCCAACGGAATACTTACACAATGCAAAATTCACAGGCCAATTCTACCATCCACGGTCAAGTGGTAAAACGGCCCTTTTCAGGGCCAAGTTTGACATTGGTGTCAATTAATTTTGAAGGCTTAACACCAGAAAAAGAGATATTGATGTCCGAGATGTGCAATAAAGTGAAATAGGACGTTTTATGCGTTCAAGAAACGTACAGATCTAATCAACAAAACAGACCCAACCTAAAAGGGATGAAACTAGTGGTGGAAAGGCCACATACAAAATACTGGAGAGCATTATTCGTACACCCAAGTATAAATGTGATATCAACAGGGGTTACCAATAATCAAGACGTTAAAATATTAACAGTCGATATCGAAAAGTGTACAATAACATCTATATATAAACCTCCCAACATAAATTTCGAATTTACTGAACCTTATAATTACACAGCAAGGTAAATAAAATTTGTAATCGGTGATTTTAATAGCCGTAGCACTATTTGGGGTTACATAGATAACAACGAGGATGGAAATACGGTTGCAGAATGAACTGAACGAAATCATTTGTTTTTAATACACGACGTAAAACTTGCGGCGTCCTTTTACAGCGGACGTTGGCGAAGAGGATATAATCCGGACAACACATTTGTAAACAGTAAAATAGAAGCTCAGTGTCATAAGTATGTGCTGTCACCTATACCGAGATCTCAACACAGGCCTATCATGTGTCGTACCTATGCGGAGGAACCTAGAACCATTATTTTCCAAAGAAGGTTCAATTTTAAAAGGGCTTGATGGAATGAGTTTTCCAAGATTTTAGATAACAAAGTAAAATGTATCCAACCAATTTCTACAAATTATGAAAAATTCCTTATTACTGTTCAAAAGATAGCAAGGAAGACAAATCCTATGGGATGCAGGCAAAACTACATTCCAGAATTAAGGCAAGATTTGATAGAAGACCTAAAAGAATATGAAAAAGATACATTTGCAGAAACGACAATAGAATTAGGAGAAAACCTCGTTAAAAAAATAGCAGATGAGGGAAGAAAGGACTGGGTAAAGACGATAGAGGAACTAGATATGGCACAAAATAGTAGTAAAGCCTGGAAGCTATTAAAAACTTGAATAATGATAAGACACAAACGAAAGAACACTTTAATATCACTCCGAGTCAAATAGCACATAATCTTATAGTAAATGGCAAAACAAGAAATAGGAAATGCGACACTAAAATTAATAGAATAAAAGAAGGAGAAGTATAAAATTTAAAAAAACCAGTAACAATGGACGAGCTACAAAAGGCTATTGATGATATAAAATGTAAAAAAGCTGTAGGAATTGTTAGGGGTTTGTTTGATAGTTAAGGTTTTTGGTCAAAACCAAGAATCGGAAGCTACCCGACGTCTGCCCAAATATCGTCTCTATCTCCTTAAATGAGTTTTAATTGTCTGAAGGAGACACAGGCAACCGTGTACTTTAGTTACAGGGGATAGATTATTAAATAAAATTAGACTATTGTTTTATGTCAACGACAAAGTAAAGTTATATTTTAGATGTTCAGTAAATATAAGTTATATGTAATGTACAATACGTCTGACCTGAATCCTAGTACAGTTGGTTAGTAGGTATATCCAAGTGAGACGGAGTTGGTTGGCTATGATGATAATTGGCGATAGACGGGTCGTTGAATAAAACAAGTTAAGTTATAAATAATATAAATAAGACGTAAGTAATAATATTGAAAACTATGTCTATAACGGCCACTCAAACACAACTGCCCTTTGTTAGTTCGACGTCAGTAGCCCCGGACTACAGACGAGTAGAATTGTTACATCAGCATCTCCCTCTATGCTAATTAATATGTATTACGAATTAAATATATAGAAATAAAACGTGTGTAATATAAGTGGTAAGAACATAGTAATAAATGTTCTTACAGAATTAATGGAAATTGGGCAGAAGAGATAAAGAAATTTGGGCCAATCACTAAACTTTGGTCTCTGGCAATGTTTATTGATTACATAGATACGGAAAAGTTCCAAAAATATGGCTTAAAACAAAAGTAGTTGCACTCCTCAAACCAGGAAAAACGAGTAATGATGCAAGTGATTTCCGACCAGTGTCATTGTTGTGCCATATGTATTAATTATTCGAAAGAATAATTTTAAATAGAGATGCACTAGCGATAGATGGAAAACTAATTAAGGAACAGGCGGATTTCCGACTAGGAAGAAGCTGCACGGGCCAAGTATTGAATCTGGTAAACTATATCGAAAATGGTTATGAGGGAAAGCTAATCACTGGCGTTGCATACATAGACCTTAGTGCTGCATATGACACCGTCAATCACCGACTGCTCAGAAAAAAGGTCTATGAACTTACTAAATACTATAAATTTACAAAAATAATGTTTATGTTACACTAAGTGGGAAAAAAAGCAATTGGAAAAAACAAAACAACGGTTTACCTCAAGGAAGCGTTCTGGCGCCGTTACTTTTTAATATTTATACAAATAATCAGCCGAGGAGTTCCACAACGAGACATTTTCTGTATACTGACGACCTGGCAATAGCCGCACAAGGAGATAATATCGATGAAATAGAAGATACAATCAAGGAATCATTATTTACATTAGCTAAATACTATGAACGAAATTATTTAAGATTAAACTCCCATAAAACACAAGTGTGCGCTTATTATCTAAATTGCGAAAATAAGAAATTGCGAGACAAAGAGGAAACTGAACATGGAATGGCAAAGAGTTCATTTTTATCTTTATTTATCGCCAGTAATTGCCCAAACATGGCACCAATATCATATCCTAGGAAACTTTAACGCAGGGTAGTGAAGTCTACAAATAAGGATAGAATGACCTCCGGAATTCAGATACGTCACTGAGTGATGAATTTAATTCTAAATTAAACGATTTAACTTCTCGTTTTTCTTCAACCATTATTGAAATTTCTGACTTGCGAGATAAAGTAACTCTTTAGAAAATAGAATACAAATACTTGTGTCGGGTCCACCTCTTCTAGGCCACCCCCCTCTGTTTCTGAAGCTTTACAAGAACTTGCTGAGCGTGATCGTTGTAAGACAAACATAATTAGCCATGGTGTTCAAGAGTTAACTTCTTCAAATACATCTATTCGAGTTGCCGAGGATAATAAATTTCTTACTGCTATTTTTTCAAAAATACTTCCGGGTGTACATATTTATTTTAACGTACTCAGGTTTGGTAAATCAAATCAATCTTGTCCACGTCCTGTGAAAATTATCCTCGATTGCGAAAGTATTGTCTCACAAGTGTTATCAGCTTTTCGTAAGGCGAAATTAACTACTACTGAGTTTTACCCTCATCTAAAACTTGTTCGTGATAAAACACCACTAGAGCGTGAAAAGCTTCGTGCTTGCCATTGTTAAGAACCCCTGAATATTATTTTATAATTGTGTAGAGTATATAATACATGGTCGTCCGACTGTCGTCGAACACAGGAATGTGCTGACCAAGGGTTTTAGGGCAACCATGGGCAAAGGACTTCCACTGTAGGTACCCTACAGTCAGTCGTGGTTTAGTATGCGCTAGTTACACTCATTCTATATCATTCTATGTCATTCTATTTTATTATTCTATTCATTTGTATTAATATTAATAAATAACGTGTATTGTATTATTAATTGTGTCAATCAAATTATATATTCTAAAGTTTTATTGAAAAGTGAGTGTTTTCTTTTTCTTATTAAGTTTAATTCCTTTTACCACGTGGGCCCGCACAACACCATCAAGAGCTAAATAGCCGTTTACAAGCTGGAGAGTCTGGTCTTACTATCTCTATTATAAATGGTGTACTTGCTGTTATCAAGTCAAGATCAAAAAACTTCAATGTCCCACAGCCACCAGTAACAATATAATTGATTAGCACTATACTGATTCTTTTGGTTTTTATCAAAATGGTCATGGTCTTCGTACCAAATTATTCAATTTCTCATGTAATATCGCTTGTTTTAGCTTCGATGCGAAGCTGAGAAGGTATTAATTTTACCATGATGTGTTTTTTTTTTTTTTTGTGTCTGTCACTACTTTTTCTCAGCTCTCACTGGACCGATTTCTTTTAACAATACGTCAAAAGATCACAAATTGTATCTAGTTGAAGACATTACCCTTAAAAATTTAAAAATTTTCCCTCGTTCCCCGCAAATGGGGGAAATATCCAAAAAAATTACAAATTTAAAAATCGACAAATTTTGTCATTTTTTTCACTTTTTTTTCTTAAAACTTCCATAACTTTTTCAAAAATCAACAAATCAACATAATTTTTTTTTAAACTAAAACCTTAGATATTTTCCTTTCATTTGATATAATTTTTTTGAAAATTTAACACTTAACCTGCTCATGGGGGGGGATTTAAAATTGCAACTTTTTTACAAAAACTAACTTTTTCAACTTAATTTTTGAAAATGTTCCGGAAATACTGCGTCCTTTAAACATATATCAAATTAAAGCTTATTTTATGTACTATAAAATGAAAAAAAAAAATTTGTCCCGACACTTTATCTTCTGCATGTAAACGGTTGCCGTAGTTAAAAAAACACTATTTTTGTGTTAAAATTTTCGATTTTCAATTTTTAATTTTCAACTTAAAAATGCTATAACTTTTCGAAAAATGCATGTATCAGCACAATTTTTTTTTTTCTAAATACATTATAAGTACATCTTCCATTTGACATACTTTTTATTAAAATTAGACAATTTCCCCTTATATAGGGGGGGTTCAAACTTTGAAACATTGTATAAAAAATAGAACTTTTTCAACTGAACTTTTGAAAATGTTCCGGAAATACTGCGTCCTTTAAACATATATCAAAATTAAAGCTTTTTTTATGTACTTTAAAATGAAAAAAAAAATTTGTCCCGACACCTTATTTTCTATGTGCAAATGGCTGTCGAAATTATAAAAAAAATGTAATATTTGCGATAAAAATCACCTTTTATAACGATGTTTTTTGTACTTAAAACTGCCATAACTTTTTCAAATATTAACTAATCAAAATAATATTTCTTTATATTGAAACCTTAGGTAATTTTCTTTCATTTGATATCATTTTTTTTTGAAAATCTAACACTTATTCTGCTCACAGGGGGGATTTAAAATAGCAACTTTTTTACAAAAACTAACTTTTTCAACTTAATTTTTGAAAATGTTCCGGAAATACTGCGTCCTTTAAACATATATCAAATTAAAGCTTATTTTATGTACTACTAAATGAAAAAAAAAAATTTGTCCCGACGACCTATCTTCTATGCGCAAAAGGCTACCGTATTTAAAAATATGCTATTTTTTATTAAAATTCTAGGTTTTGTATTTTATTTTATTTTAAAATATTTTATTAGGGGAATAAACTGACTTTCATGAATATTATATAATTTCATTGACATAGAATAAAGTTCATAAGACATATGATATTATACTTATTAACATTTTTTACTTTTTTAAAGTCGAAAAAGTAATTTTTAAATTTGAGTTAGCTTAAATAGCCAATTTTATCATGCAACAAAAATCAACGAATAGTTGCCGAATGGGTAACACCTTGATCTTTAACGCCTAGGGTACGAGGTTCAAATCCGTTTGTGGCTTCTAAAATTTTGCATTTTTTTTTTGAGTTAGAATAGAATTTTCAAATCATTTGATATTTATCTCATTTAGATTCAATAATTTCAATAAATATAAAGGATCTTATCACTATAGTCTCCCCTCGTGAGAAGAAATTGATATTCATGTTAATATTATTTTACTATGTGGTTCTTTTTCTGGCTACGATTTATTTTGCCAACCCTCACTAGACCTACTTTTTTCAACGATACGTCAAATGATTCATTTAAGTTTATGATATTTAAGTTAATGATTAGTTTAAGTTATTACTCTTAAAAATCAAAAAAATATTCCTTATTCAAATAAAAAGTAGCTTAACTAGATTTGTCCATACAAACAATTAAAATCATTAATTTTTAATATTCTTAAATTATTTATTGTCGAATTAAATTTGATATGATAAAAGTATTCAACTACAAAAGTAAATAATTTTACTTTATAATTTATTAATTTTTTAACTCTATTTCTGTGTGCTACTACCAGTCTATAATATGCCAAATTTTTTAGTAATATTTTGCTATATAAATCATAAATTTAAAAAAAAAATGATTTTTAGTTTCACCTGAAGTTAACGATGGAGTTTTACAATTATAATTATATTTTTGATAATATGCTCAATTGAGTAAATCTTTTTAACTACTTTGGTTTGATTGGTTCATTTAATTAAAGTAAATTATTAAAATTAATTAAGTTCTGAATATTTCAATTGCAGAATTTTTTTAAACACCAAAAGTTATTAGGATATGATTACTATTCTTTCTATTTCAGTTATCTATTACGATAAAAATGTAAAAAAATCGAATTTTTCTGACAAATGTACTGTAATTAGTAATTATAAAATTTCCAGATTGCATATTAATCTTAAAAATTTCATTTTTTTCAATTTAATAATGTCAATTTCAAACTTGCAAGTTGAACTATAAGTTATGGTAACAAATTCATTTTTTAGCTTCGATGCGAAGCTGAGAAGGTATTTTTCATTAAAACTTTCACTTTAAAAGACAATAAAAAATAGGTTCAAAATGATTACCTTTAACATATTAAAAATCAAAATCAGTATTAATTTAATACAATTTTTTTTGTTCTTAATTATTTTTTTTTATATGTAAATACTTATTTTTTAATAATAAGTAATAATATTAAAACTTAGAAGTAATAGAAAAAGTTTAATTGCACATTTGAAAACATCACGAAAAGTTTATTTAGAAAAGTATATTTTTTTTCTGATGAAAGTTCCTTTTGTTTAGTGTATTTATTCATAAGTAACAAAATTTTTTTATTAAAAAGTATTGCATAAATTCCTTTAAATTTGTATACGCATTAAAAGTATATGAATATACAACTCCTTTTTATTTTTATAATATCTCCGTAAAAATTACAATATTATATTATTGAATACCACTTTCATACTCAATTTAATTACTGTAATTATTATGTATTCATATATTATAGTTATAAATCGGGGTAAAATTAAGGGAATAAGTGTTATTGTTGTTTTTGAAATAATCTACCAATTTCATTTTTTTCTATTTAATAATATTTATTTCAAACTTGCAAGTTGAGTTAAAAGTTATGGTAATAAATTCATTTTTTTTTTATTAAAACTTTCACTTTAAAGAACAAAAAGAAGTAGGTTCAAAATGATTACTTTTAACATATTAAAAATCAATAATAATTTGAAAATAATTAATTATAAAAATTATATAATATATAATTAAAATAATTACTAATCTGGATATAATTAAGGAAATAGGAGTTGATGTTGGGTTGGGTTGGTTACATTTTTAACTTTATAATGCTATAACTCATTGAAAAGTGTACGAATCAACACAATTTTTTTATGAGAAATAATATTTTTTAATAATCCCTTTTTCATTCGACATACTTTATCTTAATCAGGGTATTAATAAGAAACTAGCAGATAATGTAGCTTTTGTAATTATCCACCAATTTCTTAGAATTAAACACTATCTACTGATTTGCATCGAAGCGTTTCTTATGATAGTGATTTTAATCACTGTCAGATTAAATCTATACTGGACCCAACTATGCAACATCCCCACTATGCCGCGACCCCACTGTGCAGGGTTTTTTATTATGCTTTTGTATTTCTAATTGAAACTTGGCTCACTGGAAATTTTAACTCTAATGAACTTGTCCTTACAAACTATAACATCTACAGATGTGACAGATCGCCCCTTACCAGCTCATGTAAGCGGGGAGGTGGAGAGTTGTTGGAATTCGGAAGTGTTTCGCTTTCTCTTATTGACGATATTAGAACAATATTAAAATAAGATATTATATAATATTAATTAACATAGAACACGTGTGTGTGGTATGAGAGTCTTTTATTGAACTATATGGTACAGGTTAGTTACGACAACGCAGTTAGATAACACAACATCTCCTTCTTTAAGATTATAATAATACAAAGAGTAACAGACATCATTAAAACATAGCATATACAAATACAGAATTACTTCACTATAGTAAGCTAAAAAGTGAAATAACAATGGAAGGAGATCTTATGTATTGGAATAATAGATTATTAATTCCTAAGGTAACACGGAGTGAGATATTAAATTTGCTTCATGAGACTCATTTAGGAGTAAATAATAGCAAACTAAAAGCAAGACAGCATTATTATTGGCCAGGTATTAATTCTGATATAGAAAACTTTGTTTTAAGTTGTAGCATTTGTCAAAAATTTTCTACTTATAATATTAAAGAGCCATTAATACAACATTATGTTCCAAATATACCATTTGTAATGTTAGGAGTGGATATAGCAGAATTGTCTGAAAAAAAATATTTTATTCTTGTGGACTATTATTCTAAATAAATGGAAATAATACCCATTAAAAGTGCTAATAGTTCAACACAAATAAAATTTTGTAAAGATATTTTTTCAAAATTTGGCATACTATCAGAAGTAATAGCAGATAATATGCCGTTTGATAGTTATGAGTTTAGATTGTTTAGTCAGGAGTATAAATTTAAAATAACAACATCTAGTCCATATTATCCCCGTAATAATGGTTTAGCTGAAAAATTTGTAGTAATTGCCAAAAAATTAATTAAAAAATCAGAGGTGGAAAAAAAAGATTTACAATTATTTCTACTTTATTATAGAAACACGCCGGTGTCAGGTTGTAAGTACTCGCCGTCACGACTTTTTAATGTCTAGAATACTAAATACAACACTCCCAGTAAAAGAAGTATTACTAAAACCAAAGGTAATAAATGCAAAATATAAATTAAAGATTAAAAAAATTAAAGAAAAGGAGTATTATGATGAAAGAACAAAGATTAGGAAAGAATTTAAAATAGGAGAAAAAGTGCTCGTTAGAGATATAAAAAGATCTGAATGGGTAAGGGGAGTAATTGTAAGGTTGTTAAAAACTTCAAGATCATTTCTAGTAAACATAAATGGTGTAGCATATAGGAGAAATTCATTTCATTTGAAAAAGTTTCTTGAGAGAACTTCTTAAAATTATGTTATTGTAATCTATAAAATTGTTATAGAATTTGTATTATGAAATGTATTTAATTATTTTATATATATAATTTGTATTTGTATATACTATGTTTTAATGATGTCTGTTACTCTTTGTATTATTATAATCTTAAGGAAGGATAACTTCTTACGGACTGCATAATTTAAAATATATTATCAGTAATATCCCTCTGTCCCTCTATCCCACTTTTATAAATCGAGTTTCCCTCCCTGGGTATCCAAAGAGCTTAGAACTTTAGTGTATCGTAAAAATAAAGCTCATGCGAAGTTTAAATCCACATTCGACCCTGCAGACTATTCAGCCATTTCTCTGCTTCGTGCAAAATGTAAATACATATCTAAAAAATGTCATAAAATCTTTGTTGAACAGTCTGAAAAATCTTTATCCTCAAATCCCAAATAGTTCTGGGATTTCGTACGCAGAAACCGTTCTCATAACACTATTCCTAACATAGATTCATTAAATGGTGTTGACAGATCTTGTACGGAGGAAAGTGCGAATTTGTTTGCATTTTTGTTCAGTTTACTCTTCAAAATCAGTTATTTCTAACCTCCAGCCTTTACATATAGCATTTTTCGACCTACCCAAAAACTGTTACTGCACCCCTAATGATGTCCTCCTCAAACTAAACAGTCTGAAAAATGTATCTTCTATAGGACCCGATGGAATACCTGGTGATTTTCTCTATAAAACAAGGCACATTATTTTTTATCCCCTCTGGATCTTATTCCGAAGATCCCTTGACGAAAACACTTTTCCAGACGTGTGGAAAATAAGTTCTATTACTCCCGTTTTAAAATCAGGTAACCATTCGTTAGTTACCAATTATAGACCTATTTCAATTCTTGGACACATTTCTAAAATTTTCGAGTCCTTAGTTTTAGATTCTATTCAACCTTTGGTTAACTTGATTGTAGCCAATGAACAACATGATTTTCGCCTAGGAAGATCTACCTGTAACCTTTTTCTTCTCTAACTATATACATAGTTCTTTTAAAGAAATATTACAAGTTGATGTCAACTACACCGCATTTGCTAAGGCGTTTGATTCGGTAAATCATGAGGTTCTTATTTCAGGTTTTGGTGATCCTATCCTATCTTGGTTCAGTTCATTTTTATGTAACAGATCTCAATGGTCAATATATTCAACACAAAATCTCATATATTTATACCTACCTCTGATGTCCCACAAGGTGGACATCTATCTCCACTTCTTTTCTCTCCGTTTGTCAATAGCGCTTGCTCCTCCCTCAAGCATAGTCAACTTCTCTGTTTTGCGGATGACATTAAAATTTTTTTAAAAATTTGCTCTGTTGATGATTGTCACAAACTCCAGGACGATCTTAATTGCTTCTCTATCTGGTCTGATACATTAAATATTAATAAATGCCGGTCAATAGTATTTTTAGTGCTTTACTTATTGATTTAAAATAAATAAAAACACAAATTTATATAGCAGAAAAAATGTAGACGGTTTATTATTTAAGCACTCATAAAATTTATATAAAAATTGCACTGCGTGTACTTATTACACGTATTTGTTCTTCGTTCACTATCGTTTTTTTTTCATTGATTATTAAATAAATACACCACTTATTTCTTATAGAAAAGAAATATAAGAAATAAAAAAAAAAAAGAACGGATTCTCATAAATTTATGCAGGTCACTGTTAAACTTTAAGCAACTAGTTTGTATAACCGTTATGCCAGGACACCGAAAAAAATGTAATATTATCAACCACAACAAACACGTATTAATAATCAATGATTTCAATTTTGTACACGAGGTTTTGAAATGACGGTTATGTAAATTTTAACCCGTTACAAACCGGATATACACAAAAGTAATTTTTTTGTTTATCCGGTGCTTTCTACGCATCCTAGGTTGATGAGTAAAAAGCAAAACAAGGAAAAAAATATATATTTATATATACTTAAATACAGCTAACGAACTCAATCAATTCACCGTCCTCGTAAACGAAGAGCAAATTATAATTTTAACAGATCCCACTTTTGAAATAAATAGTTAATGTTAAACACCTCTCGTAGTCGATAATTTCAATTATTAAAACACAAATATACGCACGAAAAAATCCTAGATTTCGCAGTATCGTATGATCTTGCTGTAGTTAATACTTATTTTAAAAAGAGGGAAGAATATTATAAAACTTATAATACTGGGATTAATAGATCACAGATTGATTATTATATGTGGAAGAAAGAGAGCGTAAAGCGAGTAAAAGATTGTAAAGTTAAACTAGGCGAGAGTGTAACTACACAACATAGACTAATGGTAATAGAGTTTTGGTGTATCGGGAAGAGAATATACAAAAAAAGAAGGAACACGGGAGAAAAATCGAGAATCCGGTGGTGGAAATTGAAAGGGGAAAATAAAAAAGAGTTTGTCAAGACGTTAAAAGAGAGAACAGTTGGAATGTCGAAAAAGACATAAACGATGTGTGGAATAGATTTGCTAGTTATGTACAAAATATTGCAAAGGAGATTGTTGGTGAAAGTAGGAGTAGAATGCCAGGAAACAAGAAAACCTGTTGGTAGAATGAGGACGTTTAAAAAATCATAGAAAGTAAGAAAAAGCAATTTAAAGTATGACTGAAGAGCAAAAGGAGAGAAGACTGGCTGGAGTATAATCGCTTGTGCAAAGAAACCAAGTGTGCAGTAACTAAGGCCAAGTTAAAGAATTTAATTCAAACTATTTGAGGTCGGCCATCCTTATCCTAAATTTCCACTTAACACGATTTCCCACATCATCTATGCTCTCATCAGCTGTCCTCATATCTGTCATATTATATTATTACATATAATATTAATATATAATATGATGTTATCATTTGTTCATGTAAGTCACATATTATGATTATACAAGATCACCAAAACAGGGTTCTCTTATTTAAAATACAAAAAACCCTTTAACTATACGATAAAATCTCCCTCTTATAGAAATTATTAAGTAACGTCTACACGCTGCGACCCCATTTTAATTAACCAATTAGAATACAAAGACTCAGCTTCTAGGATCACGGTAGAGATCGCTGGGCTACCCCCTTCACACTATAAAAAGCCATTTTTCCCCATCTAAACCAG
>NW_026099575.1:770080-771273 GCF_025091365.1 Daktulosphaira vitifoliae
TTAATTTATTTAATGATCATTTTTTATTATATAAAAAAAAAAAAGACACCATTGCAATTATATTTTATTAATGGAAGAAATTCTAAAATGTGATAAATTTTTAATTGCAAATCATATTTAGTGTGGTGTTAAATTTGTTCATAACACCAGAGAAATTTTATTATTATTAGATAAGATAACAGTTAAATGATAGTTTGAATTGTTTATTTTGTATATTATAAAATTAACAATAGACTTCATTTTAATTATATTAAATAATAAGAGCCTAGTATAAATACTATGAACAATACATTTTAAATATCATTACCAGATTTTTTTCAAATAATGCAGATTATTTTAGTTGCTAATTAATATTAACAATATTATTGAATCCTATGTATTGTTGTATTTTAAATATGGAATAATGTTTTTTTCTAATGTATAGTTATAATAGTTCAATAATAACGCAAAATGTAGTTAATAAATATATAATCAAACAAAGTAAAATTATATAAAATATTGATACACTTAAAACCGAATAAATAAATAATACACAAAATGAAAACTTAATGTCACAAACGTATCACGCGGAAAGAGATTACCTTCGGTACTCCCGAGGTCTTCTCTCTCTCTTCCCTTCAATTCGTTCCATTTCAACTTATATACTAACATATTTTGTTTTTCTTTTTATAAAATTCATATAGTAATAATTTTCAAAAATGTTTATAAGTATTTACTTCCTGATTATTATATAGAGAAATTAAAAATGAAATAAAAAATATAAATTTAAATATAATCTTACGATAACTTATATTATATACTTAAGATTAATCTTGTTAGTAAAAAAAATTATTTTTAATATACATTTAATACAACATTTACATTAATCTATCTTAAAAGTAATACTTATAAAGTAAATCTTATTAATAATATACTAATGTTCCGGAAAGACTGACACTTTTATATATACCTTAAATTAAAGCTAAAGTAATATATTTTAATTTGAAAAAAAAAATTGACCTCTGGACTTGTCTTCATGGTGAAAATGACTACCGTATGCAAAAATTGCTATTTTTGTGAACAAATTCTTGATATTATATTTTACATTTTTTAACATTATGTTGCTATAACTTTTTAAAAAATGCATGAATCAACTTTATTCTTTAATGATAAATACTTTATATATACTTCTTTCATTCGACATACTTTTTTTT
>NW_026099575.1:772605-777347 GCF_025091365.1 Daktulosphaira vitifoliae
TTTTTTTTTTTGTCTGTTACCACTTTTTCTCAGCTCCCACCGAACCAATTTCTTTCAATGATACGTCAAAAGATCACAAATTGTATCTAGTCGAAGACATTACCCTCAAAAATTGAAAAAATGACCTCGTTCCCCGTAAATGGGGGAGACCTCAAAAAAAATTACTAATTTAAAAATCGCTAATTTTCGAAATTTTTTCAATTTTTTTTACTATAAACTTTTTCAAAAATGAACATCAATATAATTTTTTTTTTATATAGATGCATGATGTCTTTACTTATCATTTAGTATATTTTTTTTGTAAATCTGACCCTTTATCTGCCCATATGGGGGATTTAAAATGACAACTTTTTCACAAAAAAATAACTTTTTCAACTTAACTTTTGAAAATGTTCCGGAAAGACTGACACTTTTATATATACCATAAATTAAAGCTTATGTAATATACTTTAATTAAAAAAAAAAAAATTGAACTCTGGATTTGTCTTAATGGTGAAAATGACTACCGTATTCAAAAATATGATTATTGTGTTAAAGTTCTGGGTTTTGTATTTTATTTTAATTTAAAATACGTTACAAGTGGAGTACACCGATTTTCATAAATATTATACAAATCAAATTAATATAGCATAGAAAGTTAAACTTATTTAAATTTTTTTGCTTTTTTTAAGTCGTGAAAATAATTTTGAAATTTGAACTAACTTAAATAGCTAATTTTTTCAGCCGACATTAGCTAAGTACGGTTGCCGAGTCAGTTAATCTTGTGTTTTACGAGCTTGGAGTACAAGGTGCCAACCAGCGTATGGCAAGGAGAGTTTTTGCATTTTTTCTTAATTCTTAAAAAGAATTAATTCTAACTTAAAAAGTTGGAATAAATTTCAACTGCTTTGATTTTTATATCATTTAGATTCAATAGATTCATATAGATTGTATAATTATGATACATATATAAAAAAATTAACGTGTTATGAATTATAAAACTATGGTTACTACCTTTTTGGCTAGTTTTTCTTTAAAAGATTTTTTTGGTTCTGAAAATTATAGAATGAAATCTCAAAATTATATAAATTATTATTTTTTTGTTTTCTTGGTTATAAATTNACAAGTTTTTCTTTAAAAGGTTTTTTTGGTTCTGAAAATTATAGAATGAAATCTCAAAATTATATGAATTTTATTATTTTCTTGGTTATAAATTTTGATGTAATAACTTATACACTTATATTTTTTAGAAATTTCTTATTTTATTTGAATATTTTAAAATACATGATAACAGTTTTGTAAATATTAACAAAGACTAGAATATACAAAAAAAAATATTGGTTGGACTAATTATTATGTTTCCTATATTGCACTATATAGAAATATTCAGTGCTAAACAATTTATAAATGTTTAATCCCGAATTTTAAATACAAAATGTTACATACTTTTAGCTTCGATGCAAATCTGAGAAGTTATTAATTTTATCATGTGTTTACAAGAAGGGATTCAAAATAGCAACTTTTTTTACAAAACTCAACTTAATATTGAAAATGTTCCAAGATACTGCGTTTCTAAAACATATTTTATTTAAATATGTTAAATTAAAGCTAATATTACGTAGTAAAAGTTAAAAAAAAAAGCTGTAAATACTGTTTTGAGTTTTTAATTTAATATTTATAGTATAGATCTAATAATTACGTCAGAAGAACAATTAAATAAATATGCTGTACCTAAATTCGTATATTTAAATAAAAATTATTTTTTTCAGATACTTTTTTTAATCAAATATAGTACGAGAAAATTCATAATAAAAATAAATTGATAATCTTATTATCTAGTGTGAATTTTTTTTCAAATTAATATCATAAGAGAATTAATTTTACATAAATACGTGGCAAAATGAAAATTTCTTTATTATTAATGTTAATTATGATCATACAAGTAAGCTTCAGTGGTTTCATACAATATTTAACGTGCTCCTATAGTCGTTATTTTTTAAACTTCTTTAACCATAATGAAAGTTTTTGTCAGAATTAGAAAAAAATAAAAATAATATAACAATAGAAAATGTTATGAACTATGGCAAGGCACTCCAAACACACAGTAAAGTAATTATGATATTATTAGATGACTTGATAAACAAAAATATAAATAATTTTCCTTGTACTTTGATTACGGTAAATATGTATTTAAATAATGTTTCTGTCTTTTTAAATATGATTATTCTAAACGAAGATGATGAAAAAAATGTAGCTGAAAAATTATTAGGAGGCTATAAGATTATACATCTTGCAGTTAAAGAACAATTAACAAATTACATAAATGGATTTTGTAAATATATGCCGTTTTATGATAATTTAGTTAGTTTCACTCTACCAATAGGTGAAAACGAATATACTACTACTAATCTAGTAAATATAAATAATAATCTCAGGGATGAAATTATGTTGAAGTTTAATTTAATAGTAAAAAGAAATTTATACGAAAATTTACATCCAAAAAATTTTTTGTTTTACGATATAATGANTCCAAAAAATTTTTGTTTTACGATATAATGACCCAACAGATTCTCAGCAACAAAAATGATGCTATAAAAATAGATAACAGTCAACACATTGTATTAAATTTACTACGATTCACTCCACTGAATATTAAATGTTCCGACGATACTCGTCTAACTATACAAGACGTATTTCAATATATGAAATATGATTTCAATTCTAAGGATGTTTTAGTATACATAAGGATGGTAATTGTGGCTACGTTTCGTCCAATAGCTATTCTTATTCGCAACTTTTTAACCTTAATTCAAGTTACATGTTTAAGGAATTCAGGTAGTGTAGCATACTGGTTAAAACCGACATTAATTAAAATGGGTCATAAAATAATAGGTTATATAAAACAATTTATGTTTCTCCAATTGTTCGATTATAAACAGACAATTATTCCATACGTCTTTCATTGTTTTAAGAAAGCCTTAGTTGAATATACTTCAAAACTTTTTTTTGTGAATCAGATCATACATTGAATAAATCAATAATTAACAAAATGTCGCAATTTTTCATCAAAAACCAATTATACTTTACAAATATATTTAATCTAACCAATAAAGATTTAACTGAAAATAATGCTAATGACATTAAAAATCAATTAGAAGAAATGATACAAAAAGTTGAAATCTATTTGACCGACATGAAAAAATCGAATGACTATTTTAATCTTATTAGAAGATTTAAGTTTCGGTTTTTCAATGATTCAAATTATAATTATTTTATTGATCCTAAAGTTTTTGGTAAGTGTAAATGTAATACATTTTTAAAAATTTATAATATCTTTGTACACTATAAACTGATATGTATTCAATAAAAACCAGTTAAGTTTTTATTTCGTTGTCGGGCTTTAATTTGGTGTAAAATAAAATATTCATCAAGTACTCCGTTGAATAATTTTACATTGTAATTTATTAATTTTAATAAATTTGAACTTAACTATTAAATACTTGATAAAAAACTCTTTATTTTAAAAATTTAGACAATTATATCAAAATTAAGCTTCAGTAAAAAATTCCGTTCACCACTGTTTAAATGTTACTTATTATTTTCTTTTAATTAAGTCGATATTAAGACCAGACTGAGGGATGCTCTGCTTTTTATAATATTTTATACCTCGAAAATCACACTTGTCTCATTCTTACAATTTTATTGTTTATTAATAAGTAATCATAAAGTATATAAATAAATAAGAATTAATATATATTTTAATACATTAATTCTCATAAAATTTTCTGATTAACTATATCAATTTCAAACATATAAATTTAGCTAAAAAAAGTTATGGTAAAAAATGTAATTTTTTTTTTAACTTGTGTAAAAATCAACTTAAAAGAACTAAAAAAAAAACCCAGCACAGGGGGNTTTGAACTAAAATTTTGTATGCATTATTTAAAAATTTAAATAATAAAAATCAATGATAATTTATAAAAAATTTTTTTTGTTTCTAATATTTTTATATTTATGCTAGTTTTTTATTAGTTAGTAATAATCTTAAAAAAGAAATTATAGAAAATATCTATTTTCAGATTCGAACTCTGTGTAAAAATGAGCTTAGGAAAGTATATTTTAGTCTCCAGTGAAAATTCCTTGTAGACTATTAAATTTATTCAAAAGCAGGGATCGAAAAATAAAGCATTGACCTATATTTTTGGGTTAACATAATAAGTAGCAGAGTTTCTGGCATTTTACGATATCTTACGTAAAATTTGAATGTGCTTTTTATTGCTTATTTTGATGCTTTTTTACAAATTATGTTTCATTGAAGTTTTTTCGGATTTTTGTGTTTATTTTATACATTTAAATATAATTTATTACAATTACACTAAAAAATTTTAATTTTTTAATTATTTTATTATTTGGATTTGCGAAAGAACAAACTAAAAATATTTTCATCACATGTATTTTTTATTTCGGCATTNAGAACAAACTAAAAATATTTTCATCACATGTATTTTTTATTTCGGCATTATAAATAAATAATATATTTTATAAATAGTAAAAGACCATCGTTATTTGATAACCACGATAAGAATAACCGATCACGTTGTATTAACTAGTAATTAGTTAATCTTGGTCGTTGAGTTGATGATGTTTTTGGAATATTCCACTAATTTCTTCAAAATCAAAATTATTTACAGATTTGCGTCAAAGCTTTTCTTATGATAGAGATTTTAAACAATGTCAGATATTATCTATACTTTTTCTAATTA
>NW_026099575.1:777447-803471 GCF_025091365.1 Daktulosphaira vitifoliae
TTATATACATATCCTGGAAATAAAATAAATTATTTATTAAAATAAAAGATTATTATTAATTCAGTACTTGAAATATGACTATAAATAAATGCTTACCTTAAATTAAATGAGAAATAGAAAAATGTTCTTTTAATCGAATGCATTTAAAATTCCATAATGAATTGTTTCATTGATATGTATACACATAAATATGTAAGCATCTTATGAAAAATTTAAATAGAACTTATTAAGTGTCAACGCAGTGATTTCTAATTATAAAAAATACATAACTTTTCAATTAAACACACACTTTTCAAACTGTGTACACAACCATNAATTAAACACACACTTTTCAAACTGTGTACACAACCATGTGACAAATCATTGTTGACAAGCGACGATCTAATATAGTCATTCATTGTTTGTATAAGTTTGTAACAACTTGTTAACTGATAAAAATCAAAAAATTCTCATTGATTACGTCATAAAGGTTTTTTTTCAACAACCAACATAGAAATATACCTATGCTTTTACTACAGCATATCGCATTACTAAAAACTGGTAGCGCTTATCGATTTACGACCCATAACGTTCTCGTCTGTTATGATTTTTTCTTAATAAACCCTAAACTTTAGAGAGCCGTGGAGCGCTTAATATTTAATAAAATAAAATATTTTTTTTACAAAACATTTTTTTTTTATTAAACTAAATCTAATGGTATAAAAAAAAAATAGGGTTGCCATTTGAAAATATGAAGTTGACACTATTTTTAAGCATGAGGGATGGTGGTAAAAATTTAAATTTTCTTGTGAAACAGCTCATCAAAGATCTATAATGATTAAAAAAAAAAAATTGTTTATAACTCTTATATTTTCAGAGATAATTCGTGAGGCATAGTTAGTCAATCACTCTGTATATATAACACTTTTGGTTAACAACGATATAAATAAATATTTATTAAGTAATTGAAATATTAAATAGATAATACAACCTGCTGGACACCTAGAGATGATATAATCCAACAGGGAGCTGACGGCGACACACAGACACAATATACGGGGTAGCAAAGTTAAGTTAATTATCAGACAAAAGTAGTGATCGCGAAGATGGTAAAAGGTCAACTGTCGATAGAGATATTTTATTATGGCACATTGGCCGTGAATTGCAAAAGTGTTTGTGTGCAGTCTGCCCTCCTGTTAGTATTGTTGTATGTCACTGTGTTAATATATATAATATATATATTAAACGGTACAATGATGTTATGGGAGACAGAGATATGGGCACATGCAAATGTGATCGTATCAATAATAACTATAAAATAGTGCCGTTATCAGTAGCGCAACTAGGATTATTTTGAGGGGGGTGTCTGCCTCATTAAAATACCTTACCCCGTAACATATTTCAAAATACGTCTCTGGTATCGAGTTTTTGATAAACTAAAAATGCATAATATCACAGATATAAATCTTAAAAAATATATATATATTTTCAAATGTTTGTTTCAGAGCTTAAAAATATTATGTTTTGTTACATATTTATAAATAATTATAAATATAACTACTTTAATAAAAATTACAATCAATTTTTAAAAACATTTTATATTACAAAATCTAATCGTCTTTTTTTCTCACTTAACTGTTTAATAATTTCATCTGTAGTAACTGTAATTTCGCGGTGAATATTCAAAGCTGCTAATCCATTAAGTCTAAATGCTGATATAGAGTTTCTGAGATAAGTTTTAACTCTTTTTAGAGTTGAAAATGACCTTTCAGCTTCACATGAAGTTACAGGTAACGTTAAAAGAATTTTCAACAATTTATACACGTTGGGATATAGATCAATATTGCAATTACTAATTACTTCAATAGCAGTAACCATTTTTAAATTGGTTTCGACACGTAATTTAAAAACTTGATGATGCCAAATTTTTACTTCAGCTAAAACATTTGATGAATTTTCTACATCGTTAGCATAAAATTCCGCCAAATTTTTTATTAATTTTTCTTGTTGTTCAGTAAGAGGTGCAATCGGGAAAAGCAATTGAAAACCTTGAATAATTTCATTATGATTAATAAATCTGTCATTTAACTGACTAATAAATGTATCTAAAAAAGGTATAAATAAAAAAACTTTAAAATAATCTTGAACTGTATTATTGGGAGTATTCTGACTATAAGTGTGTCTTTTTGTAATTCTTGGAATTTTTATCTCAAAATCTAAATCATTTGATTTACTTTGAAGTTCTTCAAAACATTCTAAGAACTCTTCATCGACATTATTCCTAATTGAATTTATTTGAAGTATCACATTGTTGACATATTCTAGAGCTTGAATAAGATCTATGTCAGGTTTTTGTAAGTATTTGCATAAAGATACAGTATACCGAAATATTTTTTTTAAAACAATAAGACTTACATTAAATTCACAATTTTTTAAAGCTAATAATAATATATGAGCTTTAGTAGATGTTTCGTTGTCTGCCCAACTAGTCATTTCTTCTAAACACGAATGGACAGCAGGAAGAAGTTGATCAAACACTTCTACTGAGTCATGCCTTTCAACCCATCTTGTCATACATAATCGTTTTAGTTTTTCTTTATGAGTATTTTCTTGATTCAGTTCTTTGACATGTTTTGAAAATGCAGCTTGTCTTTTTGGAGTATTTAAAAATACGAAAACTTTTTCGATTGTACCCATAGTATTTCGAATGGATTGTACACCGCAAGCATAAGTTATAGCTAAATTTAAACTGTGCGCACTGCAATGAACATATATAGCAGTTTTATATTCTTTTTTTATGCATGATTGTACACCATTGAATCTCCCACTCATCGATGCAGCTCCATCATAACCCTGTCCTCTGATGTACTGCATTTCAATTTTCATGTCAGTAAGTTCTTTAATAATTATACTTGCAAGTGCGCTTCCACTTAAGTCCATAACAGGTACAAATTTTAAAAATTGTTCTTTTATTATTTTACTTTTAGAATCAAAATAACGAACACATAACGAAAATTGTTCAATGCCAGCCACGTCTGCCGTTTCGTCAGCTATTACCGAAAAACATTTACTATTATTGATTTCATCAATGATTTTAAATAAAATAATATCATGACAAGAACTGATAATTTCGTTTTGAATCTTCCAACTTGTATACTGCGCGTTTTTTGCACAATTTGTTCTTGCCAATTCGTAAGATTCATCACCAGACAACTTTGTCGCATTCATATGAAATCGCATTAAAGCTCTAAAGTTACCGTCATTTTCTATTGGGTTTTCCGTCGTTAGCATTCCAAAATCCCGATGTCCGCGTAAGGCAATTCCCTGTCTTCCGCAAAAAACCACAGATTCGATTACTGGAATAATTATTTTTCTATTCAATTCTTTCTGCATTTTAGAAGCTTTATTTAATTGTAAATCTATTGAATCTTGTTTTCCAGCTTCAATAGCAACAATGTTCTGATACTCTTCAACTGCTTTGAGGTGATAATTACACTTTTCGTGAATATTAAATTTTTCTATTGCTTTATACCAAATTTTAAAAGGCTTAAGACTAAAATTACCCAAAACCTGAGAACCTCCTTCCGTTTTATTAAATATAACACAATACTTGCAATACGCGCCGTCTTCTTTATGTGAATACGCCAACCAAATCCATTTCTCCAACCAACTAAATTGAAACTTCAATTTTTTTTTGTTTTTAAATTCTGTTGTTGGGAAAATAAATGTTTTTTCTGGGGTCCATGTGTTTTGAAAAAAATCTATTTTTTCTTTATTTGATAACTTTTTACCAACACATAATTCAATATCAAATAAACTAACCTGCAGATTATCGTGCTGACAATGTACATTTTCTATTTGTTGGCTTAAATCATCTTCCGGACAAAATTTCGCATTATTTGTATTTAATTCCTGCCGCGGTACTTTTTTGGCAAAAAAGTCAGTTATACTTTTATTAACACGTTTACTCATTTTACGAAACAGTATATTATATTGTAAGATTAGAAATACAAAACCTAATCACGTTTATATAATATCTTATATCGCACATGCACACAAATACGTAGATAACTCAAAGAACCGACACTGAGAATAAATATCGGACAACTGATGTTATTAATTTATCAATATTATTAGACTTAATATAAACTAATAATAACTTAGATGGCCACGTGGTCGGTTTTCGTATTACAAATTTACATCAATATCTAATTGCCTATCATAAAAGATAAGAACCTGAATAATGTAAATTATTTCTAAATATAATAAAAATAAAAATAGTTTACATCAAGATTCAAATAATATTCTTATTTTAACCAAGATAAATATTTCTGAATTTATACATAAATTATTATGGACTTTCATAATAATATTTTAAACCATTTGTTCTGATAAATCGTCTGCATTATGAAGACTGCAATATTATGATTTTTATGTTATAAATTTAATATAAATAGATCACTTTTCAATAGTTATTAAATAAAAAATACGGTCCAAGGGGGGTGTCCAGACACCCAAAACACCCCCCCTGGTTGCGCCACTGGCCGTTATCACAATTTTTATTTTTTATATAAGTTATTATGCATTGTCTAGTTAAAAGTAAGATAGCAAATTGTAAATTTGTAGAATTTTTAGCAACGTTTTTATTCTATAAATCAGGTTAACTTAAATTAATTTTGATTGTAAAATAAATTTAAATACATAAAAAATGTATGTATTCATTTCTATTCAATCGCAATGCATAATCATAAGCCTAACTTTGTAACCTAACACTAACATATAAATTTACCCTATGAAATGTAAATAAAAGCAAAAATCTTGTAGTTTTAACGAACTTTGTGAATAACAGACTAAGTCTAGGAGGCAATTATAACAATTGAATATTAATATCAATTGAAACGAATATCACAACTAATTATGCAAGAAAACAACAATTTAGGAGCGCAAGAAAATACAAGATTACAAGAAGTTTTGTGAACACAACAAGGTTCCCACCCCTAATTTTAAAGAAAACCATAACTTATAAGTTTAAAAATTTTTTTTTAACAACTCCCTTAAAGTTTATGTTACTTTAGACATGTTTGGTATGAATTCTCTTAGATAATTACACGTACCTAGTATGCGTTGCAACTCTATTTTATTTTTCGGCTCCTTAAAATTTTTTATAGCTTCTATTTGACTTTCATCTGACNTTTTTGGCTCCTTTAAATTTTTTATAGCTTCTATTTGACTTTCATCTGGCTTAACTCCCTCATTATTAAATTTCATTCCTAAATACTTTATTTCCTTTTGTCTATACTGTACTTTTTCTGGATTAAACTTAACATTCAATTCTTTTGCTTTGTTTATTACTTCTTCTAGTGCCTCATCATGTTCTTTTTCATTAATACCTACTATTAATATATCATCTATATATATAATTACATTTTTAGTATGTCCAAAATATTTTTTATTAAAAAAAAGTCTTATTAAAGTCTTATTGTTAAAGTCTTAAAAAATACTTCTGGGGCACATGATATTCCAAAAGGTAATCTTTTAAATGCATAATACCCATAAGGTGAGCTAAAAGTACACAATTCACTTGACTCCTCACTTAGCGGTATCTGATAAAAACTTTCTCTAAGATCTATAACTGTAAAAATTGTTTTATTTACCAATTTTGCTCTTTATTTATTGGCATCATTCCCAATAAAAGAATATAATATTTCAGTTTTAATTTTATTTGACTTATTTTCCAAGTCATTAGCTGACAAATGTAATTCATATTTTCTTTTAAAATTCTTAAAATTTTCCATTAAGTTACCTTGTAGCTCCAGCGGTCCTGGGGCTGGTACAAGCGTACCTCTTTGACTGCGCCATGTTATGTATTTAAAAGTACTTATTTTAAATAAAAACTAGTTTTGTTATAACTGTAAAAACTATATTTTAAAAATCATAATTGCGTGATTCTTTTCTATGTCTAAACATCTTAATGAGGGGGAGAACGATGCTACAAGCTGCTTAACAGTGCATCTACTAATTGATTTATGCATTTTTTAAAAAGTTATAGCAATATAATGTTAAAAAATGTAAAACATAATATCAAGAATTTTTTCACAAAAATTACATATTTTTGCATACGGTAGTCATTTTCATCACGAAGACAAGTCCAGGGGTCAAATTTTTTTTTTCAAATTAAATTATATTACATTAGCTTTAATTTAAGGTATATATAAAAGTGTCAGTCTTTCCGGAACATTTTCAAAAGTTACGTTGAAAAAGTTAATTTTTTGTAAAAAAGTTACCATTTTGAAATCCTTCCTGTGGGCTTGTAAAGGGTCAAATGTTCACAAAAATATATAACATGATAGGTGGAATACCTAAGGTATCAATAAAAATATTTATATTGATTCGGTCATTTTTAAAAAAGTTTACGGGGAACGAGTGATTTTTTTCAAATTTTGAGGTTAATGTCTTCGACTAGATACGATTTGTGATCTTTTGACATATTTTTCATCAAAATCGGCCCAGCGAGAGCTGAGATTGAGCGTATACAGACACAAAAAAAAAAAAATACATCATAGTAAAATTATTAGCTTCTCAGATTCGCATCGAAGCTAAAATATAACAACAGAAGATAATTTTCAAATTATTGCTTTTTCTGTTAAACATTTGATAAACAATCAACTTCAGTGAGATATAATTAAAAAGGTAATATTTGATTATTTGATAATGAAACCATTGAAATTCTTATTTGTTATCCAAATAAAATGTCTTACCAAGATCAGAAAAAATTATATCTAACATTCAGACTAAATTTAAAAGAATAAAGTATAAAAAAAACACATCATAGTAAAACCAATACCTTTTCAGCTTCCCATCGAAGCTAAAAATAAAAAATCTGATAAAGACACAATACACACTTGATCAATCTGTGTCATTTAATGGATTATTCGGAATTTATTGTCTACTTATTGCAATTAACAACAAACAGGAAACTAACATTATTATATAAACTGTATATATAAATTAAATAATTATCAATAAAACTATAATACCAAAAATTCTGAAAATATATTTTATTTTTCAAAAAAATCACTAATCGATTTAAACTAAGTTTCATAGATTCTTATAAATTTTTGTCTGCCAGTCTAGACAAGATGAGCAAATAGTAATTTAACGATAATTTTATCGAAACAAAGATAGGATTTAGTTCATTGGATTTGGTAACACGTAAAACATTGTTCCCTTACGAGTACTTTGACAATTGAAAAAACTTAAATGAATCGAAACTTCCACCAGCTGTTAAGTTTTACAGCTCTTTAACAAAAACATCGATTTCGGAAGATAAATAATTATGCTCAATCCGTATGGGAAAGATTTAATTGTTTAGCACTTGGAGAATATAGTGATGTTTATTTGAAAATCGACTGCATGATACTGGCAGATATATTTCTAAGATATATCAGCTTAAAACCTGACCCGACATGTAAGGCTGTAGATAAAATCCTTTGTCCGATTTTCCAACACCTTTTCTGCTTTGTTTTGGTCCTCGAAATTCTCATATTTACTTTAAACGATATCGATTGCAGCATCAACTTCATCCCAACTTCACTTCGTTGTATCCTATCTTCTTACCTTGTTCCTAAGACCGCAAATTGACAGTATATTCAATTTAAAAAAAAATAATAAAAACGTTTAAATAATTTTAGACACATCTGGAATGTTGTCTTCAAAAGGTAGTTTTTTTATTACAGTGTTCAGTAGATCTGTTCCTTGTTGTTTTCGATGTTGTCTCTGATTGACCATTTTTCCCATATTGATGGTTACGATTTGATGACGTGTGATGCGTTTCAAAAAAAAGATGATCACGTTACCTGTTGTGAATTTTGATAAAATTAATAAAATTGTACGCAGTAAACACGGGAAACTTTTGCCTATCATAATACGTGCATTGATTTCTGGTCTGTCGAATTGCGGAAAAACTAATCTGTAGTTTACCGTGCTGACTGATATTGATAGACTTCGATTCGAAAATTTTTACATTTATTCGAAATCTTCACATTAGTGCAAGTATTAAATGTTAATGGAAGTTTCACATGGTGCTCAAGAAAGTGTATTTGTTTATCTATGAAAACAGAAAAGACGTACCTTGGTGGATAACGACCTAGCCAATTTCATTTTCATATTAGATGATGGACTTTGACTGATATGACTTTTTGTTTTTAAATGATATCGTCACAGTCGGCCGGCGATACAAGAATTACACCAGAAAACGTCTACATTTTTTAATTGTTTGCTGGGTTTGGTTACATTGAATAGATACCGTCGACGCTATGAAAAAAAAATATGCTGACGAACTTCACCGGCATGTCCGTCGGAACTACTTAAGTGCTCGAATAAATATTAAACGCCTCGACAATATATAGCATACTGACCTCGTGGAAAATATTCTGATTAACGTCACCGGTACATTTTGACGTGCATGGATGGATTTTCAAAATACACGTGGGTCATTCCATTGAAAAATTAAACGGCCAATGAAGTTACCGAAGCCATGAATGGAATACTGAAACAAGGTAGTTATCCTAAGCTTATGCAGACGGATTTCGGAAAAAAATTTTCAATAAATAATTAAAAAAAATAATGTTACGGTACGGAATCAATTATTACTCGACATTATTCGACGATGAAAGCATGTCTCATGGAAAGTTTCAACAGTACATTGACAATAACAATGTGGCGCGATTTAAGCGAACGTGACTAATACAAGTGGGTGAATCGGTTACCTAAACTGTAGCACGAATATAGCATTGTACGTACGTAGATACTTACGTAGATACGTAGATACGTACTTGATTTTAAATGTTACACTAAAATAAGTAATAAAATACTAAATAATGTAACACGGTTTACGATGATATTAACGCCAAAAGCGTTAGAGTACTTCATTTTAAAGTAATAGAAAGAATAGTTAAGAGTAATAAATATTAATAACAATATATTTGACAAGAGCTACTTAACAAACTGGAGCATGGAACTATTTACCGAGGTCAAGTTTGGACGACACTCAGTACCACCTACGTACCATTTGTAAGATTACCAGGGAAATCCAATACGTATATTTTCTAGGCTGAAAAATTGGGTAAAACGTGTTATAGGGACTTGTTGAACGAGAGCTGCAAACAACTGGAGATCAGCACTACGTGAAATCACTAAGGTTTGGAGCACAACTTATGGATGTCAAAGATATGCAAAGTGTAATTGTTGCCGACTAATAGTTTTTGGTCAGAAAACTGACTGCTATTGTCATAGACTGTATATAATTCACACATGGATGTTTAAACACCCAAAAATCATCAATGATAATTCGAAAAAAATATCTGGTCAAAAATATATCTATATGTAATTAATATTGATTGCTAAGATGTTAAATACGATAAATACCAATATTAATGGTACTGTTGTGGTATCAACAAGTAATAATTAAGTGATTATTCTTTTCCTAAATTTTGAGGGAGGGAATCATAATCAAAAGTGAAACTGTGACGTGTCTGAACGGGTCCGCGGGAATGATCTCAGTTGTGGTGGAGAACGTCTCTAAATTTGGAGTGGGGTTGAGATCAAGTGTATGGGTCAGGGCTATGGTCATGTTCACCAATCAGAGAGCATGTCATTGCAGTTAATTTAAAGAGAAATTAATTATTTTAAAATAACAATTATAGCATAATTACAATATTTTAATAAGTCTCAAATAAAAAATCAAATTTTACACGGTAAATTATTGAAACCTAAATACTCATAATCATTTTTCACAACCTGTAGAACATAAGAGTCCCAATAATCACACATAGTTTGATAAGTAGTACTATATTGTGATAATTTATTGTTATTAATCAATTGTTCAAATATTATAATTAAGGATATGTCTGATTGACATTTAATAATTTGGCAATATCTCATGTTAAATTGAATCACGTTTTTTAATTTCGTCTGTAAATCTGAAGATTGAACGTGAGCTACGCCTTCAAGAAACGTTTCAGCTTCATAAAATCCATTCTTAATAAATAACAATGGGGAAAAATACTTTTTTTTAACATCATTCAAATAATCAATAAAAAATTCTATCAGTTTCTCTAAGAGTAATTCTTGAAATTGATATTTTTTAATACCCTTTTTGTAGTATCTCAAAGTAGTCAGAGCAACTAACATTTTTTTAAACATGTCATTGGATTTCATAAGTGTTTCATAAAGCTTAATTGCACAGTTAATTTTATTTTCACATTTACAAACATTAGCTATATGTCCCAACATTATAGAAAAATTGCGAACTATTTCAATATAGCGACATCTTAAAATAAGTGCAAGACATGTCCGCACGAAATAATAATTTTCCAAATCAACCGTACATGTAATATCTTTAAAATATAGTGATTTTCCCTTTGTAAATTCATTTTTAACAGCTATATATTTCAATGATTGCCAACCAGTATAACTAAAAAAATGATTACACAATACAATGCCTTCATTATGGCCGTATATCTTTCTTTTGGAATGAATATACCTGTATGGAACAAAAAAAATATATATGGATGCTAAAAATTAATATCTTAAGAATTTTACTGTTTAAATAACAAAATAAAAGTCTAAAATTTAAGTATGTAAACATACTAAACTATAAATCTTACTTGAACTTATTTGTTCCTTCTAGATGTTCAAAGCCTAGTTTTGAATAACAATTTTCAATTATTCCGGTAAAATATAATTCAAGATCTTTATAAATATCATTAATATATTCGTTGGAGTCCTCTACCAGTTTTTCCATTTGATCGATATTATATTTCATCAATATTTTGTCTAAAATTGAACTTTCGTGTTCTGTCCCACATACTTTTCTATTTTTGTAGAGATTTGATATCATTAATTCCGCTTTTTTATTAAAATGTTTTATGCTTTCAAAAGTATTGACCCCATTAAAAGTACTAGGTAGTTCAAGTAATGAAATATTGCTTAACCCAACTGCATATGCGTAAAAATAATTTATTTCACTATCTACAGTTTTAACATTAAGGATAGGCGAGTCTAAAATTCGTAGGTCAATATTTTCAAGATATTTTTCCACTTTAAACATTTCTTTAAACATATTTATTGAACAATTAAAAATGTAAATAATTAGCCTTGTGCAATAATTCAATTTATTATTTTGATTTTTATAAAAAGTCATTTCACACTTATTTAAAACAAGGCCTAACATTACATTGAAAGTTTGCATTGTATTGGTATATTCACAGTTTAGGAGATAAGTTATAAAGTAAAGTTTTTGTATAAAATTACTTTCATCGATAATTTCACTTGTTACGGTTTTGGTATTAATTGTTATGTCCTCAACTTTAATTGCTGTTTGTTGAATGGAGTTCCATCCATTTTGAACACGAATGTGGTTTAATGAGTTAATTACGTATTTTTTGAAATCTTCACTTTGAGGATTACAATATATATCTAAAATTTGATTTAATTGCAAAAATAAGAAAAACTCATATAAAATAATTTTTTTAGACATTTTTTTTAATTTTATGAAACGAAATTTATTATATAATATTATTTTTAAGAGTAAAATAATTTTGAACTAATTTTTTTTAAATTGCTTATATTTTATTGAAATAGAAAAAGAACGTCATAATCTTTTTTGTAAAACAAGTATTCTGCGACTTGTAATATGTTTAGTTTGATACTTCTATGTGAAATTGATATAATAATAGTTATAATAATGACGTATGTATGTACACAATTTGAAGTTCATATTGTTTCAAAAATTTATTGTTACACAAATAGTTGAAAAATTTTAATAATTGTATTCATTAAAATTAAAATAAAGTTAACAGTTTTATTTTAATAAATTATGTTATTTGATTATTTTCCTTCATATTTTCCGAACGTGTAATAATAACCAATAAAATAAAAATTAAAAAAATGGTTGAACATTAAAATGATAAAATGATAGTCATATAATTTATGACACAAGGTGATAGAAAAACGACTTTCCACTTAAAATCGGTTTATTGAAAATGTTTATTAAATCAAAACGCTTGTTTGTTTACGGTATTTAAAACGAGAAGAGGCTTGTTTGAATTTTGTGTATTACTATTCGGATTCAAATATTTACCTGTGATATTTATTGATAGAATTACGCCTAGGCCTGCGAGGCCCGGGCCTGGGGTGGCATAATTTGAAGATTAGCAATATGTTTGAAATGCTAAAATTTTAGAGGCGTAAAAAGTTAAGACAATATATGATATTATAATTGAATTCATTTATTTACTTCTTTATTTGTTGGTAAGATAATAATTTTTTAATAGATCTAAGATAGTCATTATTGAATAATGTTCTTTTCTTTTTATTTGTGTAGTGACAATAATAATTTATACACGTGAAATTACAATATTTGAATAACTTCTCAATTTGTTTTTTATGTGAAACAAAAATACCGTAAATTTACATGTATTAAATATCATTTTGATATTCGTTCAAAAATGTCAGACCATTTTTTGTTCATAAAAATACTTTTTTGAGAAATATATCGTATCTTATTCAATATTCAATTTTTAAACCATCAAAATATTTTGTAATAAAAATGAAATTTTTATTTAAAATCGAGAAAAAAAAAATTTCAATAATCCTCATATTTGCAAAAATTTTCAATGACATCTTTAAATTTCAATTTTTTTGAAATCCAAGAGCGAGAATTTCTAATTTTTTTTTTATTTAAGTATATAAGTTAATATATATTAAAGTTGACTTGTGATATAGTTACATTAATGTGCTTATTATAAGTCGTACGTCGGTAGTGCCCCAACGTAGACACAAAGGTTTATTAAAGTTTTATGTATATATAAATTGACGACGAGTTCGTCGTTTGAGCTCTTCTCGAGTCTTTCNTCAATTTTTTTGAAATCCAAGAGCGAGAATTTCTAATTTTTTTTTTATTTAAGTATATAAATTAATATATATTAAAGTTGACTTGTGATATAGTTACATTAATGTGCTTATTATAAGTATAACTAAAAATTTGTAAGAATTTTATTCATTATCTGAGTGTTTAATTTATGTGACGGTACTTTCAATTATTTCAGAGGAGCGGGAGTATAGTACATTATTAAGACTTATAAGAAGTTCAAGTGAGAGGATACGCTTAGCATGTACGTTTAAATTTGTTTTGTTTAATGTATTTCGCGCTGTAGAAAAGTCACATAGATCATTTTATTTTAACAAATGTTCATCATGTGTACAAATCTCGAATTATTTTATTCTGTTTCTTAACATTTAAAAAATAATTGGTTGATTAATTTATATTAGATATTGGTTTTTTTTATAATTTGTGGTAGTTTTGATTTCATTTTGTAATTAAATATCTGTGGTTACTGAAAGAAATTTAGCAGTGTTAAATATCGTAAAAGAAAAACAGAAGAATCTATGAAAATAGATAATTTGCTTAAACAAATTCCAAAAATATCTAGTTTTATAACAAGGTCAACTAAATCTTTTAATAATTTAACTAATAATCATTATGTTCAACAGTCATAAGTATTTTGTTATGATTTAAATCATTTTTTTTTTGCTTCGATGCAAAGCTGAAAAGATAATAATTTTACTAGAATGTGTTTTTTTGTGCCTGTTAGCAACTTTTTTCAGATTTGACTAGACCGATTTTGATGAATGATATGTCAAAAGATTACAAATCATATCTAGTTAAAAAGGGCATATGAAAATATTTACGAAAAATTTAATTTTTTTGATGATTTATCAAACATAGATACAAACGAATTGAAAAATCTTGCCAATAAGCTAGTCAGTAAGTATCCTGAAGATTTAGAAGAGACGTCAAGTAATAAATATATTCATTTACATTGTTTTCTTAATGATTCCCTAGTAAATACGGATAATGTGCGCTCTTCACAAAAAATATGCAATGTATTGCATTCACGAAGTCTTTGAGATGTTTATCCGAATGTGGATATTGCTCTCCGTATCTTTTTGAGTATTCTAGCAATAAATTGTTCAGTGGAAGGATCTTTTTCCACTCCAAAAAGGGTAAAACTTAGTTGTGGAAAACTCTCCCAATTGATCTGCAATTATAATTCATCAATTTTTTATACATGTATTCAAATTTCAAAAATGATGTATTATCATGGTCACATGGGTCAATAAACAAATATTCTGTTATCAATCAATTGAGTAAGCAATTAACATATCATACTAAACCATTGATATTCTTACCAAACGCAAGATATTGATATTGATGTTCGTAATTGATTTTATCGTGACTTTTTTTGCTGCGTAGTTAATGGCAACAATTTAAAACGATATTGAACTGATAAATATAAAATTCAACGATTGTTACATTCCCGATGCTATGTTACATGATGTAATATTAAAATAGTAAGTATTATTATAGTTTATACCTCTGTGAATAGGGGATAAGAATACTTCTCTGGAAGCTGTAAGACTAAGGTTGCGTCAGGTCGACAGCTGGCGTAAAAATTTGTCTAAAAATGTGAGGGGTCATTAACAAAAATTAGGTTATCCCATTTTGGATTTATGTAGGGACTACAGGCAAAAGGAAATAAAGTAGTTGAAAACAGAGAAGACTTAAAGAATAAAGTGTTTGATACCAGCCGGATAACTTGTGCGGTAGCTGTTTCATCAGTCGTGTGTACAGGTACCCAAAAAGGACATCACCATTTAACTCTAGGCTGTACTTGTGTATAAAGAAGAATAATAGATACAAACTAAGAATAGATACTTGGAATGTTGGAACATTAACTAGTAGAAGTATCGAAGAGGAGAAAAATGAACATTTGCTGTGTGCTGGAAACTTTGTGGAAGGGAAAGAAAGCAAGAGAAATAGGTGTATATAAAATAATATACTCAGGTAAGTCTAATATAAAGAATTATGTAGGGATAATAATGGGTGAGGAGATGAAAAGTAAAATTGTAGAAGTAGCTAGGAAAAGTGACAGAATAATAGTCGTAAAACTAATTATCAAGAGAAAAGTATTGAATGAAATAAGTGCCTTTGCACCAGTAAAATGTGATAAAATAGAAAAGGAAGTCTTTTGGAGAAAAATGGATGAGGTGTTGCAAGGATTACCTAGCAATGAAGATGCGGTGATAGGTTGGGTTATCAATGATATCAATGGACATGTAGGTAAAGAGTTGAGAGGATACGAAAGTATACATGGAGGGTATAGTTTTAGTGGGAACAATGAGGCTGGAGATAGAATCCTAGATTATCCTGATGATCTGGCTGTGGTTAATACTTATTTTAGATAGAGGAAAGAACATTATATAACTCATAATAGTGGGAGTAATAGATCACAGATTGATTATTTTATGTAGAAAGAGAGAGCGTACTATCGAGTGATGATGACGTGAAAAAAGGTGGAAAGAGTATTTTGAAAAATTACAGAATGAAGATTATCCAAATGAGACATTAAAGGATATCTTGTGGAACAAGGGTCTGGTTGATTTAATAAGTGAGAAAAAGGTATGGGAGGCAGTGGCATCAATGAAAAATAATAAAGCAGTATGAAGTGCCAGTAATGTTTAGAAACATGGAAAATATTAGGCGGTATTTGCATAAGGTGGTTGAAGGATTTTTTAAATGAAATCTTATTAGAAGAGAAAATCCCAAATGAATGAAGAAATAGTATTGTGGTGCCGATATTTAAAGGTAAAGGAGACATACAGGAGTGTAGAAATTTTAGAGGCATAAGGCTTATGAGTCATAGAATGAAAATTTGTGAAAAAGTAATAGGTAAGAGAATAAGAAATGAGATATTGGTATCTAAAAATTAGTTTTGATTTATGCCTGAAAAGTCAACAATGGAGCCATTATTTTTTGCGAAGAAAATAATAGAAAATTTTTAAGGAACGAATATATAAGATGGAGTATAGTTGTAGTGTCAATCGTTGATATGATGAATATAGATTTAGATAGATTATTTATGTTATGAGGAGAGACGAATCGGAAGCTGTAAGAACAGTTATAGAAATGAATGTTGAAAGAAGAAAAGATAAGAAAGACAAAAAAAGAGATTGAGGAGTATAATTGAATGCGATATGTGGACGGCTGTATGAGCGTAGATAATGTGAAAGATTGTGTCAAATTTAAGTTTATGATAAGGGTGATCGACCTCAAGTAGTTGGAATTAAGACGAGGAAAAAAAAGAAGTGTTATTATAGTTTATATTTACTACTTATGTTGAATGTAATTCATATTCTATGGAAAAATTAAAAGAAGAATAATTTACTTATGTAGGTATATTTATTTTTATATGGTCTGTTAAAATTTCAAAATGGCCTTCTTGAAATGCATCCAAAAATAAACTGAAATGATGCCCTTGCTTGCATATCTGTCTATTGAAGCTCTATTAGTCCAAGAAATTAATTATGACGATATAATCGACGTTTTTGCTTGGATTAAAGTCAGGAAAAAGAAATGTTCAAATTGATAAATATTAAAAAAATAAATGTATTATTTATCTGTCATATTTATTAGTTATTTTTAAAAATTATATTTAAAATAAAATTATTGTGTCAAAATTAATGAAATTAATTTTATTAAAAATCGCGGTGCATCGGACAGGGCCTAGGGTGACAGTAAATCTAAATCCGCCACTGGTGATATTAGTAAAACTCATGAACGAAGTACTAAGAGGATTTTTTTTTTTTTTATTAGAAATATACAATCTGTCCAATGAGAACAATAAGCATACATGATAAGAGTAGAAAAATTTACATAAATACATTTTGATAGAAGAAACCACTTATTAGTGACATTAATTTTTTATTTTTTTAGAATTTTTTTTTATATTTCCAATGACTTAATTATATTATTGTTAATTAATAATATTAAAAAGAAGATCACGGCACCACTTACGTTTTAAACGTCTGGGTGGGTCTCCAGGTATGGACAAGGTTGAGAGTTTTTTTATTAGGGGATTAGAGTGGGAGAGTAATTTACTGTGGAATCGTTTATAGTAGGAGATGGCTTCTTCATGAACTGTTTTTAAGTTAAGGTCGTTATGAAGTGTATAATTAGNTTTTTTTTTTTTTGTGTGTGTGTCTAAGATTCTAAGAATCAATCTAAGTATAGACAAAAACTCAAGGATAACGATTGCAGACTTTGCAGGCGAATAACTTTTTAAAAAATAACCAAATCAATGTAAGTTTTTAATTATATATATAATTTTAATTATATAAAATTAATAAATAATTACGATTTTTGTAAAATAATTCTTTTTTATATTTTTAACTTAACTTGAACTTAGTTACGCCGATCACCTCTAATGTTGTCGTCGTTGATGGTAGAAAATAATCCAGTTGTTGATAATATAATACAAAATTGATCAAAGTCAGATAAAAAAAATCTAAATGAGTTAGCTAAAATAGCCGTGACTGTATTCGAAAATTTGTTAAAAATAAAAAGTAAAATTATCTAAGATAATTCCGAACTCCAAATCCAGAGGTATATTACCGCTGATCATTAGTTCATCCAAGCATACCGCTTTATGTCCTACATTTTAAATACTAACTTTTTATTAGATTTTTCAAAGAAAAAAACAAATGTTTCAGTATACAGAGTGTTCAGTAAATGAAGAATGTCAATCGTTACAAACAATGGGAACAAAAGAATCCTATGTCCTTATTTACTGAATACTCTGTATAAGACCGAGTGGATTTAATTGCTGTTGGAGAGTACCTCAGAAGCACCATGGACAATTTCGACGTTTCCTGTATGATATTGTTGAAAAAATACTGAAACTAAGTGTCTATTGTCGTGTATTAGGTCTCAAACGTTTAAATTGTATAGAAGGATAAAAAATAGTGTAGTCAATGATATAATATTTCTTAGGCTACAATTAATATTTTATAGAAATTTTAAAAATTTAACATTATTTGTTCATAAATAATAAAACATAACTAATAGATTATTTTTTGGTAACATGTTGCTATATAAATCATTTCTAAAAAAAAAACGGTAGCACAGTGGGGTCGAGGCACAGTGCGGATGAGGCAAAGATGGGACAAGTATAGATGATATCTGACAGTGATTAAAATCACTATCATAAGAAACGCTTCGATGCAAATCTGTAGATAGTGTTTCATTTAGAGAAATTGATGGATTATTCCAAAAGGATCATCAACTCTTATTTCTTTAATTATATCCTGATTAGTAGTTCTTTGATTTTAAAATATAATATAAGAATAAATACTAATTATAATTATTAAATTTAGTATAAAATTGATATTCAATAGTTTAATATAGTAATTTATACGGAGAAATTATAAAAATAATAAAGAACTTATATTTTGCTTTACTTTTACGTGTATAAATTATTACTGATTTGATTTTTAATATGTTAAAAATAATCAATCCAAATTTTCATTTTTAACCTATTTTTTTGGTTCTTTAAAGTTGATGAAAAATTTTTGATAAAGTTTTGTGAAAGTTTACAGTAAAAAAATTGAATATGTTACCATAACTTTAGCTCAATTACAAGTTTGTAATTGACATCATGAAATAGAAAATTTTATGAGAATTATAACAATGCTATTTTTAAGATTGATATGCAGTCAGGAAATTTTATAATTACTATTTATTTTAAATTTATCTGAAAAGCTCAATGTTTTTTTGCATTTTTATCGTAATATATAGCTTAAATAGAAATAATAGTAATCATTTCCTAGTAACTTTTGATGTTTAAAAAGATTCTACAATTGAAATATCCAGAACTGAATTAATTTTAATGATTTACTTTAACTAAAAAAAAAAAAGTTAAAAAGCTATTTTAAATCCCTCCTGTGAGCAGAATAAGTGTTAGATTTTCAAAAAAAAAATGATATCAAATGGAAGGGAATATCTAAGGTTTCAATAAAAAAAAATATAATTTTGATTTGTTAATATTTGAAAAAGTTATAGCAGTTTTAAGTAAAAATAACATCCTGATAAAAGGTGATTTTTATCGCAAAGATTACATTTTATTTTTTAAAAGAAATCGGTCCAGTGAGAGCTGAGAAAAAGTGGCAACAGACATAAAAAAATAAAAAACACATCATGGTAAAAGTAATACCTTCTCAGCTTCGTATCGAAGCTAAAAAAAAGACATCATGGTAAAATTAATACCTTCTCAGCTTCGTATCGAAAATAAAATGCAAAAATAATATTGACCTTTTTTGATAAATTTATAGTAAATACTATTTATATAATTTACCGAATACATATTAATTTTAACAATAGAATTTTTTTATTCTCATGAAATTCTCTATTTATTAATGTAAATAAATCATTTCAAAAGAAATATTAATAATTTCTATGTAATTTTTGGTTTAAAATAGATAATACATTTGAAATAATCAGAACTATTTTCCTTGTAGTTATATCTTATAGTTTTTATTTAATTAGTTATAATATCAAAAATGATTAAAGTGCATTATATTAGTTTTAATTTAAGATATTCAGGTGATTTTTTTATCATAACCCACTCAATTACTTACAGAATAATAATAATTTAAAATTTTATTTTTATTACTATCTTTAGTTACACATTATTCTTGAATTATTAACTATTTGATACTTGATTTTTTAAGACATCGATATTAGCAGGTACACAGCATTGTTATTATCAATGATAGNTAATTGATTTTTTATGACATCGATATTAGCAGGTACACAGCATTGTTATTATCAATGATAGTAAGGTACATTGTTGTGAGTTTATAAATACACTAACTGACAATACAAAAAGTTTATCTATTGATAGTCATAATTGATAATAAACAATCCGTGACTGTGATAGCAATATCATAAAAAACCGATTAGCTACCTGTATTTGTAATCCCTTGTGTATTATACCTATATATTAACTCAAAAATTTGAAACTTAAAATGTTTATATCTAATAAACAAATTAAGTTTTATTAAAAATTCAAATGCCATTTATTATTAAATTAAAAACTCAAATATCTTATTAAATTAAAAATATGTGTTACCATTTAAAAAAACAAAGTTGACACCCTTACCAGGCACAAGGGATGAATTTAAAAAGTATTACATAGTTAATAATTCAAGAATAATGTGTAACTAACAATAATAAAAAAAAAAAAAATTTAAATTATTATTATTCTGTAAGTAATTGAGTGGGTTATGATAAAAAAATCACCTTGTATATAAAAGTGTCAGACTTTCCAGAACACTTTGATAAGTTAAGTTGAAAAAGTTGTAATTTAGAATCCCCTTCTGTGGGTCTGATTTATAAAATAAAAATATACCAAGTAATAAATAAAAAAATCATGCATCTATAAAAAATAATTACATTAATTTGGCAATTTTTAGAAAAATTATGTTATTTTTAATTTAAAAATATGTCAAAAATTATCTATTTTTAAAGTTGTAATGTTTTTGGAGATTTCCTTCATTACCTTTATTGAAGGAAATTTTTTCAATTTTTGAGGGTAAAGCAATTTATAAAAATTAATTGACTTTAACTTACATTAAATATAAAATTAAATATATTTTGATTATTTTACCTACTAAAAATTAAGAAAAGCAACTTCGAATTTTTGAACTAGCTTGTTAGTTTTTTTTATCTGATGATTCTTGTAATGCACTGTGGCTGCGTCGTATAATATACAGCCTTACACGCTAGGGGTACTACTTTATAATTTCTCCATAAAAATTATTAAATATTAATTTTACACTAAATTTAATTGATATAATAAATATTTAATTACATATTATACTTATAAATTATAGAACTACTAATTAGGAATAATGAAGAAAATAGGAGTTAATTTAGATTTTCTTCCAACTATCAATTTCTTAAATTTTAAAATTATATACAGATATCCATTCCACATTGTGCTACCTATTTTGTTTTTGAAAATTTTGACAATTCGAATAAAATGTTGTATCAACGCTTTTCACTCATTAGTTCCTAAAATTTGTATGTTAATATTTTTCAAATAAGATTTTACAGTACTTTTTTTTTAGCTTCGATGCGAAGCGGAGAAGGTATTAATTTTACTATGATGTGTTTTTTTTTTNGAAATACTGCGTCCTTTAAACATATATAAAATTAAAGCTTATTTTATGTACTACAAAATGAAAAAAAAAAATTTGTCCCGACGACCTATCTTCTATACGCAAATGGCTACCATATTCAAAAATATGCTATTTTTGTATGAAAATTATGGGTTTTGTATTTTATTTTAATAGAAGTTGATGTTGCTTTTGCAATTATCCATCAATTTTTTAAAATTAAAAACTATCTACAGATTTGCATCGAAGCGTTTCTTATGATAGTGATTTTAATCACTGTCAGTTTAAATCTATACTAAACCCAACTATGCAATGTCTTCACTATGCCGCGACCCCACTGTGCTACCGTTTTTATTAGTTATTTGTCTTTATTGTAAAAATGGTTACCAAATGCTATTTTTGTGTGAAAATTCTCAATTTTTTATTTTACATTTTTAAATTTAAATTTCATAATTTTTTGAAAAATTTATGGATCAATACAATTTATTCATGAGAAAGTACTTCTCATGAATTATATAAATAGTACATTTATATACATCTTTCATTCGACATACTTATATTATTCAATTTTTCGTGCTAATTTCAAATCAGCAATTATATGTTTTCGATCACTAATCATTTTTGATATTATAACTAATTAGATAAAAACTATAAGATATAACTACAAGTTAAATAGTTCTGATTATTTCAAATGTATTATCTATTTTAAAACCAAAAATTACTTAGAAATTATTAATATTTCTTTTGAAATGATTTATTTACATTATTAAATAGACAATTTCATAATAATAAAAGAATAGTATTGTTAAGATTAATATGTATTCGGTAAATTGTAAAAATAGTATTTACTATAAATTTATCAAAAAAGCTCAATATTTTTTTTGCATTTTTATTGTAATAGATTATTTAAATAAAATCATAGTAATTATATGGAGCTTTTCCGAACTTAGTCATTGCTCCTAGTATTTTTTTATGAGTTCTAATAACTTAATCTATTACAGAACGCAGAATAAATACAAGAAATAAAAATTGAGTGTTAAAAATTACGTAGTTTGTGGATTTTCCATAATATGCAAATAGGAAATTTTGTAAATTCTATAAGTAGCGTTAAAATTATTTCTCCATCATAAAATTTTCACCAGACGTTTTAATTGCCTAAAGGTAAGTACTATGTAAATTTGAAAAAAATTCGTTCAGTCACTTTTGTGTAATGAGATGATAAAGTGGGCTATTTTCAGCAAACCACGCGTGTTCAAGACCGCAAAACTATACAAAAAAAATTATAAATCGATTCAAATATGATATGGGTTAAAAGAACATAACTTAAAGTTTCTGAAAAGAAAAAAAATTTTAATTAAAAAATTTTTTAACCTTCAAATTTTGTTATTAAAATACTGCAAAATTTAATAAATTTAAATCAAAATTTCAATGTTCAAAAAAATTCAAAATTTATAAATTAAGAATGAAATTGAAGTACTATTTAATATGAGTAAGACAGTGCTAGTTTCACAGTGATAGATTATTTGGATGTGAAGTTATAGGCTCTAGAACATAGGCCGTTTTTCATGTTTTTAATTATAAAAAATGCGCTATCTGGTAAAAAAAAATATATATATTATTTTTGTTGTCAATGACCTTTAAGAAGTCTATGATATAAATTTCATAAATTTCTGAACTATACCAGCACATACATTAGGTGAATTCACATGGAATGACCCAATACTAATACTAATGGGTGATAAATAACTAAGAGCAAAATAACCTAACGTGATGGTCTTTTTATACAAATTTTAGTTATTTGAGAGACAAATTTCAACAGCCTGTTTTCACCAGAGGGATTAAACGGCAACAAATTCATTGATTGTTAACAATTCGATGGACAGATATTTGAGAAAATTATTACTGTAGTCAATCGAGCCACAAGAGTTTAGAGCGACTAATTCAAATAAAAGATTAGTTTATAAGCAAACTGGCAACGTGTTGTTTTTAACGTTTTTAATGCTCTGTTCCTTTAGACTTCTCAAAGCAACGTTGCCAGTTTGCTTATGAAATTACTGCTTTGCTGCAGGCCACGCAACTAAGAAGCTATTGAATGAGACAGGATCGTTCTATCTTACTATTTGTTCGCCAAGTTGCGTTCTCTCATACAGTGTATTAACTGTATTATATCTATATGATACTTCGCTTGACCGGTTATTTGAAATTATCGCTCTTACTTTTTGACTCGATTGACTTCAGTATTCATTTTCACAAATAGCTGTCCATCTAATTGATAATAATCTATGAATTTTTTATCAATTTGTCGTATATTTTTCAATTTATTGCTCTAGCGTATTAATTAATGTGTGACTATATTTATCATTTAACATTATTCCACGACTGTATTCTTTCACTCTATAAAAACTTGCTAATTAANCTGTATTCTTTCACTCTACAAAAACTTGCTAATTTAAAATTTCACCATAAAGAATAAAATAAGTCATATTAGAATTGGAATAAAGTTAATGTATTAGGATAATAATTTACAATTTATAATTTTTGAGTCAGTGCCGCCAGCTCAGATTCACAAACGTGTATTAATAAAGTAGCTTAGTGCGAATGGATTTACATTCAATATTATAATGGACATGACAGTAGACACAGTACAGAATAAAACAGTAAGGAGCGCAGCAATTTATTTTAATGGTGTTAAGGAATAGTAGTAGACATTTCAGTATTGTTATTTCTCAATAGCAAAAATAGCTGCTAATCAAAACGATTAATAGGAGCGACTGCTAGTTTTATTTATAAATACTATTACTTTTCTGAAACATAGTTAACTGATACAAATTATGAAGTCAGATTTTTCAGGTTTTATTTAATTAAATTGACTATTATTATTCATTAACATTGTCAAACAACAACGATATACATTTTCGAATAGTTTTTCTTTTATTATCTTAAAGACATTGCTTTAACTTCAATTTCAAATATAGGTTTAAAGATGACTGGTTTTTGAAGCATTGTAATTCCCTTTGAAATTATATAACTTTATTTATCCGACTTCCCTTGAGTCAATAGAAATCATTAGACCTCCATTGCTCATTTGGGGGGGGGGGGGGGTGTTAAAAACCCCTGAATAATACTGTATAATATTATAAAGTATAGAGTATATGGTCGTCCGACTGTCGTCAAACACAGGAATGTGCTGACCAAATGATTTGGGGCAACCATGGACAAAGGACTCCCTCTGTAGATCCCAGAGAGTCAGTCGTGGTTCGATATGTGAAAGTGACGTTACATATAATATTCAAAATCTATATGGTTAATTCTAACTTGAATTCTAAGTCTATATACTAAAGCTGTATTCTATTTCGTATATTATATATTATAATATTCAATGTTATTTTATTTTATTTTAATCGATTACGATTAAATTGATCATTAATAAATAAACTCTGTTCGATTCTACTTCAATTCGACTGTTTACTAAAAAATCCATCTTCTCCACGCGGGCCCGCATTACAATATATCTTAATTGAAATTACTTTTTGATACATAAAAGGTTTTTCATGTTAATGCCATACTTCTCTGTAGTAAAATTTAAATAATAGGATTAATAATTAGTTATATGATTAGTAAAATGTGTTGCATATAAACTCGATGCATCAATACATGTTCACAACAAATTTATTTTAACTTATTTATCAAATTATAAAAGCAATTACAAATTATTTTATTTATTTTTTAGGTTTTCCTAAGAATTTACTAAGAACATGTTTTTATATGTGAAGTTTACTCCATCTAATGTATCAGCCACGCAAGATTATTTTTTAATGTTGCAAAAAATGCACTATTATGAGTTTTTTATTATGTGTACTGATTTTCAATTAAAATAACTGCCAATTCATTATTTCTTATATAATTGGAGCTAATAGAGCTGTTTTGTTACTGAATTATATAAGTATATTTATCAGTACAAAAGACACAATTATATATATATATATATTTATAAAAAAACTCTTTGAATATCTTTGATAAGAATATTTTCAGTTCANCCTCACCCACCCACCTGAATTGTGGGCGGGCGGGGGAGGGGCGTGTCATAGTGGGCGTGGTTTCGCGATGGTGGGGGTAATGGCTGTTGTCAAGGTCATATAGTGGGCGTGGTTTCTCCATGATGGGGGTAATGTCAAGGTCACACAGAGGGCGTGGTCACTCGATGGTGAGGGTAATGGAGGATTGGATTTATGAGGGTGGGGGTAAGGAGAAGGCGTGTTCTTATCATAGATAGTGTAATGAAGGCGTGGTCTTATGTGGGTGGGGGTAAGTGGAGGCGCGGTCTTATCAATGATGGGGTAAGGAAAAGGCGTGGTCTTATGATGGTGGGGTTAGGGGAGGCGTGGTCTAACGATGGTAGGGGTAATAGATGACTTAGTTAGGGATGTTAATTTCAATCAAAATGGCGGATTAAAGTGCGCATGCGCACTATAACTTCATGTCAGTGGTGAGGGAGGTAGCTATATGGTTGTCTCCTCTTTCGATGTCATCTACTGGAGGGTAAGGTAAACCTCATGTGAACTGATAACGTTCACTGATAAACATACACATTACATTGAAATAAGTACGTCAAATAATGGGCGCCGTTGCCATTTTAACATATTTACTTAATATTAACGCTATGTCTCCGTCGAAATTCCTACAGAGGGAGGGGTAACGAAACATAACATAAACTAACCTATAATGGGTGGGTATGAATCCAACTTAAACAATGTTTTCTATGAATGTTATCATTGCCTACCAGACGCTTAGGTAAGCATATTTCCGACATCAGTACTGTATTATAACGCTCATAAGCGTCTGTAATTTTTTTATGAGAACAAAGACAATGTCTGTCGTTATGGCATAATTTCTAAGAATTTTATCATCAGTTACCAGACGCATAGCTAAGCATATTTCCAACATCAAAGGTACCGCCATATTATAAC
>NW_026099575.1:803543-814906 GCF_025091365.1 Daktulosphaira vitifoliae
TTATGAGAACAAAAGACAACGTCTGTCGTTATGGTATTATAATTTCCAAGAATTTTATCATGGGTAACCAGACACTTAGGTCAGCATATTCCAGACATCAAATGTATTGCTATATTATAACGCTTATAGGCGTCAGCATATTATGAGAACAAAAGACAACGTCTGTCGTTATGGTTTTATAATTTCTAAGAATTTTATCATGGGTAACCAGACGCTTAGGTATGCATATTTCCAACAACAAGGGTATTACTATATTATAACGCTTATAGGCGCCAGCATATTATGAGAACAAAAGACAATACGAATATTTGTATTCGTAGTAATTTTTAAATGTAGGAATCCTAACTTAGTCTTACCTGTAAGTAAAATCATTGAATAAAAGTTGAATGTATTCAACTACTACAGGTCATGTGTATATTATATTTAAATACATGATTCTTCTTTTTCTCGCTTTAATTCCAACTATTTGGGGTGAGCCTTATTTAACGCTTGACACAATCTCCCACATCGTCTACGCACACATCAGCCATCTTCATATCGCATTCAATAACCATCTAATTCTATTTTCTCTCATCTTATTCACGATTGACGCTACACATATACTTTCTCTTATATGTTCGTTTCTTATCCTATCTTCTCTAACCACACCCTTCATCCATCAAATCATTCTGATCTCTGTTACACCCATTCTCTACTCTATTCTCTTGTCAATCGCTAATACTCTAAACCATACACTGTAGCTGATCTCACAACAGTTTTAAAGAACTTATTTTTCAATCTCATTAAAATTCTATTATAGTATAACACACATAAGCCGTCCTCATATCGCATTCAGTAACATCTCCCCATCTATTTTTAGTCTTCTTCTACCTCTTTTTCCTTTAACATTAATTTCTACAACTGTTCTTACAGCTTCTGTTATTACATTGAAATATATCCAAATAATTAAATAAAGAATACTTTAGACACTATTATGGAAAAAGTACTATGTTATAAAATCAAAATTTTATAGTAAAATGAAAAACCATCTATCTAAATTGCGTGAACTTATTATAATCGTCATATTGTTTTCAACTATTTTTACTAAAATAGATTTATTTTGGTCAGAGACTGTAAGGATATGATAATGTTGTTCATAAAAAAAAACAAAAAATTAAATTTTTTTATTGGGCTAAATATCTTTTCCATGTCACTATTTCAATTATTAGTTATGTAATACATGGATGGTCTAATAATCGATTAATAATTACACAAAAATATGTATAAATAAATATTTATTAAATCTTAACTACATTATGATCATCTACTATGGCCATATACAAACACAAAATTGTCAAAATATCAACTAATGTACATAAATCTTAGTGTGATGTTTTTGACTAACAATGAAATAAAATCTTTAAGACTAGTGTTTAATATTGTATCATTTTATTTTTTTTTCATACAGAGACAAGTTTAATTAGGAATTTCAGGCAGTAGTTCCATGATATAACAACAGTAGTTGATAAAAGTTATCCTTCTATGTCATTAATTTTAATAATGTGTGGTTATTTTAATGGTCCTCTTAATACAATTTTTGGCATGGGGTTCGGCATTGAGATGTTTAACACTGGAATATGAACAAGTACAGTTGTTTAATCTTTGACATTGAACTGCATGCCTATTGAATGTATTGCCAGTGTTCAATGATAAATCCAAAACCTTAAGTGAACTATTCCCTAAAAAATCAAGTAATATTTAATATCATTTATTCGTGAATAACATCATAAAAATAATTGAATTATTACTAATATTATTATCTTTTGAAACATTGTTCCTTGTTGGTATCTTAGACAAAAATTTCTTGTTTGTGTTGTTTTGTTTTGATGATACCATAGAGGTGTCCATATTGTGAACGCCAGCCGCTAAATGACCTCTATGTCCTGACTGACCATTAAAAACTTTACTACCTGGGATTTTAACAGAGATCGCAGACACGAATTTCACTTTATTCGATGGAAGATTGACTTTCGCCGTATCATATTGCGAAGAAGACTTTGAAGTAACCGAATTTGTAATGTTTTTAACTTCCGACTTAGGGACGAATGTATAGGATTTATCGAAGAGTAAGTTCATATCGGTTTGATCTTTTAAAGCCTCGAACTGACTGTTAGGCAAAGACTCGTTATTTTTATCATTACCCAAGACAGAGTTTTTTTTAGATTGTTCTTTAGTTGCCTCGGAAGAGTCAGTTTTACGAATGGTCCGTGTCCTTTGAAGTTTTTCACTAAAAGCGTCTGCTAATACAGACAATACAATTTCATCGTTGTTATAAAATTGTCTAGGGCGATGACGCCGTTGTTTTATTTCTTCATATTTTAGCTTGAATTCTTTAATGACTGTGTCGATATAATTGTTCGGTGCATTATCAGTAGACGTCGTTTTTGTGTTTATGATTATTTTATGAGTTTCAGTAGATTTTTTGTTTAAATTTGTCCGAGTTTCAGTAGCTGATGAAATTTTACGTATAAGCATTTATTAGAAAATCATTTAAAAAAATATTTACCTGTTTTTTGTCCCTTTAATTTAATTTTGTTGACTTTAGTCAACGCTTTGGTTTTTTTAACGCCAATGGACATAGAGTTCGTTTTGTTGGATGAATTGCTCAGTCTATTTTTTGGCACGGGTAACTTGGGTGATTTAATGATTTTTAGCTACACAAATGTAAAATTAATGTGAATAACTCGAGTGTAGTTATTCTGAAATGATCTAGAATTTTCGTGATGGGTGTACAACACAAAATGCATATACGCACGAAGATTCTCGAACATATTAAAATGAAATACTTAAAATTTTCTTTATATAATATATAGGAATGTGGCAATACTGTAGTTAACTCTCGATCGCACCCTGGGGATCGAACCAGAGACCCCGTACGCCGAAACATACGTTCTTACCCTCAAACCAGGCAAACCCCATGTAAATACATTAAGTGTATATAAAATAAATAATCTAACATATTTCGTCAGCATAACATCTGTGTTATAATTATATTTCATTAATAATCGAAACACTAAAGACGTAATGATACTGTGTGCTTAAATTTGTATGTTTATAATATTACTCATATCTACTCATTATTTTGTCTTGTCATATTACCTTTAAATTGTCCATACCGAAATTGGGCTCAAAATGTCGAATAGCAATTTACAGAAATAAATAAGTAATACTAAAAAATAATTATTTGTGAGTTAGTTAATAAGGAAATTACGAAATAAACTTTACAATATGCGTCGTGGGTTATACGCGTTTAAATAATTATGGCGAAACTATGCAAAGTAAATATTTATTTTCACTATTAATCACTAGGCATATTTATAATTTAAAAAAACAGCTGTTTAAAGGTCATTTATTAGTACAAAAATATTTAAAAGTTAAAGAAGTGTTAACGTTAGGGTAAGTTTTAAATTGTTTAAAATGTAAAAATAAAAAATAAAATTATTCTGGTGGATAGAAATATGTGTAATCGTTGAGTAGAGTAGATAGGGAGTGCCTTAGAGTAGGCGTTTTGGTTTATAATTCTAGTAACTAGGGGTCGATAGTTCAATTCTGGTCTCTGGAGGGTAAAAAATAGGCCCATCGAAAATTGATGTTTGATTTACTTAACGGATTTAGGATAATACCAAAAAGCTGACCCAGGGACAAATGGTGTTTTTTTTTCATTTAAGTACATTTTCAGAAAGTCTTCCCAACGATCCGAGTATGTCATAGTTACTCGAGCCGCCTTGAATGAGACGGCTTCTACCCCGTGGAAGATAATTGAAAGAGGGAGGTAGGCCGAGGCTATTCATCATGAAATAGCTTAGACCCGGAAAACAGGAACGTGGAAAGAAGTGAAAAGAATTTGGCTTGGGCCTAAGAGACCCATTCCTGGGAGACGAGGAGGCTCTCGTGTAGTGGTGGACGACGATATTCCCCCGACGCCAACCCGTCAACATTAAATCAAATAGAAAACAGTCAATATAATGACTGTTATTTGATTTTTTCTTCTGGTCCTCAAAAATTCAGGATATTAATAAGGAACTAGCAGATCATGTAGCTTTTGGAATAATCCACTAATTTTTTAAAATTAAACACTATCTAAAGATTTGCATCGAAGCGTTTTTTTGATAGTGATTTTAATCACTGTCAGATATCATTATACTTGATCCAACTAAGCCGCGACCCTCCTGTGCTGGGTTTTTTTTTATTTGTTGTTTTTGTTATAAGTTGTTTTATGTTTAATCATTTACTATAATTAAGTTTGTTATTTTATTGCATAGAATAAATTTGTCTACAATAGACAAATTTATGAATATCACAATAGTATTGATAGTAACATTTAGTGCAATTCTAAATACAAAACTTACTGCATGAGCCCACCTGCGCGCAGTTACGTTATGCATAATTCACGTAATCGAAAAATAAGTGATTAAAGGATGGTGTTGTCACCTCGCGGGGTACCTTAACTATATTTTAATTATTTCCGTTTTATTGTCATATTTGTTGACGCACTGCGGTGGTCGATTGACGTCTAGGGTACTCGTGCAAGGCGGTACTATACTGTTATGTGCCGTTGGTACTCTGCGGATACCACAACATATTAAAGGCTATTTGCGCAATATTCACAGATTAAGCTACACGACGTAACGCATATAGTATTACTTGTTTAACCAGCGTAGGCTACTCATGCAGTTAGGTTATAATGACATTTGACATATTTTACACATGATAGAGCATCACACTCTGGTTATAATATTTTATGATTACAGTCCATTCACGATTATTAACAGATATAAATATAAAAATCCATTAATGTATATAAATTAACTTTATTTTTTTAATTTTAATCATAGATAGTCAAAAATTATCAACAAAATTTTCCAAGCAATAACATAGAAAGTTTTATAAATCCCACTATGTAGTGTATATTTTTTAATTATTTTTAGTGTTCATTTTTCATTTTTTAAACATATAATATATAATGATTTTAATTTTAATATCTCTTATATTTGAAAAACACTTGATTTAAATTACTTTAAAGATTTAGAGTTTTTTGGTGAGGTAAAGATGGAGGGTTAAAGTCCCTCCATTTTATATGATCTCCAATTACAAACACTATTTATCTTACACGGCATTTAAGTATTTATTATTTTTATACCTGGCGTGTACATGGTACATGCTCATAATATTATTACTTTTACAAAATTATAAAAATTAAAAGATATTTTTGAATTATCTCAGTAATTATTGATTTTAGAAAAAATGTATTAGAACCTTATTTGTTTGAAATGTAATACTAAATAGTTTTATTTTATACATTTTTACGCTAGCTATAATATTTATTGAAATAAATGTGAAAAACTAAAAAACAATCCTATTTGGTCAACCTTCAACCCCAATGCGGCACGGGAAACGGTTGTTTGATAGAGTCCAAATTTTCACAGTACAAGTTTTCTATATCAAGTAAAAAAATAGGGGGGTGACGTGATCTAATATTTGAAGTCGCGTTTTTTGAACCATCCTAATATATATACATAATTTCAATATTTAAATTATACTAATAGTAATTCACAATAGTAAATTACAAAACCACAGATGAGGTGTGCGCACTAACCAGCTGCGACGGGTACCTAAAACAAATTTGTCGTATAACAAACAATAATTTATAGTTTTTTTAGATCACAATGACGCTAAATTTCTGAATAATTTATTAACAAAAAATAGGAACTTTAATTTACGTGTCTAAATTTAAAAAACTTAACATAAAGAAGCTCAACTACGAACACAAATAACACTATAAGGCAAAATTTTTGCCTTAACTTAAATTTTACATGTCGAGGAGGTAAGAAAGTAAGCGAGAGCGCCTGCCATATATTTGATAGGTACCGGTAGTCGTGCAGAGAATATGACACCTAATCGGTTGCGAGAAAAATGGTGATGGAATTTTTAGTATAACTTAATCTTTTATTTAGCTATTACATTTTAAAGTTTCGAACTTTCGAGTTAAAATATTATTATAATGTACGAGTATTGAACTAACTCGTAGCTTGTTGCTTTTTTACGAGTTCGCTATTCACAGATATCCAGCGATTAATAGTAATTTTATCAGATAGCCGAGAAGATATTAAAAAACTTCGATATTAGTTTAGTATAAGGTTTTAACAACTTAGTAATCAGTTTTAAATTTTTAAGTTAAATAATATCGTCATATAGAGGAAAAATGCAGGGTAAGCAAGTTAACAAAGGTGGGAAAAAGAATATATAAAGGGAAATGTGAAAAGTAATGGGGGGTTGACGTTTTGACTAAGAAACGTCTAGTTACAAGTCAGAACATTTAAAAAGTGCTAATTGATGTGTGTACTTTCTTTGTATCTACGTCACGGTACAACGACGCACAACAGTATGGTAGAGTATAATGTACAATGTTGTAAGTTATCATTAAAAAATGTATTACTTGAATTGAATCCACCATATTATTACGTTAAAAATACTAAGATATTATTTGCCTATTCATGTATTATCTAAGCAATATTTTTATTTAACTTATTACATATTCTCTGATAATTAAAATCTACAAATTATTTACAAGAAATTTTATAACATAAATATTTCTTTCGTGTGTAAGACTATTTTACTAAGATGCATTTGTTTCATTTTTTTTGAGGATGTCAAGAATTCTGCATTACTGTTTTTTAACTCTTTATTGGTATAAAAATAATGTGACTTCCAAATTAACACAGTATCGTGTTTCCCATAGCCGCACATTACGTTATTAACCTATTTGAATTGTATCGAGATCTAAATAATAGTTGGAAAGTAGCTTAGTAGTAAGGTTTGCCTTTACAACGTCTTAAGGCGTAAATTTTAATCATGTACCATGTATCTTTGTTTCACATAATTTTTGGTATAATAATTATATCAATAATTAATAATCATAACAATTATTCTGAAAACCAGCCACCAATTCCCAGCAACTGTATAAATTTATTTTTAGAAAATACCATTAATAATTTATTTTTGCACTTTCAGCCCATTAATGACCATAGCGGCCTCCCTCAAAATAGGAGGTTTCTTAACGATTTATACTCCGGGATAAGTGCGTCGCCGGAGAGAGGGATGGAGACTCCAATTACCGAACTAATCTCTCGTTCGGCAAATGAAGCCGCCCGTGTCCGAGTTTCGAACCCGAGGCAGTACGTGTCAAATACAGCCGCGTTACCGACTCGGCCACACCGTCCCACCATTAATAATACCTCAAGATAAAAAATCCATACAAAGTAATAAAAACCAAGTACCATTTTCAATAAATAGCAAAACATCACATGTATTTTAATAAGAGGACTCAAGTATCACTAGCTTCTTAAAATACGATCCAGTATTTTCTACTAATCAACGTATTTTAACATACACTGCCGGCCAAAATTATTAGATCACATAATAACTTGAAGATTTTTTTCAAATAAGATNAATATACACTGGCGGCCAAAATTATTAGATCACACAATAACTTTAAGATTTTTTTCAAATAAGATTTGATATCTTGTTGGTTTTGAGTAAGGAATATAAAAAAACTCCGATTATCTTATTATACGCCATTATATTGTAAAAAAATAACAAAAATAAACTTTCACTAAAAAAATAACAAAATCCTGAAAAACGAAATTTTAGTTCACCCATGAAAAAAACTCTCAATACCTAGTGTTGCCACCCCTCGCTCGTATGACAGCTTCACACCGTCGCCTCATGCTTAAAATAAGCTCCCTTATGTCCCCTTGATCGATGTTGTTCCAAATCTCTGAAATGGCATTAGTAAGCCCGTCAAGGTCACTCGAAGGATTTGGGAGCGCACTAAATCGNAGGATTTGGGAGCGCTCTAAATCGCCTTCCGATCATGTCCCATACATGTTCAATGGGGTTTAGGTCAGGACTATTAGCTGGCCAATTCATGGTCTCAATATTTTCACGACGAAGAAAATCTTGTGTCACCCGAGCTGTGTGTTGCATAAAAATGAAGCCAGCACCAAAGTTTTCAGCATATGGCACTACATGAGGTTCAAGAATGTCCGACATGTATCGGACAGCATTAATATTACCCCTCCGAAGCGCCACGAGCTCCGTACGTCCTCCCAAAGAGATGCCTCCCCAAAACATAACACTGCCTCCACCATGACGAATGTCTTCAATGAAGTGCACTGTGCGTACCGTTCTCCAGGTCTCCGATAAACTCGAACGCGTCTATCTGAATGGTACAGGGAAAATCTTGACTCGTCGGTAAACAAAACTCGATTCCAATCGGCCGGCTCCCAATTAACATGCATTCTTGCAAATTGAAGTCTGTTCCTCCGATGCCCTACGGTCAAACGCGGCCCTCTAGCTGGGATCCGTGACGTCAGGTTTCTTTCCCTTAAGCGTCTTCTTATCGTTCTTGAGCTGATTTGGATTCCATAAGTCCTTCTAGCCGAATTTTGCACCTCAGGAGCTGTTAATGTCCGGTTTCGAAGAACTTGTTGAACCATGTAGCGATCCTGGGCGGCATTGGTAATGCGTCTACGACCATGACCTGGTCTTCTCTGATGATTACCATTCTCTCTATGTCTTCTTAGAACATAAGAAATTGCAGATTGGGTCACGCCAAGCCTTTCTGCGATATATCGCTGACTACGACCTTCCTCCATTAATGTTAACGCCCTAACACAATCCTCCAACGATAATGCATGTCTAACTCGACCGTGAACATTCATTTTTAAGTTTTAAAGAAAAATAAGGAAAACAAAATCAGTGTTTAACCGTTTAAGGTAAAATTAAAACTGACCTGAAAATATTCAAACTGATAATTCTTTATTACAGGTAAAGAAACTGCGATAAAAAAAAAAAAAAAACTTGAAATGAAGTTTAGTTAACAAACATGATTGCTGTAGATTCAAAGAAAAAATAATTCACCTGCAAAAAATTATCGACAGAAATTTTAATTCGAATTTCTTTGGTGATCTAATAATTTTGGCCGCCAGTGTATATTTCTATCACCTTGCATCATCTATAATATAAAAATGAATCGCAAAATGTGTTGGTAAGCGCATAACTCAACAACGCCTCGACCAATTTGGCCAAATCTTTTTTTAAAATGTTCGTTGAAGTTCAAGGATGGTTTTTACGGCGAGAAAAATTAGAATTATTGCTGGAAAAACCCAAGAGTGTTTACTTAGTTAGTGTTTGTTTAGTTCGTGATTAGTGAAAAAATAATTTATATTTGATATGCCTCCTATAAGACGAAGCAATTTAGGTAGAAGAACCAGAAATGCTACAAACCAAGCTAATTACCGATCTAATCGTACTGCACAAGAACGTGACGACGGAAATGAACGTGAAAGAATTCGGATATCACAAACGCGTGAAGCGCGAGCGCGACATTCAACTAATAATCGCGCAAGTTTGAATCGAGCTGCTTTCAGTTACGATGTGTCAATTGACTACAGTAACTACCAATGTGTTGTTATTGGTTCTATGAACTCGGTTTGCTCACACTGTAAGGCATTAAAATACAAAAACGAAGCCAATGGATTGTGTTGCGCAAATGGTAAAGTGAAATTGATACCATTGGATCCACCACCAGAACCATTGTACTCATTGGTTTCAGGAATAGGAACAGATTCTATACACTTTTTGACACATATCCAACAATATAACAATTGCTTTCAAATGACTTCATTTGGGGCAACAAATGTAGTTCGGGAAAATTTTATGCCAACTTTCAAGGTATGTATTATAGCAGTTACTCATAATTATTTTAGCGAACAAAATTTTCTGTCACCAAAGTTAAGATGTGTCACTAATCTTCAATTTCTTAATCACTTATATATCACTTAGTCATCATATTATATGGTGATTCAGTTTCAGTGACACTTTTATTATATTTTATATTTGATAGATATTAGTTAAAACTAAATATATACTTTTTAAGATCAAATATTATTTAAGTTTGATCACTGACAATCCATTAATTTATACCACACCATAATATTTTTTTTTTATTTACAGATACAAGGGCAAATATATCACAGAGCAGGTTCACTGTTACCAGTGTCAGATAGCGACAACAAATTCCTGCAAATTTATTTTATGGGCAATTCACCACAAGAAATTGATCTGCGTTGTGCACATAACGATTTAGTAAAGAGGTCTATTGTAGAACAATTACAAACTTTATTTCATCAACACAATCAATTGATTATATTGTTTAAAACTGCCCTGGATCTGATGCCATCCGATAATCACAAAATTGTAATCAGAGCTGATAAAACACCTGCAGGTCAACATACAAGACGTTTTAATGCACCAACTATTGATGAAGTTGCTATCGTTGTAGTTGGAGAAAACTTGGAATCCCGTGATATTGTTTTACATCGTCGGAATGATCAATTACAACGTATAAAGGAAACACACCGCTCATATGATGCACTGCAATTTCCCATTATATTTTGGCAAGATGAAGATGGCTACGATTTCTCAATAAAAATGATAAATCCCATTACAGGTAACTAAAATATTAGTTTAGCTATGGCGATAATATCTCAGTCATTATATTATGTATTTTAATTTTATATTCGAATGTTATTAAAACAAAATCTATTTACAGGTTCTGAAACCAACAAAAAAGTCAGTTCAATGAACTATTATTCATACCGCCTAATGATTCGGGAAAATGAAGAAAATCACATATTGAAATGTCGGCGATTATATCACAAATATGTTGTTGACATGTATGTTAAAATTGAAACGGAGAGATTAACATTAATCGGGTTGAATCAAACCAAACTCCGATCTGAAGAGTATATTCACCTTCGAGATGCGATTAATACTGATGCGATTAATATGGAAATGCACAGAATGTCGGTCGGATGACTATTCTTCCAGCAACATACATCGGAAGCCCTCGGCATATGCACGAATATGCTCAAGATGCCATGTCGTATGTTCGTCATTATGGTACAGCAGATTTGTTCATCACATTTACATGCAATCCGCAATGGATAGAAATCAAGCAGGAGTCATTCCCTGGGCAATCACCCATTGATCGTCATGATATTACAGTCAGAGTCTTTAGACAAAAGTTGAAATCTTTAATGGATTTCATCGTAAAACATAATGTGTTTGGTGAGACACGGTGCTGGATGTATTCTGTGGAGTGGCAGAAACGAGGATTGCCACATGCACACATTTTGATTTGGTTGGTTGAAAAGATAAGGCCAAATGAAGTTGATGCAGTGATATCAGCTGAAATCCCTAATGTACAAGTAGATCCTGGATTGCATGAGGTAGTTATCAAAAACATGATACATGGTCCC
>NW_026099575.1:816423-837274 GCF_025091365.1 Daktulosphaira vitifoliae
AAATTTACAATGAAGCATTGATTTCAATTGAGGACATGTGCTTGATAATGTCAAACAAACTATTAATTCAATTAGGCCTGACCGCGCCCAATCGTCCAATGCATGACGCTTTTAACCAAGAGTTGCATCGATAAAAACTGTATGATCTCAACGCTTTGAAAGAATTAATTCAAACAAATCTTCCACTGTTAAATGAACAACAGAAGTATGTATTTGAAACTCTTATGAAAGTAACAAATGATGAAACTGGAGGGATTTACTTCTTAGATGCACCTGGTGGTACAGGAAAAACTTTTTTGATTTCATTAATATTAGCAACAATTCGCTCACAAAATAAAATTGCACTTGCACTCGCTTCGTCGGGAATCGCAGCAACTTTGCTTGAAGGTGGTCGAACAGCCCATTCAGCACTAAAATTGCCATTAAATATGCAAAGCAATGAAACTCCAACCTGCAACGTTTCGAAGAACTCTGCAATGGCAAAGGTTTTGCAGCAATGTAAATTGATTGTTTGGGATGAATGCACGATGGCACATAAAAAATCTTTGGAGGCTTTAGACAGAACCTTAAAAGATCTACGGAGCAATAATAACCGATTTGGTGGTGCAATGATTTTATTAGCAGGAGATTTTCGTCAAACATTGCCAGTGATTCCACGATCAACGCCAGCTGATGAACTCAATGCATGTCTAAAGTCCTCCAATTTGTGGAAACATGTCAAAGTACTTCATTTAAGCAAGAATATGCGTGTCGAGTTGCAAAATGACCCATCTGGAAACATATTCTCTAAACAACTCATTGACATTGGTAATGGCAAATTTCCTATAGACATGTTGACTGGCTGCATTAACTTTCCTCAAAGTTTTTGTCAGTTAACTCGATCAAAAGATGAACTTATTCAGAAGGTGTTTCCAGATGTTTCTCAAAATTACAGAAACCATGATTGGTTGAGCGAACGAGCTATACTGGCTGCAAAAAACATAGATGTAAATGAATTAAATTTCAAAATTCAAGAACAAATTACAGGCGAATTGAGGATATATAAATCAGTTGATTCGGCTACTAATCAAGATGATGTAGTCAACTATCCACCGGAATTTTTAAACTCGCTGGATTTGCCAGGATTGCCACCTCACAATCTTCAATTAAAGGTTGGATCGGTGGTTATAATGTTGCGAAATATCAACCAACCGCGTCTTTGCAACGGTACACGGTTAGCGATAAAAAAATTACTAAACAATGTGATAGAAGCAACTATACTCAAAGGAAAGTATAAAGGAGAAGATGTTCTCATACCGCGCATCCCAATGATTCCGACTGATGTGCCATTTGAGTTTAAACGACTACAGTTTCCAGTGCGGCTTGCTTTTGCTATGACTATAAACAAGTCCCAGGGGCAATCATTAAGTGTTTGTGGTATTAATCTAGAAAACCCATGTTTCTCACATGGTCAATTGTATGTTGCCTGTTCCCGTGTTGGAAAACCATCAGATTTGTTTATCTATGCGCCAGGTAATCAAACAAAAAACATCGTATACCACAAAGCACTACAATGATAATAATAATAATTATGATTCACATGATTAACAATAAAGCGATTACTTACTTTTAAATCCTTATATATGTTTTATTTAATTATTTTTTATTCACAACGCCCTATCACCAGGGCGACGGTTCTGTTCAGGAGAATTTTTTTAAATACATAGGCAAAAAAACTGCCACATTACAAATCTTTTTGACAGGACGAAGTCTGTCGGGTCAGCTATAAATGATACAAATATTGATTTTTAACTCTTTAGTGTTAGACAATTTTTTTTATTATTATTAAATTAAATTATTTTTTTAGTTTAAAATTAATAATTTTAATACATTTATCTGTTCTGTTATTTGACCATTTTATAACAATAAAGATTAAATATATTATTAATTAATTTACTATAAAAATATTAGCAATATAAAACAAAAAGAAGTACACTCTAAAATATTTTATGTATATTTCTTTTTTACTATCAACTTTTTAAATTTAATTTATATAATGAAAATCTTAAACTTGTGTATGTATTAATGCTATAAAAATACAGGAATTTTTATAACTAATTTATTAGAAGGATACAAATATTTCCTTACATGAATATTTAATTATTTTAAGGATAAATAATTAATTTTATAATAATATATAATTATATTTTTTTACTGTGGCAAATTATCAAAACCTAAATTCACATAATCATTTATCAGGACGTTTTGAAAAAATAAGTCCAAATAGTCACACAACGAGTTATATATATTACTGGATTCTGTCAAGGTATTGGTTTTAATCAATTGTTCAAATGTTGTAATTAAGGATATGTCGGATTCACATTTAATAATTGTGCAATAATTCATGTTATACTGAATTACTTCTTTCAGTTTCTTCTGTAAATCTGAAGATTGAATATCAGCTACTTCTTTAAGAAACGATTGAGCTTCATAAAATCCATTATTAATAAATAATAATGGGGAAAAATACTTTTTTCTAACATTATTCAAAAAATCAATAAAAATTTCTACCACTTTCTCTAGTAATAATTCTTGACGTCGACTTTTATTATCTTTTCTGTAATGTCTCAAAGTAGTCAGAGCAACTAACATTTTTTTAAACATATCATCGGATGTCATAAGTGTTTCATAAAGCTTAACTGCACAATTCATTTTATTTTCATATTTACAAACATTAACTATATGTCCCAACATTATAGAAAAATTGCGAACTATTTCAATATAGCGACATCTTAAAATAAGTGAAAGACATGACCGCACGAAATAATAATTGTCCTTATCAACGGTACATATAATATCTTTGAAATATAGTGATTTTTCGTTTGTATATTCAGTTTTAACAAATATATGTTCTAATGACATCCAACCAGGATGAGAAATAAAATGATTACACAATACAATACCATCAAAAACGCCGTATATTTTAGTTTTAGAATGAATATACCTTGAACAAAAAAAAACATAAATGGATGCTCAAAATTAATATTTTAATAATTTTACTGTTTAAATAACAAAATAAAATTCTTAAATTTAAGTATGTAAACATACTAAACCATAAATCTTACTTGAATGAATATGTTCCTTGTAGTTGTTCAAAGCCTAGTTTTAAATAACAATTTTCAATTATTTCGGAAAAATATAATTTAAGATCTTTATTAATAATATTAATATAATCGTCGGAGTCCTCTATCAATTTTTCCATTTGATCGATGTTATATTTCATCAATAAATCGGCTAAAATAGAACTTTTGTGTTCTGTTCCACACACTTTTCTTTTATTGTATAGATTTGATATCATTAATTCCGCTTTTTTATTAAAATATTTTATGCTTTCAAAACTATTAACAATAGAACTATTTAAAGAATATTTTAAATCCTTTGCATATATGTAAAAATAATTTATTTCATTATCTACAGTTTTAATATTAAAAATAGGTAAGTCTATAATTCGTAGGTCGATTTTGTCGAGGTATTTAGCCGCTGTCTGCAGTTTTTTAAACATATCTGTTGAATATTTAACAATATAAACTATTTGCCTAGTGCAATATCCCAATTGATCATATTGTTTATTTATTAAATATTTAACTTCACACTTATTTAAAACAAGACCTAACATTACATTGAAAGTTTGCATTACATTGGTATATTCACAATTTAATAGTAAAGTTATATAGTAGAGTTTTTGTATAAAGTTACTTTCATCGATAATTTCACTTGTTACGGTTTCGGTATTAATTATTAAGTGCTCAAGTTTAATTTCTGATTGATAAATTGAAGCCCATCCATTTTGAACACGAATGTGGTTTAATGAGTCAATCATGTATTTTTTAAAATCTTCACTTTGAGTATCACAATATACATCTAGAACTTGACTTAATTGCCAAAATATGAAAAACTCATATAATATAATTTTTTTAAGCATGTTTTTTAATTTTTTGAAATGAAATTTGTTATATCATATTATTTTTAAGAGTAAAATAATTTAAAACTATTTTTTAATATTGCTTATACTTTATTGAAATAGAACATTACAACATCGATTATAAATTTAAATATCGATATTAACCATTTATAACAATTTTAACTGTAATTCGAAATTTTTTAATATATAAAGGCCGTGTAAAATTGGTTTATAACAAAAATATATTATTAGACGTTTTAATGACGTAATATATGAAAAAAATTTTTTTTGTACTTTTTAGTATTATATACAGAGTGTTCTTTTTATCCTTAATACTCAATTACTCGCTGAATAAAATTTATTTTGATATAATAAATAAATATAAATTTTTCTACAGATATGCTGTTCAATAAGCAATTGTTATAACAAATTTATTTACAAAGACATGGTGACATGCTCAAAATAAAAAATTATAACAAAAATAATAACTATATTGATTCATAATATATTCCACATATAATAATATAAAAAACAATTACAAAATTTTGTTTGAAAACAACAAAACATTATCATTAAATTATTTAATTTTGAGCGGCCCTTTACTGATTTATTATTATTTAGGTAATATTTATTTAGGCGTATCGTGAGCAAGAGCAAGAATAGAGCTATATTGATACCTCGCGGGATACTGGATTCAATATTGTAGTTAAGAGAGTATTTCTCTAAAAGAAGATAAGCGATTAGTGAGATAAGACTTGATGATTAGATAGTATAGAGTCGGTAGAAATTGTTTAGTTTAAATAAGAGGCCTTCAAACCAGACATTGTTATAGGCCTGAACCACATCAAGTAGAACTGCATCGCGGTACTGCTTTTTCTGAAGGCTAGTTGATATGCATCTGTTATACGATGAAATTGATGGATGGTGAAGTGCTTTGATCTAAATCCAAACTGATGATTTGGAATGACATTTTATTCCGTTATTGTAGTAAGAAGTCTTTTAAAAATAATGTTTTCAAAAATTTTTGAAAAGGTAGGTAGCAAACTGATAGAGTGATTTTTTCCACATTTTGAGATAATTTTGATAAGAACCTATCTACAAAATTTTATTTCTTGTGGCAGCACAGTTTCGACAGGTTTTACGGCGCCGCCGTGTTTATCAAATCCAATACTCCGTTGTGTACACCGTCGTGATCCTGACTGTGCCGCCGCCGATTTATAACGCGACTACCAGATATTTGGGAGAATAAAACAAAAATCATGAAGTGACCGTTAAAATAATTAAACAATTTTGAATTTCTAAATCGTCACAATCAACTGAATGCGCCGTCAAGAATTTGCTAACACTACCACCGGTTGTGCAAGAGAAATCATCGTTGTAAGTACCGTACGTCGCCGCTTCATGTTGATACTCGTTCGGTTGCACATGTTCGAATACACCGATATTGAGTAAAAACTTGGTCTATCGCGTGTTTTTATTTGATTCATGTTTTTTGCCACCATTAGCAACTTATTGCTAATTTGGTTCTATGGTGTCTGGTGGACCATAGTATATATGTTGGACTATGAATGAAAATAACCCTTGTGATTTGTTATATTCATAGTACAGTCACCTGTGTTCGCTTGCACATTTGAGCATATATCTGCATGTATATTTATCTTATTCCCTCCTGTTTTAATATCATCAGAGCTATAAGCCATCGATAATTGATAAATACTGTTTAGTTATCTACATTTATTTATTTTGTTGCTAAAATATTATACCTTGTAGCATTTAGTTATTATAAAACCCCGTCCAACCAACATTGCTATATCTTATATTTGTTTTTTATTTCAATACATAAATTTTGTTTTTTCAATTTACTTTAATTTTTACTATTGTAAGTATCACCTTAAATTTTTATACAGACCCACTTGCTTTCATAAAATATCATGCACATAATCACACCTGACATTTAATATAAAACGGGCGTTCAATTATTCATCAATTTTATAAAAAGTAAATAAAATTTCTTAAAATACACTATTGTTGAGAAATTGTATTACATTTTCTGTCTATTTGGAATTATGAAAAATTATAAGAAGTTAGTAAGTGATGGTGTATTAACCTTTTATTAAATTTAAATTAGTGAAAATTGAATAAATGACATAACAAAGTTTTGAGCATCAAAAGTGATTTTGTTTTTTTATTTGGAGCATATTTAATTATTTCTAAAAATAGTAGAGAAATTTTCGAATCTTATATTGCTTGTAATGTAAAATTTTATTATTGTGCTCTGGAATGTGCCAGTTTTTAAAAGTTTTTGTATAATAACAAAAAAATTAAAACTTTAGTTGAGTCATGTTTCGTTAGGCATATCTACTACGTAAGCTAAATTTTATACAAAAATTTCAGTAGCTTTTTATTTCTTGTGGAAAGGAATCAGAATATTTCTTTAGCCCTCTGTTAGTTTTAAAAGGTGACAAATAAGATTGCGTCAGGTCGACAGCAGGTGTAAAATTGTGTCAATTGGTATGGAAAGTTCTAAATAAAATATAGGGAAATTGTTTCATCTCTAAAGTACGTGGGAAAACTAGTGAGTGGAAATAACGTAACTAGAAGTGGTAGAGGCCTAGTGGAAGCGTGTGATACCAGCCTTAAAACTTGTGCGGTAGCTGTTTCATCAGATAAGTGTACAGTTCTATACCCAACGCTTATGAGGTCAATGTATAGGGACATCACCACTAAACTTTATTAAACTCGTGTGTAATTGCGACAGATAAGTATAAAGTAAAAATGTATACATGAAATGTACAATCGTCGCGGCTTACAGATTCGATAGAAATGATGTAATTCATCGAGATATGATGTTACCGACTGTAGCAGATGAAGTCACTCGGTTTGCACGTAAGCATATAATAAAGTTGGAAAACCATGAAAATATAGCGGCAATTCAACTATTGGACAATTCCAATGACCTAAGACGTTTAAAACGCGTCAAGCCATATGACATAGTTTAAATTTATAAATATTTATTTTATAATTTTAATATTATTTATTATTATTAGACTAAGTTAGGGACCACTTCACTGGAAGTGTAAATCCCATTCATGTTGTATTAGTATATATATATATTAATTAGTAAAATGTATATTTATAATTTTGATAACCATTTAATTGTATTGATTAAGATTTATGATCGTCTCAATAAAAAGTACCGTAGGGTAGTTAAAAAAAAAATGTAGTGTTATGTTGGAACATTAACTGATATGAGTAGAGTTTAGTAAAATTATAAAAAAATGGAAAGTTAATATTTGTTGTTCTAAACTTGAATTATGGCGTAGAAGTAATAACGGATGAAAAGTTGTAAATTAAAGTATTAGATGTAGTCAAGTAAGGTAGTTGAATTATAGTGGTTGAATTAATTTTTAAAGAAAAAGCTATAAATGTAGCAAGTGTATATTCTCCACGAGTACTATGTGAAGTGAGAGGCAATAAAGTTTTTTGCGAAGAAATGGATGAAGCGATGCAAGGATAAGGATATACTATTAGGTATAAATATGAATTAACATATCGGTAATAAAAGAAGTGGGTATGGAGAATACACAGAGGGTATGGTTTAAATGAGAAAAATTAAATTGGATAAAGAGTTCTAGATTTTGCAGTATCGTATGATTTTACTATATTTAATATCTATAGAAGGTTTAAAGGAAGAATTGTGTGGATTATCAAAGGATTTATAAATAATGTGTGAAATAGGATTGCCGCTTGTGTAAAGAATACCACATAGGTGATTATCGTTAAAAACAGAAATAAAATTCCTATTGGTGGTATAAAAAAGTTCATAGAACTATGATATACATATATACATATTTAAGTAATTTTATGAAATAAGTTACACATGAAACAATTAATATGACATTATACTTTTCTATAATTTACATCCAAGTATTTTAAGGATTTTTTAAAAGTAATATGAGTATATATTAGAACAATAATGGTGAAGAGGAAGAAGAAGAAGATTTCAGTTGGTTTTTGAATATACAGGATAATTTTTTTATCATAACCCACTCAATTACTTACAGAATAATAATAATTAAAATTTTTTTTTGATTTTCTTTAGTTACATATTATTCTTGAAATAGTAACTATGTAATACTTTTTAAGTTCATCCCTTATGCCTGGTAAAGGTGTTAACATTGTTTTTGTAAATGGGAACACATATTTTGAATTTAATAAATTGTTTAAGTTTTTAATTTAATAGTAAATGGCATTTGAATTTTTAATATAACTTTATTCGTTTATTAGATATAAACATTTAAAGTTTCAATTTTTTGAGTTAATAAACATGTATAATACACAAGGGATTACAAATACAGTTAGCTAATTGTTTTTTTATGACATAGCTGTCTCGGTCCCGGATTGTTTATTATCAATTATGGTTATGAATAGATATATTTTTTATATTATCAGTTAAAGTATTTATGAACTCACAACAATGTGCCTTACTACCATTGATAATAACAATGCTGTATACTAGTGAATATTGATGCCATAAAAAATGTTAAAATTATATTTATTCTGTAAGTAATTAGGTGGGTTATGATAAAAAAATCCCTCTGTATATCTAAATCAATTTTATTTATAGAAATCTTAAGTTATAATACTGCTACTTCTAAAAAAATATTTTAGATTTGGTATAACAAATTTTAGTATATATTTCTAAGCAAATAAAAAAATATAGAATTTAAATATAATATCGACTAAAATATTACTTCAACACAAACATTTTTATTTTCATAATTAAAATAAAAGTCTTAGAATTTCAATTATATATTTTAGCAGGTATCAGAATATAGCAGTAGCAAAGAAGAAAATGAGGTGTTATTATATCTATTAATTACTAATTTGTTAAATAAATTATAGCCTACTTACAGGATTGTCCAAAAAAAAATCCCCATTATCTTTAAAGTTACCTACAAATTTAATTTATAAAGAATAAGATGGAATTTATAAAAAAAGGAAGAAAAAATTCGAGCTTAAAAATATGTAAATATCCCTAATATGTTAATCGCTATTTTTGAGAAAATTTTCAAAGCGTTAACGAAAATGTTTAAAAGCTTTAGAACATCAGTATGTCCAAATCAATTCAAATTTGGTATTTGTATGTCCCATTGATTTTTAAATATTTTTGTTTGAATACATTAATCTTTTTTTTCTAAATATTCCCTTAAGAAAAAGATTGGAGACAACATATTCTGCTAGATATGTGATATACAACTTTTTTCGAATGCTAATAATCAAGGATATCGCTCAATTTCACTGTTTCGCGAGATGGCGAGTGGTTACAAAAATGTTTTTGGATCATGTTGATAATTTTATTTTATTTTTTTTTGAAACCAAAACACTGAAAATTTGAATCACGTTTTATTATAGAAAAAAAAAAACTCGTTGAATATAATGATTTTATGTTTATACTGTACTGTGTACCGTTTAAATATGTTTTAATTATCAAAATTGCACAACATTCACCGAATGGCTATTGGATATAAATGAGATTATTAATATTGACGACGCAAATGATACGTTGAGTCTTCTTCCCGTTGTCAAAGTGGCGTCGATGATGTGCTCCGGCTCCGGACGTGCCGCCCCACCGAACTTGATGAACTGACCCGTACCTGTGCACCATCGCTATCAACGCCACAAATTTTTTGACGTCAGTTGTTGAATAATAAACGGCCCCCAGGCCTCTAACCTCAAAACCAGCGTCGACTATATTATTGGGATGTAAGTCGTGTCAATATACAGACATTTAGATATTTAAGTAATTTTAAAAATTTACCGTAGAATGTAATTCATAACTATGAATTGATTGGGACTGATCTACGCACTAAAGTTATAAAAATTTTCGAAAGAATTTAAAAGAGCATGCATAAAATTACAATTATTATTATTTAGAATGACATGTTTGGATTTTAATTTTTAAGTTTCGATGAAAAGCTAAGAAGTTACTTATTAAAATAAATACAGGATGTATTTATTTTAGTGATAAAACATTTCGTGTTTGTCTAATTGGAGATTTGGAGAAATACTACTCACTCGGCGTATCACTATCTTGATCTGGGTTATATCCAGATTAGTACGATGATAATACCACAGTCGTGTCAGATTTATGATAAACCTATCATCTTGTATGTGTATATAACAAAATTATAATATGTATTAACATTTTTTTCATCACTTATGAGAATAAATTTTACATTTTTACTGAGTTATTTTATAGGTTCCAAACAAAAGTGATGTTTTGACATTATCAAAGGTATTATACATATATAACCGAAACAATGATACACATAATTAATTTTTCTTAACAAAATGTTACAGCTTATTGAAGTTATAAATATAATTCCACGAATATTTTACTATAATTTCATTTCTATTTAAGCCTTTTCTAATAATATTTATTAAGTGAGGACATAGTAGAGTATATATGGTTACAGATTATAAAAGTTTTGAGTATGTTAGTAAATCATGACTCTATCGTTTTTTTCATCTTATATGAGGATTTCCTGATATTGTATTAAAAAAGAGAGTTTATATGAGCTGATTTTTCTATTGAAATATTTAAGATTTTAACCGAATATAGTGTAGATTTGTAACATCTACAGTAAGAATTGTTAAATCAATAGATTGTAGAGTGCTATTTTTGATTTTGGTTGACGTCATAGTTATTTAAAAAATAATAAACGCAAAAAAATTAAAGTAAAATACCTATTTNAACCGAATATAGTGTAGATTTGTAACATCTACAGTAAGAATTGTTAAATCAATAGATTGTAGAGTGCTATTTTTGATTTTGGTTGACGTCATAGTTATTTAAAAAATAATAAACGCAAAAAAATTAAAGTAAAATACCTATTTTTTAGGAATTGCCTGAAGATATGAGTGAAAAATCATTTTCTTTAATGGTAGTATCATATTTTTTTTTATATTAGTGGGAAAATGCAATTATAGGTTATAGAAGATGCTATAACTACATAAATAATTATTATAGGGAAAAAATTATACGGAAATAACAAAGCATAACTTTTTTCAGGACTATAATTTTCTAAACTACCGAGAATAATGTCGTTGTTACGGTGCCATACTATCTACGTGAAAGGTATGCAGAAAAAACAAGTGTTACAAAAATATTTATATAGAGGGTAGTCGAAATAGAATAAAACTGCCCACCATTGCGAAAATTATGCGTGGAATTCCAACCACATTGTATTCGTCACATAAATAATCATGAAATGTGTAGCTTGTATAAAGCAATGTGTTTGAAACAATGGTTAACGGATAATTCGTAATTGTTTTATTTACATATTTTAATAAACTTTGGAAAAAAATTACAACAAATTTATCGATTTATTTTATTAAATAATACTAATGTACACTTTGAGTTAATTTGTTTCGTTGTCGTCGTTGCCTAGGGAATAATATCCCCACGTTTTTGTATACACATCCTTGTACTCTCCTTCGTCACCGATTAACGCCCGCTTATCATAGTTGTTATTATTGACCAAGGTGAATTTATTAATTTCAACCGTCGAAACACTATGGTGTTTCGTGCGTATTACTGACATTTTCCTGCGGGTTTGCTCGAGTTTACCGCGCAAGCAATTCAAATAGTCAACTATTTTAATTTCATCTTTCACCACACCCGTGCTCATGCCTTTCAATTGCTTCATCTCGTCTGTTTGCCATGTAACCAACAACCTGTCGTAGTAATTTTTTATAGCAATTGAATAAGCGTACACTTTGCAATAATTTCTTGCATATGTTTACTCTTACATTCATCGGTAAACGTGCCCGGTTGTTTTTTTCGTTGATCAATGTAACAAGGGTGGTCGATCGGGTAATTCAACGTGTCGAAATTTTCGAATGAGTACTTTTTCAAANGTGCCCGGTTGTTTTTTTCGTTGATCAATGTAACAAGGGTGGTCGATCGGGTAATTCAACGTGTCGAAATTTTCGAATGAGTACTTTTTCAAACCATCGTGGAAACAGTTGGTTGNCTTTTTCAAACCATCGTGGAAACAGTTGGTTGTTATCAGGTAAATGAAACTATCAGTGTCCATGTATCAGAGTAGGAGTCGCTCGGGTCCGTACAACGGCATCATAACCTCGTAATGGAACTTGTACATTATGCATTTACTTGTATCCAATAAAAATGGGTTTGTAAAAATTGATCTTCTCCTTAGACATGTGCACGGCAACCAGATTTTATGGTTTTGCTGAACATGATGTACTTTCCTTCGGACTGTGCAATGATATATATGTCTTTATCGTCGTACGCCAACTCTGGGATAATCATATGCAAGTCGTAGTTGGACAGACCGTGTATGATGACCGGCATAAAGGCCGCTGGACGTCGTTGCAGGTTGCATTTGTTACACAAAATGGAACGAAACCGAGCCGTCCAGTGGTTGTGATCCTTAACTTTTTTTACTTTATCCGTGAACTTAATTGAATACAACTCGCAATTTTTCGTTGTATCGAAACGATGTTGTTCCTCCTGTGTCAGTGGTGTCATATCGATGTTCACCTTCATTATGTCCGATATACGTTTACCAATGGTTACCAACGTCGTGATAAAGTGTTTAGCCGTATCCGGTCCCCGGTACAATAGTTTACAATAGTACTCGTGCTGTTTGCCCTCGGTTCGTTGTATTGACACAAGTCTCGAGAAATTTGATGTATAACAATAGTGGCTGTTTCCCGGCTCGGTAACATAAAGTAAATCAACATGATGGGTGCCCGTACGCGAATTAGTGATACACAACGGATACACGTTATTTTTATCATCCAACGCGAACACATTGATTGACATTGACTGGTTATTACTTTCAAATCGAATAATTTGTTTCAATAGTGTAGGAAAGTCAATACCATCAAAACGTATATTTGTGGATTTTTCCAGATTCACGTAACCTGCATTCCATTGGTCCCTATGTTTTTATTCTTGTTTTACTTACATAAAATTGCCCATTTAAAACACTGCTGGTCAGCGTTTCTTACGTTTATGATCGCAAATTTTCGTTTGATACACTGTGGAAGTTCAATGAACGAGCCACTGCTAAATGGTGAAATTTTCGTGACTCTCAACAGCAGTCCGTCTATGAGTAATAGCGACCACTCGCTACTTCGGGTCTCCATTTCCTGTTGTTCGTACACGAGCTTTTCCGTGATTCCATCCAAAACGGCGGCATATACAGTACCCGAATCGACAGTTTTAAACTATACGTCTCTCATTTCACCCATAACTTGGTGTATGTACGTTGTGTGCAGTATAACGTTGAATTTTATTATACCGTGCTTGGTAACGTCATTTAGTACGGCGGTTAAATCGGCACTCACGTATCGAATAAAATCGTCATTTCATCAATAGACGTTTCATTTTTCAAAAAATAATGTATCACTCGACCGCGTAGTGCAGAATCTATAGGAACAAAGCCGGTCCCTGCAACGTGCACGCGCGTTTGGTCACCTTTCCCGCAGGCGCTGACAAACATCGTTTTCCTGAAATAACAGTTTGACGTTGACCCTGATTCATACTACAATGAACATTCAAATCAGTACTATCGACAAATGAAGACCCACAACCGCATACAAACGACATGATACAACTATTGAAAAACTTGAAAACAGTGCTATGAAGTTTTTTTCTTGTTACCTCCATCCGCTTGCCACGAGACCATTAATTTGACATTCATATTGGTACTCTCTCATAGCAACTACTCCAAATCGGTAACGCTTGTGTCTTTCACGCTTAGGGTACAAGGTTCGAATTCGCCTGTGGCTAATAGTATTTTCATTTTTTTTGTAGTTAGAAAAAAATTTTGAAATCGTTTGATTTTTATCTCGTTTAGATTTAATAACTTCAATAAATATCAAGGTTTCAACCACTGTGGTCTCCATTCATATGTAGAAATTTATTATTTATATAAATATTATTTTATTATGTGATTTTTTTTGTGGCTACGATTTATTTTGCCAACCCTCACTTGACCTACTTTTTTCAACGATACGTCAAATGATTACAATTCGTATTTAGTTGAAGATATTACCCTTAAAAATTGAAAAAATATTCCTTATTCAAATAAAAAGTAGCTTAATCAGCTTTTTCCATACAATCAATTAAAATCATTCATTTCTAAAATTTTTAAAGTATTTATTGTCGAATTAGATTTGATATGTTAAAAGTATTGAACTACAAAAGTAAATAATTTTATTTTGTAATTTATTAATTTTATGAAAGTACCTAAAATAAAATTAAAACTGGTCAATCAAAATTTTTATGTTAACTCGTTGCCATTATTTGGGCCTGCTAAATGAATTATAAACATTTTAATTTTGAGAAAAAATTTACTATGTAACAAAGAATTGATTTATTGTCATCAAACAATATTATAAATTCTTAGAAATAAACAAAAGAAAGAGGTATTTAGTTGATCAAAAATAAAGTGCTCTTTTAAATAATGAATATTATAAATTTCAACTATTATATGAAATTTATATATATTATATAAATATGCCTGGTCATATTTTGTTATATTTCGGTCCAAATTATATTAATAAACAATTAATGCATTAAAAAATATTTGCATTGTTACTCAAATGAGATGTCGAACGTTAATAGGATTATTAAATAGTCAATATAAAGTCATTAATAATAATAGACAATATAAGTCATATAAATAATCATATAAATTGTTACGAATAATTGGAAAAATAGTAATAATTTTCCATACTTAATGAATATTTGTATAATATTTGAATGGGTGGTAGATATTTTATTTTTTTAATCATTATGGATATATTATTTTAATTCCCACAAATAAAAGTTTAGATAGTAAAACTAATCGATAACGTACCATTTATATCAAAATATTTAATGTATTCGTCACATTCTGGACATTTGGGTGCAACAAATGCTTTTTCCCAACTTTTCTCAGCACAATTAACTCCAACTTTATGTTTACAAGGGTGCATGGTTACTTCTTATAACTCTTTTCTACATATACATCTTTTTATAAAGTCTAAATAAATATGTAATCATTTTACTATAAAAATATTTTAAGTTAAAAATTAATGTTTGGTATTTGTTAGGAAACAAATGCTTGACAAAATATTTAAAATTAAAAACGTTAATTTAAATATATTTAAAATTTTAAATAATACTATTCATAAGTAATCTATTTTTATTATTTAATAAAATAAATCAAAAAATGAAAATTTAGCCATATTTTGATATTGAAGCAGTTCAAATTTGCAGAATGGACAAAATAAAATTTCATTGAACATTAAATTGTTTGCGCAAAGATTACAAGCTTTATGTAAACGAGGAATTAAAGTCACGAATTTTCTACCTAATTCTTGACAGATAGGACACTCTTTTTCATCTATAATTAATGAAATACTTAAATGGTAATTAACTAAAAATTAAATTAAATATTTATAATATTTTTATTTTAAATAACATTAGCCACAATTGATTAATTATTGTTATAGAAGGAAATTATTTTACTATATTGATTTTATTATTTTTTTTTTGTGTCTGTTACCACTTTTTCTCAGTTTTCATCGAACTGATTTCATTCAATAATACGTCAAAAAATCACAAATTGTATAGTCAAAAAAATACCCTCGAAAATGTAATATTTTTTAATTGTTTTTTTTAGCTAAGGTAAATCATTTTCAGATCAACAAGTTAAGTTAGTAAAAATGTTTGTCAAAAAGTTCAACCTATCTTTATTATAAACTTTTATAAAAATAACTTAATAGGACCAAAAAAATATATTAAAAATTAAATTTTGCACATATTACTTTTCACATTTTAATAATAATTTGAAAAAAAAAATATTTTTGTAATAATTATTTTTTTAAATAAATACTCGTTTTTTCTACTAATTAGCAATAATCTAATTGAATTTGAATTTTACGCAAAAATATTTTTAGGAAAGTACATTTTTTTCTCTGATGAAATATACCTTCTAAACTAAATTTCTTCATAAGTAACAAAAAATATATTTTTGAAAAGTGTTATCTCAAGCCTTACAAGTTTTTATTCGTTAGCCATTGAAGTGATGAAATATACAGCTCTTTTATAGTTTGTTATTATAAATTATTTTTATTATACAGGGTGTTCAGTAAGCCAGGAAACGGGTTTCTATTGTTCTCATTGTTTGTAAAATTCATAGGTAGTTTTTATTAAAAACACGTCATTTAAAGATTATTAAATTTTCTTTCGTCTACTTGTTGTTTTGAATAATAATAAGTAGATTATAATGAAGTATAATTGTGAAAACATATAAGTAATTTTGTTGTCATAATATTATTTTTCCATTATTATTATTTAATTTACAAGTGGGAATAATTTCCTGGTAAACTGCTTTTGGAGTTTTACTAATGTACGTCGGTAGTACCCCAACGTAGATACAAAAGTTTTACACAAATTAATTAATGTTTATATATATATATATATATTGACGCGAGTTATATTTTGCACATTTGGCAGGATTTTAGTATTAGGCGGGTTAGTTGCTCCTGGTTACCCACATGTTGATTTGTATCACTGCNTGTTAGTTGCTCCTGGTTACCAACATGTTGATTTGTATCACTGCCGTTCGTCAATTTAATAATTTTAACTTGATTTATCTTTTCTTTTTAGTTGTTTACTTATTTGTCCATGCTACAAACAAGGCCTTATGTGTTATTAATCGTCATTTTCTATTCCGCGTATTATTTTTTGTGACTGCCTAATATAATCTTCGACTTTAATAGTTGTTATCCTGTTGATATGTTTTCTTCATTTTTAAATTTTTTTAATTTCAAGTCTGATTCAGATAAAGTTAAATCTACGGATCCACTTAGTGGGAAAACATTAAATCTCAATAGTCCTGAGGCAAGAACTCTTAATATTTTAAACCAGAAATTGCCTATTTCTCGAAGAAATAATGGAAATAATACTCCATTTATGTAAGTGTATGGTATAAAAATTAATTATTAAATTGATAAAAAATTTTATATAATTTATTTTGCAGACCAAATTATAATATAGCTGAAGTAACAAGTCCTGGATTTAGTCATCGAATAGCTCAAAGAGCTCGAGAAATGAGATCTACAACGCCAACTTCTGATATTTCAAATTTATCAGTATCGTATGCTTCAGAGTATGTTATTTTAAGAAATTATGTTGTTCATGAGTTCCTCTTATAATATTTGATACATAATTAAATTTTTTAATAGGAAATACTTTTAATTTGAAAAATAACTTTTTTTAGAAACAATTCTAGTAACAGTAATTCTTCTCCACATGAGTTTCAAAATTTAGCGAGAGAAAATCCTAATGATAAAAAGCGTAAATTAATGAAAACATTAGAAATTTTTGGTGTAAGAAACAAAACTAGCCAAGAGGTATACTTCTATGTTAATAAAATTTAATAAAGTAAAGACATTTATCATAAATATACTAAAATTAATTTTTTTTTAATAGTTTGATTTTGATAATTTTTTAAATCGCCGTACAAAAACTATTGAGTCAATTGACCGAATTATTCCATTGAATGGTATAAATAAAACAAATAGAGAAATTTCACATTCACCACATACGACACCAAAGAATAATCATGTTATTTCTGATAAAAAACAGTAAGCATATGATAATTTACTTTTTTAAACATTGAAAATACTTTTTATATTAATATTTACAGGAAATCATAAAATTAGTTTATCCATAAATTAACTATTATGGTAATAATTTGACTTATAATATAATAAATTTTTTATTAAGTTATACAGAAGCTTGCTTACTGGATAGTAAAATTTTGATTTTTGTGTTAGTATTTGGTTCTAATAAAAAATATATTAAAAATATGAAACACCATCAACTGTAATAAACAAAAAGAAGTAAAATGGTAGTGGCGGTAGCAAAGGGATGTTGTTAGGTGTGAAAGGAAGGAAATGTAACACAGGTGGCCAATGAGGAAATAATAATCGTAGCGGGCGTAGTGTAAAAAGGATGGGCAGCAATGGAAAGTAAAAGTGGCTATAGATACCGGGCAGTGATAACAATAAATTGAAATAGAAAGGGATCTCGGGGTATGTATGCTTGCGTAAAGACGTCTAATATATGAATAAGATGGAATTACAAAGAAGAGTCACTACCTAGCTCCTGCACAGAAACGCGTACACTAATTTCCGGCGAGTTACAAGTATCGTATTTCTTTATAAAAATATTTTGGTTTATTCTCAATGACCTATCTTGTTCTAATTATTTATTACTAAAAATTCTTCAGTAAAGGATCTATTACAAACTTATTATATAAACAAATTTTTCACTTACCTCTGACTATCCTGATAAGGCAGATATTCTTTTGAGATGAATGATGTAGTTTATTCAACAATTATCGATGTATACGTGTATGCATTAATGTACGCAATTATATTTATACGGTTTATGTTATTATTAACTCGTGTGTAACTACTTTTTTAGTACAATTCTATATCAAATCTACTCAAGGTGAAATCTAAGTTTATTATAACTCTGTTTTTTGTAAAACCCTTTTGTATATTTGTGTAGTATAGTCTTTAACCGTGTATATGGTGTTTTACTTTAATATATTTATTATTTAATAATTTATAAAGCAAATAAAGAAATTCAAATAACATAACTGTCCTGTGCAACAAACTATTTCCAAGTGGCCTACGTCTTTTCAGTCGTCCAAAGAGTGATCTAGGGTAGATGCGAGCTCAATTTCGGTTCTTTGCACAATAGATTATACTAGTGTCCTACACTCCGATTGCTCGCACTGTGGCTGAGATCAGACTAGCTAATCGATAAGTGGAGAGACACTTTTTAGTTGTTTATTTGATTAGTATAATATTTGTACTCTGATTTATTTGTATTTCGTAGCTGGATATACCAACGCGAGATCTCAAATAATATCTTTGTCTTTATGCAAAGACCCTTATGATATGTGGCCTACTTCTTTTCAATCACCTGTAGGACGACCTAGGTTAGATGCGACTGTACTATAGATTTATGCACGATAAGTTATGTTAGTGTCCTACACTCCGATTGCCCGTATTGTACTAGTACCCTGTCCAGCCAATTTGTGACCCTTAAATAAGTAATAGATACAATTCAATCAAATCAAGTACCTTAGAATGTCTAATGTATATTACGAAATAATATTAATAAGTAATGCGTTATAAATTATATAAGTGTCCTACACTCCTATTGACCGCACTGTGGCAGAGATCAGAATAGCTAGTCGATAAGCGGAGAGACACTTTAGAGAACGCTTATAATTAATTGGAGTATAACTATGATATTATTGTGCTAGTACTCTGTCCAGCCAGGATGTGGCGCTTCAATAAGTAATAGAACACTGTCGTAATATGAACAATGTTCTGCATTACGCATCTTACATTATCAATAAAAAGTTATTACTCTATATTTAATACCAATTGTATACAACACAAATAACTAATTTATCTGTCATAACATATACACATTTGTACACTAGCTATTATATATGTATATACATGTTGAATTGATTATTGTATACTATGCATCTTATCTTAAAAATAATTATCATGTTATTATGTTTATTATTATTATGTTCAAATTTTACACAATAAACTGAAAATCACTAAAAGTGTTGACGGCAACAACCCATGATGGGGGTAATTAAAAGTAATATAAAAAGGCGCTGATTTTCTAAGAGAGCAGAATTCTCTCTTCCTTTTGAAGACCTGAATTCAATAAGGAATTCAGAATTCTTCTATTTGATTTATTTTTGAACAAACTAGCCGCGACCCCGTGTTGTCGTCGGTACATTTTAAAGCGATATTGAATATAATTATTTTGCGTTAACACTTTATTTATTTAAAAGAGACAGTATAAATATTTACGCAAACCTTGACGATCTTTGTACAAGCCAAATAAAAAAGTAAGTAAATTTATGTTAACCCAATTATTTAGAATTAATAATCTGAGTAAAGAATGATAAAGCAATAGATCATATATTCATATTTATATTCAAATTTTATTAATTGTTACTGATTAGTTCGTACCTTATACATAATCACATTACATGGTATTCGTGAGATGGCCACCGCCTCTTCGTTGCCTCAGTGTATTATTTCAGGTACTTACCAGTTAGGTCATTTGTAATATCTCTATAGAGAAACTTTAATAAATTCTTTTTATATCTACTTGTCTTTATTGTTCTAAACCCTCGGACTCTACAACCCCGATAGAACCTCGTTGCTCCTGAATTGACCAAATCCCTAACATCCAACATTGGTCAAATTAAATATCCAAACAACATCTTTTTGCTTATTTTTGTATTACTACAACACAATGCCATCTAGTCATGTAACCTTTTAGTGTGCTTATATATATATATATATAAATGTAGATAAAAATAAATAAATAAACACCAATATTTTATATGTGTTAGAATATTTATATCACCAAAAGTATTCGACCGAAAATAAGATGTATAATATTTTCAGTAATTACGAAAGAGGGTAAAAATAGTGCAGATTTTATATAGAATTGTAACTAAGAATGAAACATCAACTCACGCACATTCACTTTGTGTATCTTGGTTGAGAGTTGCAGAGAGCCGTAAAGATACAGAGATAGAATGGCAAGGCGACCCAGTGCTAGAGGGATATTCAGAAACCGCGAAAGAATCACGCAGTAAAAGAACCACTGTAAGAGAAGCGAATCCCGGAATTTGGGGGAAAATAGCCTTATTATAGCCCGCAAAACTGGTTTAGCGATCTCTGGTGAGATTCTTGAAATATTTTTTGCTGTATTTGATTGGTTAATGTGATAGAATCTTTTACGTGGGCGTTTTATGGAATGCGTAA
>NW_026099575.1:837770-863981 GCF_025091365.1 Daktulosphaira vitifoliae
TTTATCAAAATTTTAAAGTTACTATTGCTATGATTTTTATTTTTAATGAATAAAATAGTTGTTTATAATACTTAAAAAAGAGGTACAAAAATAAAACTCTAAAATATCTATTATTCATTAAAAATAATTTTTTGATTTTTACAGTTGTTATTTTTATATTTTTAGTAGAATATTAATCTGTATGAATTGTGAATAGATCTAATTTGGAAGCAGATTTTGGCAATAATGAGCAATTTTTGAGTTCCTAATAATAGNAGATTTTGGCAATAATGAGCAATTTTTGAGTTCCTAATTAATAATTATGCGTGATTAAATATTAATATGTATTCTGTTTTCATTTTAGAAATAAGAGACAGAGTGATACTGATGTTAATAGTCATCATTCATATAAAAAACCTAAAACCCGCAATAATGAAATTTTGAGTTCTTATAGTTCAAGCAAATTTCTTCAGCCATCAAGACAGAAAAAAACATATCCTATTGGTTAGTTTACTAAAATTATTTTAATATTTAAGTTAATAAAAAGTTTTTTGTTTAAAAAAATTTCTTTATTGTTTTTAGACCCAGAGGGTGATGATTCTCCTTGCCGAAAATATTGTAAAAGTTGTACTTGTTTTGGTTCAACCGTACTATTAACCGATGATAATAATAAGTCAATTAAAATTGACAAATCTACAGAATCTGATTTAGCTGGAGATCTTGTAATAGTTGCACCTAGTAGAATATTCAATAGAAGTGGAAAAACACAAGTTTTTAAAAAAATTAGTATAAAAAGTGTATTAGATGAATTATTTGATGAGCCAGAACCTACACCTTTCACAAGTATTGAGAAAATAGAACAAAAAAAAAATAATGCTGTTAAAGAGGGTATTTTTTTTTATGCATTTTTAATAACAGTAAGTTATAAATAAGAGTAAAATTCTGTAATTATTTCTGTACAAGCTCTGGTAACATGGTGAGCGGAAAAAATGTAGTAGAAATGAATGATAGAAGAAACAATACTTGATTTTCAGATGCTCTATTTTAACTTTTAATTAGAATTCAATAAAATAATTATTAACACATAACTTTCACAATGGTTACATAGATTTACGATTTATTTATTAACAGGTAGTTTGCAAAACTTTGGCTCTGACATATCGTTGTTCTGACTTGCACTTTGCCATTTTCAAACTGTCTTGTCACTGTAGTGGAATGGGTTGAGTCAGCAAATTTCATTATATTATAGGCCAACGCCAATATTCTGATGCTCTTAATATTAACAAAATTATTAACAAATGTAAAAAAACAATAGTGTAGTAATTCATTGGTCTGTGCAAATTTTTAAAGTATTAATCTACAAAATGGTTTTAAAAATATATGATTATACAATAACTACTTGAAATAAAATCTAAAAACTATTATAGTATATGTAATATCTTAAATTTTTAATATTATATTAATTTTAATACTTCATTTTGATCAGGTACATCCACCAATGAAAAAAATAGTAGTGAATTAAGCATTAAATTTACACAATCACCAACAACTTCATGAATTATTTCACCAACAGTTGGATCTTTTGAAAAAACATAAAATACAGTTATCCCCAAAACAACTTCACAATTTAATTTTGGTAGTACAACAATGTCATCAGCTGAAAAATTAAAATCACCGAATGAAGTGGATGGTGTAAAAGATAGTGGTCAGTCAACATTATCATCTAATAAAGAAATTGAAAACCAGAAATCTGAGCTTAGCAGTTTGGTTAACAAGAAAAATCATCCTCTGAATGTAGTTAAGTTCTTGAGAGTACTTTAAATAGCACATCAAATGATATAATTTCAAAAGAGTCAACTGAAAGCTCAGTTAAAACTCCTTTCCAGTTTTCTGCATTACCTTCTAAATCTTTGGATTCCAACTCAAGCTTAAAAAGTGATGTAGAGTGTGTTAAGAATGTGAATAAACCTGAAACTATTCAATCAATACAATTTGATAATAAAGAGTCTTACGAAAAAAATACAAAAGAAGATAGTGCTGTAGCTTTTAATAACTGTAATATAAATACTTTACAACTACCAGCTTTTATACTTAAAGGTAATGAAAAACAGCCAATGTCTGTTTTACAATTTGGTACAGAAAAAAATGAAAAAAAACAACTAGCTCCAGTAATGCAATTTGGAGCTCCTAAAACTGAAGAAAAGGAACCATTAACAAAAATACTCTCAGTAGCTTCTAAAACATCAGAATGTTTAAATAAACCTGTATTTTCCTTTGGTCAAAATCTCTTAATAGTTTAAAGTCATCTGATAGTGTTAAATTTCAATTTGGTTCAACAAAACCTAATGATAATGTTTCAACCATTCCTGTATCAACAGAATCAAAAACTGTTGGTTTGGATCAAGTAATACAGCTGCTAGTTCAACTCCTTTCTCTTTTGGAAAAACTGATGTTTCTCAATCATCAAGTGAAAAGTTATCATTAAAATTACAATTTGGATCTCTTCCAATGGAAACTCATCAGTAGAACAAATTAATACTAATGTAACAGCATCCAATAATCCAGGACCTAAATTAGTTTTTGGCAGTCAAAATACTGACATTAAACCAGCCTCATCAAACCCTACCATAATTTTTGGTAGTAATACAGACAATACTGTATTTCAATTTAATACTTCTAGTACTAAAACCAATGAAAAGCCAACAGAAACAACGAAAAATGCTTTTCAATTTTCTCCTGCTAAGACTGTTCCATCATTTGGTAACTCAACAACATAAGGTTTTGGAGATAAACCAGCGTTTCAGTTTAATGCTCAAAAAACAGATGACAAGAAATCTCAGTTTTCATCACCGTCCTTTGGAAATCAAACTGCTGCTGTTGCTCCTTTTAAATTTGGAGGTGGTGAAAAGCCTGCTGTATTTGGAAGTACATTTACTTCACCAAATCAACCAATCGAGTTCAGCAATAAAATTGAAATTATTTTCTTGTTTTTAGGAATGCAAGAATCAAATCAGGCATTATTTAGTATTGGAACAGCGCCAGCTGGGGAACGAAGAAAAGCCAAAGAAGCCTGAAGAAGACTATGATAACTTAAAATATATTTCTATAATTATTTATAAATGATAAAAGTTAATGTGATTTTCAAAAATTATTTAATTTTTGTAGTTAAAGTCTATTATCAAACATAATTTGACAATACTTTAATAACATCAGAAATGTATAATTTTAATTGTCTACATGGAGAATTTAGGCTAAGTAACTTTTTAATTGATAAAGTAGATTTTTTTTCAACTTTTGAGGGTAATATCTTCAACTAGATAAGATTTTAATCATTTGACGTGTAATTAAAAAAGGTAGGTCAAGTGAGAGCTGAGAAAATAAATGATAGTGACAGAAAAAAAACCATAAAGTAAAATAATTTTTAATCTAGAAGAAATTTGTTCTCACGAGGGGAGACTAAAGTGATGTAGTCCTTGATATTTATTGAAATTATGTAAGCTAGTTCTAATTTCAAAGTTATTTTTTTCAACTTAAAAGAGCAAAAAAATTTAAATAAGTTTAACTTCCTATGCTATGTCAATGATATTATTTAATATTTGTGAAAATCAGTGTACTCTCCTTGTCAGGTATTTAAAACAAAATAATATATTTTATTTTTAAAACCATGAATTTTATCATTTAAATTTTATAATTTTAAATCATTTTATCAAATTACATTAGTATACATAAAATTGTATGATATTTTCTCGTTAATAATTATTATTATGTATGTTTATCAGTATTATTCTTATAATTGAAACTACAAAATTTAAAATAATATAACATTATATTTTATGCTGAAAAAATTAAATAACCAATTTTTATTATAATATGATTATGTTAGGGAAGTTATGCTAGTGAAGCAAATAGTTTTACTTTGGATATACTGCCTGAACTAATGGAACTCGATCTAACAAGCCAAACATTACTTTCATCCACTGTAGTAATGACTAAAAAGTGCACAAACACTTCTATTTTTTGTAAAGTTGTTTTCGTCACTGAACAAATTGTGAAAATTTTCTTTTGGATCATTAGAAAATGAGCTTCGTATGAGTTCTCGCCAAATTAAAAGATTTAAATTTCAACTGGTACATGAGAGCTATTATAAAATCATTAAGCAACATCTTATAGAGTTCATTTGTCAAGCAGACAATAATATTGATGTACCTAATGATAATTTTAAAGTAACGATAGAATGTATAAAAAGTTTAGCTTCTCATTTTGGCTAGGATTTAAAATCTTTTAACATAGAAGAATGTTTTTCCATACTGCTTAAATTCCTTAGACAAATTGACATTAGTGTTAAAGGAAATGAAAAAAAACAGAGCGTGTAGTGAATCTAAGACTAAAAATGATCAGACAAATAAGTCTATTGATGCCAAGCTTAATAAAAAAGTCCTTCCGAGATCTGAAGACGGATATCTCAATAATAGAGAATTGCTTCTGAGACAAATAAAAAAGGCTCTTATTCCTTAAAAAGTATTCATTAATACAATCCCTAATTATAAAAAAGTGTAAATGTGAACATTTTTTTCAGTGTTTAATCTACATTTATATTTTTCTAATTATATATTTGTTTTATTCTGTTTAATCTTTTTTTTCTGATTTTTTTTTTCTATAATTACTATTTTTTTATCTAAAATTATTATCATGTATATACGTGTTTTATTTTATTTTTCTTTTGAATAATTTTCCTTATACTTGTAAATGTATATTTTTCGTTATGTGAATAAAAAAAAATGATTGTTAATAATTTGGTTTCAATTAATAAAATATTTCGTTTTTTAAATCTATATCATATTAAAGCTTAAAAACTTTTAATGTGAACTATAATAAAAAAAAAAATTGTCTCATCGAGTTTTTTACAATGTGAAATTGACCATCAAAGTAAAAACCTCTCTAGATACTTTGCCATACGCTTTCTCTAAATGTATAAACAATACACAAAAGTTTTTCTCTATATTTTTCTATTAGTTGTCTCACACAGAATATCAGCTTCATCGTTGAATTTTCATGCAAAAACCAAACTTTTTTTTTAGTTAACGATGTCTTATTTTTTATTCTCTTATCTATTATCTTTTTCGAATTTTTATATTGTGATACATAAGCTTTAAATTAAAAGTTTACTATAGAGGTCTCTATAATTTCAACATTCCTGTATGTCTTCTTTGTCTTTCAAAATGGGTACCTCATCCTTTCATTACCAATTATTATACACTGTAAATTTTGAAAATCCTTAGATCGTTTTTCTATACAAAGTTTATAGTAATCTATAAACTATAGATTTCTATAAAAAACTCTATAAACTCTACATGGAAGATTAGACTTGAATTGAATCTGCTCCACAATTTAAATGTGGAGTAAATTTGATTTAATTAAATTAAAACCATATCATAGCCGGGTCACAACACAACAGGAAAAAAAAAATTTGAATTTTTTCCAACTCAAAAAGAATATAGAAAAAATGCAAAATAAGTCTTTTTTGAGAAATGATTTACATAGTAACCTAATACAAATTTGGAATATTATAGACTGGTTGAATGAATGCAGCTCCCGGTGGTATTCACGCGGGTTCGTTAACGTTTGTTATTTTATTTTATCTTAAGTCAGGCTATGTCGAAGCCGGGTCGCCCTGAAGTAATGCCTAACGGTAGTTCTAGGGCGCATAGGATACGACAATCGTAAAGGTGTCATTTTACTTTTATAACAAAACGAATACAAAATTATTGGCTCGCAAGCGCCATAGAGTTTATAACTAAAAAACCCTAAGATGGCGGCGACAATGCAGACGTAGAGAGAAGATGATGGATGCAACATACTGGTCCTAATTATTTTATAATTTTTCATAATTTATTCCTAACAAAATTAGAAAAATCATATAAATATCCGAAATATAGAGGAATGTTAGTATTTGCATGATACATCATCAAATGAATAATATTATTTTATGATTGAAACAGTACATTAGTTATATGACATAATACTCAGAAAAAGAAATACTTACATTATAATTATAGATTTATAGATGAGCATTAGGAGGGCAGCATGACGATAATATTTTCTATTAATTATATACGTAGATAATTTATTTTACATTGATAAAAATATCCAGTTCAACAATTTTTATAAGTAGAGAAATGTATATTTATGTATTTATGTATATTGCTTTGTCGGAAATATACAAAAATTTAATTATGAGTTGTACTTGTACTTGTATAATGAAGTTGTATTCAAAACGTAGTAGATATTACAATTTTTAACAAAAATTGTGTCCGAGGCGTAGGCATCGCTGCCCCCCCTTGATACGTCCCTGATGATCCTTTATAAGTTACCTACTAGAAAACTAGAATTTTTTTTTTAAAAACCAGACATTTTTGTTTTTATTGTTATTCAACATAGGTAATTATTTAAAACTGTACTGGTTGATATTTTTATATGTAAATACATTCTTAAAGTAAACTATTGTGTACAATTGAAATAGAAAAAGCATTTTTTTTTTAAATTTTTAAACGAGTTTTAAAAAATATGAAAAATGCACAAGATTTTTTACTAATAATGAATGTTGTTATTTTTTTAAATTTAGGAAATTCGAAAATGTTTTTTTGTGGGACGCCATAATAGCTATTAATAGAAAGGGGTGTTTGATGATGGCATAGTATTTTTTATTGTTATTACAGTCTCTTTTAAACATTTTTATAAACTGGTATATATTGGTTTTAAATTCCTTAGATTATTAGGTTTACTAAACTGAAAAATGCTTAAATGGAAATTTTTTTTATTATTATTATATATATACCCGCGGCAACATAGGCCATTGGGTAAAAATTACAATTAAGGTATTTTACAATAATTGTACCTAAATTATTTAGGTATTTAACAATTTATTACTAGTGTTTAAAACATGAATTATTACGATAAATTTAAGGAGATTTGTATTTTATATTTTGTTTTGCAATTCAGACATTCTTATGAATTTTAGAGTAGCTTCAATTGCTTTAGTTTCTAGTCCAACAGACTCTGAAAGAAGTTCTGGTAATCCAGCCCGTCTTTTGATTTCCATGAAATTGATAGATTCTGACATTATGTGTTTAATTGTAAGTGGTGTATTACAGTATTCACAGGTTGGAGGATCTTTTTTAGTCATAAGATAATTATGGGTAATTTGTGTGTGACCTATTCTGAGTCTTGTTAGTAACACTTCCCATTTTCTTGGTAACTCTAATAGTAAGGGCTAGGGTGTCAAATTTTGTTTTATCTCGTGAAGTATTGTGTTGATTGAATTCCAGTGCTATTGCCATTTTATTGTACGTTCCGATTTAATTAACGAGAATAAGTCCTGTTTTGTAATAAGTTGAACTGTTATTGCTGATGGGTATGTTGTTGTGTTCTTTGCTGCTTGGTCTGCTAGTTCATTTTCTTTAATATTTGAATGACCTGGGATCCAGCATAATTTAATATAACATCAGAATGAGACAAAACTTGCTGCAACTATTTCAGAGTTGAATTTCAAACCTGAAGATTAGAATATTACATTGTTACTTAAGAAATACAGTCTTACGATTTCCGACATTATTCCTGTTAGTATGTCAACGATACCTCCATGGATTCAAAAAATCAACATCATTACAGAACTAGCATTAGATAAAAAACATTCAACTAACAAAATTACATACAAACAAAAGTATGTACACATTCTTCATAGCAATCCAGGAAGAATATACAGAATGATTTTTTTATCATAACCCACTCAATTAATTACAGAATAATAATAATTTAAAAATTTTTTTTTATTATTATCTTTAGTTACACATTATTCTTGAATTATTAATTATGTAATACTTTTTAAGTTTATCCCTTATGCCTGGTAAGGGTGTCAACTTTGTTTTTTTAAATGGTAACACATATTTTTCCTTTAATAAAATGTTTGAGTTTTTAAATTGATATTAAATGACATTTGAATTTTTAGTATAACTTTATTTGTTTATTTGATATACATGTATAATACACAAGGGATTATAAATACTGGTAGCTAATTGGTTTTTAATGACATCGATATTAGCAGGTACACAGCATTGTTATTATCAATTGTAGTAAGGCACATTGTTGTGAGTTTATAAATACACTAACTGACAATACAGAAAGTATATCTATTGATAATCCTAATTGATAATAAACAATCCGTGACTGAGACAGCAATGTCATAAAAATCCAATTAGCTACCTGTATTTNATATTGTCTTCCTCGTTATAATATACATCAAGATGATTTTCAAAACTTTTTCAAGACATTTGGCCATTCGTTTTTAGTTGATGGAAACTCTAACTCAAAACATACATCATGGGGATATTACTCGAATAATCAAAAAGGAAAAATTTTACATTTATTAATAATCAATAAACATTTATCATTCATTTCTCCTACACGCCCAACTTATAGTTATAGTTATTATCGAGGTGAACATAATGCCCATGCACTCAGACCTGTTGGTCCAACTTACTGGCCAACTCACATCAATAGACATCCCAATATTCTAGACTTTTTCATTAAAAATATCAAACCATATAATCATGAACATAGAAAGCAGTTGCGATCCCTCTAGCGATCATTCACCTGTAATACTTACCATAAGTGAAGCAGTTACAATGTCCTCCAGGCCATCCCTCACCAATGGACCTATTAACTGGGGAAAATTTCAAGAAGAATTGAACAAACATATTAACCTAAATACTACACTAAAAACTCAAGAAGACACTAATAAGGCAGCTTATAACTTTGTCCAGCTACTAAAAAACTCAACGCAAAATGCAACGACTCAATTAAATACTAATAAATACACAACTAATTATAAACTCCCACTTCATATAAAATGCCTTATTGCTGATAAAATAAGAGCTAGAGCCACATGGTAACACACTCGCTATTATTCTGACAAATGCGTGTTTAAAAATTTAGCTAACAAATTAAAAAAAGAACTCCAAAAATATAAATCCGAACAATAGGAAAATTATATAAAATCTCTCAACACCATGGTTAACTCTCTATGGAGAGCTACCAAAAATCACTATAAAAAAAAAAACGCTTCGATGCATATCTTTAGATAGTGTTTAATTTTAAAAAATTGGTGTATTATTCCAAAAGCTAATATCCTGATTAAAATAAAGTATGTCGAATGAAAAAGGAATTATTAAAAAATATTATTTCTCATTAAAAAAATTGTACTGATCCATACACTTTTCAATAAGTTATAACATTATAAAGTTAAAAATGTAAAAAATAAAATTGAGAATTTTCACACAAAAATAGCATTCGGTAGCCATTTTCACCGTAAAAACAAGTCCAGAGGTCAAATTTGTTTTTTTCAAATTAAAGTATATTACATTAGCTTTAATTTAAAATATATATAAAAGTGTCAGACCTTCTGGAACATTTTCAATAGTTAAGTTAAAAAAGTTAATTTTTTGTGAAAATGTTGTAAGATAAATTTTGATTTAAAGACATCAATTTATTAAATTTAAATTAAATTTTTTTATTTAAAAGATTTCATTTATTAATTTAATTAATTTAATTAGATTTATTAATTTAATTAATAAATTAAATTTATTAAAAAAATTTAACTGAAAATGTTGTTTATCAAAAAATTAACTTTTTTAACTTAACTATTGAAAATGTTCCAGAAGGTCTGACACTTTTATATATATTTTAAATTAAAGCTAATGTAATATACTTTAATTTGAAAAAAACAAATTTGACCTCTGGACTTGTTTTTACGGTGAAAATGGCTACCGAATGCTATTTTTGTGTGAAAATTCTCAATTTTATTTTTTACATTTTTAACTTTATAATGTTATAACTTATTGAAAAGTGTATGGATCAGTACAATTTTTTTAATGAGAAATAATATTTTTTAATAATTCCTTTTTCATTCGACATACTTTATTTTAATCAGGATATTAGCTTTTGGAATAATACACCAATTTTTTAAAATTAAACACTATCTAAAGATATGCATCGAAGCGTTTTTTTTTTTATAGTGATTTTTGGTAGCTCTCCATAGAGAGTTAACCATGGTGTTGAGAGATTTTATATAATTTTCCTATTGTTCGGATTTATATTTTTGGAGTTCTTTTTTTAATTTGTTAGCTAAATTTTTAAACACGCATTTGTCAGAATAATAGCGAGTGTGTTACCATGTGGCTCTAGCTCTTATTTTATCAGCAATAAGGCATTTTATATGAAGTGGGAGTTTATAATTAGTTGTGTATTTATTAGTATTTAATTGAGTCGTTGCATTTTGCGTTGAGTTTTTTAGTAGCTGGACAAAGTTATAAGCTGCCTTATTAGTGTCTTCTTGAGTTTTTAGTGTAGTATTTAGGTTAATATGTTTGTTCAATTCTTCTTGAAATTTTCCCCAGTTAATAGGTCCATTGGTGAGGGATGGCCTGGAGGACATTGTAACTGCTTCACTTATGGTAAGTATTACAGGTGAATGATCGCTAGAGGGATCGCAACTGCTTTCTATGTTCATGATTATATGGTTTGATATTTTTAATGAAAAAGTCTAGAATATTGGGATGTCTATTGATGTGAGTTGGCCAGTAAGTTGGACCAACAGGTCTGAGTGCATGGGCATTATGTTCACCTCGATAATAACTATAACTATAAGTTGGGCGTGTAGGAGAAATGAATGATAAATGTTTATTGATTATTAATAAATGTAAAATTTTTCCTTTTTGATTATTCGAGTAATATCCCCATGATGTATGTTTTGAGTTAGAGTTTCCATCAACTAAAAACGAATGGCCAAATGTCTTGAAAAAGTTTTGAAAATCATCTTGATGTATATTATAACGAGGAAGACAATATACAGCTGAGATAGTAGTTGGTACATTATTGGTATACTTGTCGCTTGAATTTGCGGTTCTTGGTACTGCATTCCAATGAAGTATTTTGAGATTATTTTTATTAAAATTGGAATTATTAATCATATTTAAAAATAATTTTATTTATTACTGTTGTTAGCAAAGATATTAAGGGGTTGATTAAGGATTTAAGGTCAGATAGGAATGAAGAAAGTTGTTTAGTTAAATCGTTGTCGGTATTAGTTTTTTTTGGGTTTCAGTATTGTTAGAAGAATAAGATTGCTAAGTTACATTGGTATATGATCTATGTATGTCGTGGGAATGTACATTGGGATCTATTATTTGGGTGTTACCAACAGGGGTCTTTACATTATTAACAAAATTATGTTCAATATTATGATTTGAAATATAATTTGTATTATTTCTGTTAGATTTTGAATTTGATGTTCTCTACTGCTGTTCTTTTTTGAATACTACACAGCCCCTGTAGTTCACTGGGTGATCATCTCCACATAAGGTGCATTTGGGGGATTGGTCTTTAGACTTTTGGTATGCTTCTGTTAAATATGAGCCTTCACATTTCACACACCGGGGCTTGTGATTACAATAACGCTTTGTATGCACAAAAATTTGAAGTATATTTTATTTGTAATGTTTTTAAATTTATATTGTTCTTAGTTATTGCGAAAAAAGTAAATTTTATTTATTTATTAATACAATTATTAGGATTTTTAAACCATTTGTGTAACAATGAATTTTTGATACAATATGAACTTCAAATTATGTACATAACTGCGTCATTAAGATAACTAAAATTATTTTGCTATTACTAAATCAACTTTACACAGAAATATAAAATAAACATATTACAAATCACAAAATAGTTGTTATAAAATAGATATATATCTTTCTTTTTCTATTTCAATAAAATACAAGCAATATTAGAATAGACTTTAAAATTATTTTGCATAAAAATATATCATATAATAAATTTCGTTTTATAAAATAAAAAAACATGTCGAAGAAAATTATTTTTTATGAGTTTTTCTTATTTTGGCAATTAAGTCAAGTTTTAGATGTACATTGTTGACCTCAAAGTGAAGATTTTAAAAAATACGTTATTAACTCATTAAACCACATTCGTGTTCAAAATGGATGGGATTTTATTCAACAAACAGAAATTATACTTGACAACTTATTAATTAATACCAAAAGCGTCACAAGTGAAATTGTTGATGAAAGTAACTTTATACAAAAACTCTACTATATAAATCATCTATTAAACTGTGAGTTTACCAATACAATGCACACTTTCAATGTAATGTTAAGACTTGCTTTATATAAGTGTGAAATGACTGATTCTATAAATAAAAATAATCAAATAAAATATTGCACAAGGCTAAATATTAATATTTTTAATTGTTCAATAACTATGTTTAAAAAAATGTTAAAAACAGCAAAATATCTCGACAAAATCGACCTACGAATTGTAGACTCGCCTATCTTTAACATTAAAACTGTAAATAACGAAATAAATTATTTTTACACAAATGCTTTTAAGTTATGCAAATACTCATTATATAATTTATCTAGTACTGTTAGATGGGTCAATGCTTTTGAAAGCATAAAACATTTTAATAAAAAAGCGGCATTAATGATATCAAATCTTTACAAAAATAGAAAAGTTTGTGGGACTAAACACGAAAGTTCCATTTTAGACAAATTATTGATGAAATACAATATCGATCAAATGGAAAAAATGGTAGAGATCTACAATGAATATATTAATGGCATCTATAAAGATCTTGAATTATATTCTACCAGAATAATTGTTATTCAAAATTGGGATTTGAGCATCTAGAAAGTACAAATAAGTTCAAGTAAGAATTATTTTGAGTACGTTTAATTGCTTAAGTTTAAGAATTTTATTTTGTTAAGCATAATTTTAGTTATTTATTTACTTATTTAAAAGATAAAATTTTTATGTTAATAATTTTGAACAATGACGCATGACTTTTTCTATACAGATATATATTTTTCAAAAGTAAGAAATATTGCTATAATGAATGTATTGTATTGTGTAATCATTTTCTTACTTACATTGGTTGGCAATCATTGAAACATATAGCTGTTGAAACTGAATTTACAAATAGAAAATCACTATATTTTAAAGATATTATATGTACTGTTGATAAGGACAATTATTATTTCGTGCGGTCATGTCTTGCACTTATTTTAAGATGTCGCTATATTGAAATAGTTCGCAATTTTTCTATAATGTTGGGACATATAGTTAATGTTTGTAAATATGAAAATAAAATTAATTGCGTGGTCAAGCTTTATGAAATACTTATGAAATCTGATGATATATTTAAAAAAATGTTATTTGCTCTGAATACTTTGAGATACTACAAAGAGGATAAAAATGATCGAGAACTACTAATGGAGAAATTGTTAGAAATTTTTATTGATTTTTTGAATGATGTTAGAAAAAAGTATTTTTCCCCATTATTATTTATTAATAATGGATTCTATGAAGCTCAATCGTTTCTTAAAGAAGTAGCTGATATTCAATCTTCAGATTTACAGACGAAATTAAAAAACGTGATTCGAATTAACATGAGATATTGCAAAATTATTAAATGTGAATCAGACATATCCTTAATTAAAAAATTTGAAAAATTGATTAAAAAAAAACCCAGCACAGGGGGGTCGCGGCACAGTGGTGACGTGGTATAGATGGATCAAGTATAATGATATCTGACAGTGATTAAAATCACTATCAAAAAAAAACGCTTCGATGCAAATCTTTAGATAGTGTTTAATTTTAAAAAATTGGTGGATTATTCCAAAAGCTTCATAAACTGCTAGTTCCTTATTAATATCCTGATTAAGATAAAGTATNGTGGCCCACCACTCACTGACAACTTAAATAACTTTTGATCCAGTTAATATTTTTAGTTGATTTTTTTTTTAAATAATAGTTATACGTTAGGTCTATAGCTATATCTCAATAATTAATTTTTTTACATTTTATTAAAAATATTAATTATTTTAAAATTTTAAATAAAAAGTAAAAAAAAAATCTAAGATAGCTATTTTGTAGAGTAGAATTTAAGAAAAATTTTAGTAAAAAAATATCTTATTAATATTCAGTAGTAAATATTCTGTAGCGTTTTGAAGTTTGTAAAAATTTGAATTTTCATGTACTATTTTACGGTTATAAACATTGAAATACGTATTGAGAAAAGGACAGAAGAAAACGCTATCTTTTCAATATACTTTTGAATGAGAGTGATAAGTAATAATTGCCTTATCTAATTTCTTATCATGGTATTTATGCCAAGTTTGTAATGTATACACACTATCATCATATGTATACACAGTAATCATGAAAAGATAGCGATTTCTTTCAAAGATACGTCAAATAATCATATATTGTATCTAGTCGAAGACAATACCCCAAAAATTAAAATAAATTTCCCTCGTTCCCCGTAAATGGCGGAAATCTCCAAAAAATTACAAATTTAAAAATCGCTAATTTTTAAACTGTTTTCAATTTTTTTATTTAAATCAGCCATAACTTTTCAAAACTGAACAAATCAATAATTTTTTTTTATAGTTGCATGATGTTTTTACCTATCATTTGATTTATACTGGCACTTTTATATATACCTTAAATAAAAGCTTATGTAATATAATTTAGTATGGGAAAAAAAATTTCGGACTTTATTTTGTATTAAACATTTTAAACTCTATAATGCTATAACTTACTGAAAAATGTATGGATCAACACAATTTTTTTTATGAAAAACCATATTTATATCCCTATTCATTCGACATACTTTATTTTGATCAGGATATAAATAAGGAAATAGAAGATGGTGTAGCTTTTGGAATAATCCAACAATTTTTTAATATCAAACATTACCTAATGATTTGCATCGAAGCGTTTTTTATGATAGTAATTTAAATCACTGACAGATATCATTATACTTAACCCAACTATGCCACATCCCTACTGCGCTGGATTTTTTTTATATATATAAAATATCTTAGGTACGATCGACTAGCATCAAACTTGGGGTGCATTATTGTAGTGTCACAATTTAATAAACGCAATAAATAATACATTTTCATAATAAGAATACATCATAAAATCAGTGTTTTCATGGATAAGATGAATAAAAAAATAATGGCCTTACACAAAAATAAATATTCCTTTAACGCACTCCATGAAATGCCTACAAACTGCAATGTTGATACAAACATTTCAACATTTAAAGTATATTAGTATTTAATTTATTTATTTTACTATACACCTTAACACACTTAAAAATAATGCATGATTAGATTGCATTATGTTCTATGACTTTCTGAATTAACAGTGTACTAGCATAATAACATCACAATCAAAATTTTAATGAACTATAAAAGCTATTTATGTAGATGTAATTATTAAATTTTTATAATATTGAATACAGATGTTTTCTGAATGTTCTTTGATATTCTTTAAAATATGTTATACCCAAAAACAAGGCCAAAAAATACAAGAGTTGTGCTCCTTTATGTTTTATCAGCGTCTAAGTTTCATAGTAATAGTAACTTATTAGTCTAAGTATGTTATTATCATCGGGTTGTTCAAGAACGTCACCTAAGTCCATAATACTAGCATCGGCAGTAAGATATGTCTCTTTGTCATCAGAAATGTGAGCAATTACAGGTTTGGATGTTAAGATGGTTTTTAATTTTTGAAATGCTAGATCATGTTCAGAATTAAATTAAAACTTTTTGGATGTATCATGTTTTGTTTAAGTAAATAATGAAAATGAAATTTTTGAGAAATCTTTTACTAATTTTCCATTATAACTACTCATTCCAAGAAAGCTTCAAACTTGTTTTGGTGTTTTTTCGTTAGTGGTTCATTGAATTAAAAGTATATATAATTGAATAATAATTATAGTAATTAAATATAGTATTAAATTTATATTCAATAATTTAATATTGTAATTTTTATAGAGAAATTATAAAAAATTATGTAGTAGATATTACTTCTATGGCAAACATGTATATAAATTGAAATGCTTGATGCAATACTTTTCAAAAAAAAAAAAAAATTGTTTGTTACTTATAAATAAATTTATTGTTCTACGAGGAAATTCCATCAGAGACCAAAATAGAATTATTTTTAAATATAATTTTGCGAATATTTCAAATATGCAATGAATATTTCGCATATTGACTTAATAATAATAAAATCATTCTAATTAATACAACAAATATTTACGTTTAAAATGCTACGTATGAATAATTAATAAATATATTATAATTAAAAAAAAATTATTGGAGAATGTATTATGTACAGTATATCAATATGAATAATTATTCAAACACTGAGAAATCCATAGAAAGACTTCAATTTTAATGATTTATTACAATAAAATGTTTTTATCAAAATTTTCAATCTAAAAAATAGTATAATTTATTCCACATAAAATTTCTATTTAATGATATAAATTCTAAACTTGCAATTTGAATTCAAATTGTGTTTTTAAATTGTAAATTTTTATAAAAATCAACTTTAAAGGATCAAAAAGTGAATAATGACATTTTACCTGAAATTTTGCACGGATTATTTTTAATATAATAAAAATTAATAAAAACTAGATAAAACATTTTTTTTAAATTCATTTTTTATGTGTTTCTAATTAATAATAATCTCAAAAAAATAAAGTAGCATAGTGGGGTCACAGCACAGCGTATGGGTGGCATAGTTGGAACAAGTATATATGCTATCTGACAATGATTAAAATCACTATCATAAGAAACTATTCAATAAAAATCTGTAATAGCTAAAGTAAAACATAAAAAAAAAAAGCAATTGAAATTCCGAGTCTTATATAGATAGAGGGGATATTTAAATTAAATTATATTGGAAATTTTGTTTTTAGCTTCGACGCAAAGCTGAGAAACTATTAATTTTGCTATGATGTGTTTATTTATTTTATTTTTTTATCTGTTACTACTTTTTCTCAGTCTATACTGTATAAATTTTTCTCAATGATACGTCAAAAGATCACAAATCATATCTAGTTGAAGACATTGAAAAATTGAAAAATTTTCTCTCGTACTCTACCAATGAGGAAATTACTACTAAATTACTAATGAAAAAATTAAGATTTTTAAAATTAGTAAATATAGACATTTTTAAACTTTTTTTTTTTAAATTTGTTTTGTAAGAGGCAGCTATACCGTAAGACGGCTAGTTGTGCACCGCACTAAAATGCCGTCTTACCTGAAGCCTGTTTAAATCTCTATCTTTGAAGCTGAAAAGGGGTCACCTGGGAGGATGACGGCTAACCGCACATCCTATAAGTTATGAGAGTAGACAATAACCACATATATTATAAGTTTTTCAAAGAGTATCTCAAATTTAAGTGGTAACGTGGTGCCCTTAAATACTAGGTCTGTATAATATACCAGTAAATTAGTAATTCTAAATTTCGCTATACGAAAACTATGCTGATTATCGTTTAATATTAGATTAAAAACAATATATAGTTTGCGTTTTAATAATTTAGAAATAGGTCGGAAATAATAACACATTTTGTCTTTGGCCAAATTTAAAGACAGGGTATTTATAATTATATTTCTATAAATTATGAAAAGTATCAAAGAAAAGAGATAGTGTATAATTAAGGCATATTTGAATTTATTAAGCACAATTTCAGGAATTTTATCTGGAATAACACTAGTACTTAGACTTAATTGAGCGATACCCTCCAATGCTTTGAAAATAGCAAGTTGACAAGAGAATATTAATAATGTCCAATTCAAAAATTCTGGACTGAGCCACTGTATTAGATGAATACTAGAGGAAAAATATTTACTAAATATCTCCGTTATAATATTTAAGTCAGCTGGATGGGCATTTTCATATTCTAAATTTACAGAAAGTAAATTTATATTTTTGTAGTTTTTCACATATTTTCAGAATTGTTTCGGATTAAAAATAATTTATTTTGTATACTTAATAATTGATCGAAGAAGCATATATTGGATAATCGTGTGCATTGCGCTCTATAGTAAAAAAGTTCATAGTACCTAACATTTCTGTTACAAGTATACTTCTCCACAGCTCACTGTGCTAGGGGTGGATAGTTGTATCTTAACTAATTAAAGCTGTAACTGATGTTCGTCGAGTTGATGACAATAGATGTACACCACAAAATCATGACAAAAATGTGACAGACTTTTTAACTAAGATATACCTGATATGAAATTATGAGAGTACGTTACCTGTTCATTATAAATTAGGGTCAGATGATTTTTTAAGGGAAAGAAATGCAAAAATACAAGAATTCATTGATAATGGAAGACGCAAGAAAAATACTTTGTAGTGTTAGGGGCTCTTGAGGATCTTGTTCAAAACAAAAAATCGGAAGCTACCCGACGTCTGTCCAAATATCGTCCCTATCTCCTTAATTGAGTTTTAATTACCTAAAGCAAACACAGGCAATCGTGCACAACTGCCCTTTGTTAGTTCGCCGTCAGTAGCTCCGGGCTACAAACGAGTGGAATTTTCAAACCAGTATCTCCCTCTATGATAATTGATGTGTATTACGAATTAAGTAAATGGAAATAAAACGTGTATAATATAAGTGGTGAGAACATAGCAATAAATTTTCTTACAGTAATTATGTCAAATTAATAGGTTTTTATTAAAAAACATTTTAAAACGAAAAAAAACAATTTAAAAAAATAATTTCTCTACAAATAAAGGGACCAAAGTGAAAAGAGAGAGCAAAAACTTAATTAAAAGAATTATCATGTCTAAAACTTTAATTAAAGAATATGATTAACATCTTTAGGTATCTGCCTGCTATCAAGCATAGCATTACCAATAAAGTATGTCGATTATATGCTCCAAATTCAGCTCAACCAAAGTATAGTATTCACACAATATACAAATATACGAAAAAAACAGAGTCAACTTTATCTGGTCTTAAAATTATTTTATAATAAATTATATAACATAATAACAATATTTTTAATAAGTATCGAATAAAAAATCAATTTTTAAAAAGCAAATTATTGAAACCTAAATACTCATAATCATTTTTCACGACCTTTATAACAAATGATTCCAAGTAATTACACATAGTTTGATAAGTAGTACTATATTCTGTTAAGGTATTGTTTTTAATTAAACATTCAAATGTTGTTAAATCTATGTCTGAATCACATTTATTAATGTTACAATATTTCAAGTTGAACTTGATAACATGCTTTAATTTTATCTGTAATTCTAAAGATTGAATGTGAGATACCTCTTCAAGAAACATTAAAGCTTCATAAAGACTATCTTTAGTAAATAACAACAATGAAAAATACTTTTTCCTAACATCATTCAAATAATTAATAAAAAATTCTATCATTTTCTCTAATAATAATTCTCGATGTCGACATTTTTTATCTTTTGTGTAATGTTTCAAAGTAATGAGCGCAACTAACATATTTTTAAACATGCCATCGGATGTCANAACATATTTTTAAACATGTCATCGGATGTCATAAGTGTTTCATAAAGCTTAACTGCACAATTCATTTTATTTTCATATTTACAAACATTAACTATATGTCCCAACATTATATTAAAATTATGAAATATTTCAATATAGCGACATCTTAAAATAAGTGAAAGATATGTCCGCACAAAATAATAATTTTCCTTATCAACTGTAGATATAATGTCTTTGAAATAAAGTGATTTTCCATTTGTAAATTCAGTTTTAACAGATATATGTTTCCATGACATCCAACCAGTCTGAGAAATAAAATGATTACACAATACAATTCCTTCATTATAGCCGTATATCCTTCTTTTGGAATGAATATACCTGTATGGAACAAAAAAATAAATAAATGGATGCTACAAATTAATATCATGATTTAAATAACGAATAAAATTCTTAAATTTAATCAATTAAACGTAATAAACTATGAATCTTACACGAACGTATTTGTACTTTCTAGATGCTCAAATCCCAATTTTGAATAACAATTTTCAATTATTCCGGTAGAATATAATTCAAGATCTTTAAAAATATCATTGATAAATTCGTTGGAGTCCTCTACCATTTTTTCCATTTGATCGATATTGTATTTCATCAATAATTTGTCTAAAATGGAACTTTCGTGTTCTGTCCCACACACTTTTCTATTTTTGTAGAGATTTGATATCATTAATTCCGCTTTTTTATTAAAATGTTTTATGTTTTCAAAAGTATTGACCCAATTAAAAGTACTAGGTAGTTCAAATAATGAAATATTACTTAACTCAATTGCATATGTGTGAAAATGATTTATTTCATCATCTACAGTTTTAATAGTAACCATAGTCGAGTCTATAATTCGTAGATCGATTTTGTCGAGATATTTTAATACTTTCAACATTTCTTTAAACATATTTATTGAAAAATTAAAAATGTAAATAATTAGCCTTGTGCAATATTCCAATTGATCATATTGTTTATTTATTAAATATTTAACTTCACACTTATTTAAAACAAGGCCTAACATTACATTGAAAGTTTGCATTGTATTGGTAAATTGACAATTTAATAGGTAAGTTATATAGTAGAGTTTTTGTATAAAGTTACTTTCATCGATAATTTGACTTGTTACGGTTTCGGTATTAATTGTTAAGTGCTCAAGTTTAATTTCTGGTTGATGAATTGAGGCCCATCCATTTTGAACACGAATGTGGTTTAATGAGTTAATAACGTATTTTTTAAAATCTTCACATTGAGTATCATAATAAACACCTAAAACTTGACTTAATTGCCAAAATAAGAAAAACTCATAAAAAATATATTTCTTCGACATGTTTTTTTATTTTATAAAATGAAATTTATTATATGATATACTTTTATGTAAAATAATTTTAAACTCTTTTCTAATACTGGTTGTATTTTATTGAAATAGAAAAAAAACGACTTGTATCTATTTTATAACAACTATTCAGCGCCTTATAATATGTTAAGTTTGATATTTCTGTGTAAAATTGATTTAATAATAGTAAAATTATTTTAGTTATTTTAATGACGTAGGTATGTACATAATTTGAAGTTCATATTGTATCAAAAATTCATTGTTACCCAAATGGTTTAAAAATCCTAATAACTGTATTCATTAAAAAAAAAAATAAAGTAGTCAGTTTTATTTTAATAAATTATGTTATTTGATTATTTTCCTTCATATTTTTCGAAGGTTTAAAGATATTCAGTAAAATAAAAATTTGAAAAATGGTCGAACATAAAAAGTATAAGAATCAATAGTCATATAATTTATGACACAAGGTTGTCACGGTTCTCAATACACGGAGCCCCGCGACTGGTGACACCTCTATCAGCCGTTGCCCTTATATGTGTATACAGGGTGTTCAGTAAATCAGGAAACGGGTTTCTATTGTTCTCATTGTTACAAACAATGAGAACAATAGAAACCCGTTTCCTGACTTAGTGAACACCCTGTATGGTAGTTTTTACTGACTAACACCGCTTGCGATACACTACAGTACAAAGTCCAGCAAGTGCCATAGGTCCAACTATGACCCGCCGCAAATATACGTTAAGTAATTTCCGTGACACCGCCCGATTCACAGCTCGTTCCTGTGTGCGACATCGTTGATCTTTCTATATAGTGTTACATATTTGTTTTTTTGGCTTGTATAACTATTGGATTCACATCCGCTCTCTTAGTGATTAAGTACGCATCTTTTTTGTGCTAATCTTTTCACCAATAAACGGCTCGACGCCACCTTGTGTTTACATACAACGCTGTTGTTTAATTGTATCGTGTTTATGACGTTTAGTCCTGTCAAGGTTATAGAAAAATGACTCTCCACTTATATTCGGGTTATTGGCAATGCTAATTAAATCAAAACGCTTGTTTGTTTACGGTATTTAGAACGAGAAAAGGCTTGTTTTAATTTCATATATTACTATTTGGACTCAAATATTCGCCTGTGATATTCACTGATGGATTTACGCCTAGGCTTATGAGGCCCGGGCCTGTGGCGGAATAATTTGAAGGGTAACAAAATGTTCTAAATGCTAAAATTTTAGAGTCGAAAATGTTAAGACAATTAATTTCAAACATTGGTTCAGGTTAGTTTTTATAAAAAATTTTCTGTGGATGACATTATAATTTGATTCATTTATTTACTTCTTAATCTGTGAGTAAGATGGTATTTTTTTAATAGATCAATTATAGTCTTTATTGAGTAATGTTATTTCCTTTCTATTCCATTAGTGAGATTAATAATTTATACCGTGAATTACATCTCTTTTTGTATTAAGAGTGAAATAAAATTTCGTAAATATATATATTTAATAAAAGTTTTAAAAATGTCTATATTTACTAATTTTAATAATTGCTTTATAAAATTTCGAATTTTCGGAAAGATAAATATATGCGTTTTATACGCAAAAATGTAGATAGCGTTTTTATTAATATGTACCAACAACAACACGTAGTCGCGTGGATTGTATTAAATTAAACATAAAATTATTATTACTTTAAGAATAAGATGTATAGTAAAGAATAATTAATATAACATATACAGGGTGGCCCTCAAAAATCGAATGTCTTTTTTTTTTTACGCTACCCCTTAATTTTTTTTTAATGGTAAAAAAAATGAGCTGTGCAAAATTTGGGACCGATCCGTTAAGGTTAACCCGTGCCCCCGGGCCTATTAAGTTGAGTCGAAGAGTCAAATTTAATAGAAATAACTGATCTATGTCTCATAACTTTTTTTTCTCTTAACTTAGAATAATAAAAGTAAAACTCAAGTAAAGGAAATTTTACAAGAAATTCAAAAATAATAACTTCAATGTTGTTTTCTCAATAAATAGCCCACAAAAACACTACATACAGTAAAAAACATGTAAAAGTCTTAAAATACGTTATAACTGATTTTGTTGATTTTTAATTATTTATTTTCATTTTATTTTTTGGAAAACGCATATTCGTTTAAAAAAAGATTCTAGTAGTTTAATTTATTAAATTTTGATTTTTTATACAATTTTCCTATGGTATCAAATGTTAGTCCATATTATGTAAAGCACAGTAAGTAAACATTTATTACATTATTTACTGGTAACAGTACACGATTTCTTTTCCATGCTATAGTTTACCGTTTATAACCAGATAAGATATTCATTCATATAGACAGAGATGTTTACATAGTGTAAAATTATTTGTTGTTATTTGTAGTCGGGTGGAGAGAAACGCTGAATAGATTTTTTAATTCTAACAGGTCGGCGAGATTTATTGAAGAGCGGTACGGTTGATTCTGTGTGGTCATTGTTGTCTATGTCAGTATTTTCACCTACGGGGGATAACGAGGCGCTTGTTTTGTTTAATGGCCAAATTTGGTCGTCGTGTCTTATCCCGTGGGACTTTGATCTAATGTAACTTTGTGTATTTTGTCACTTATGTTTTCAGTAACAGTAGTTTTTTGCCAGTTTACTCCTATATTTCTATAATCTTTTAATAATACACAATCACCCTCTTTTACATTTATGTTTCTATTCCCCCCCATATTTTATTTTAGAAATTTGACTATCTACTACTACCTCATTAGTGCTGCGTATTAGTAAATCAAATATTGTTCTAGTAGAATACTCTAACATTAACTTAGCTGGCGTCTCGTGTGTTGTTATATGCGATGTGTTTCTATACATCAGCAAAAATTTGTTTAACTGGTTTATAGAGGACGAGCATTTTTTAAGAATTGTTTGACGATTTTGACACCTGATTCAGCGCAACTATTTGACGCAGGAGCGAATGGTGCTCTCATTAAATGTCTAATACCTAATTTTTTACAGTACTTTTCGAATTCAATGCTACTAAACACATTTCGCACCATTCATTGTTATTGTACGCGGAATTCCAAAACGAGCGATCAACTCTGAAAATTTAGTAATAACAGTTTGCGCAGTCATGGAATTAACCGGAAATGCCTCTAATCATTTTGAAGATGTGTCAACGAAATTCAAAAAATTTTTATTTCTATGCGGCCCTAAATAATCAAAATGCACCCTAGTCCACGGCCTTTGAGGCCATCTTCATGGAGTAATTGTTGATTTCGGTAGATGTGACCTAACGTTTGTACATTCATAACAATCACGAACCATATTTTAAATGTTTTTGTCAATTGTTTGCCACAAAAAATATGATCGTGTTAAGCCTTTTATACTGATAATACCTATGTGACACGAGTGTAGTTTAGCTAGGATATTTTTTTGAAATTTTTGCGGAATTATAACACGATAGCCCCACAATAAACACCCTTGTTCCAAAGATATTTCATTTTTGCAAGTGACATACAGTTTTAACTCGTTGTTAAGTGTAAAATCGTCACTCCATTCACCTGTTTTTGTCGCATGTAGGACCCTTGACGTATTTGATCTCTATTTATTTCAATTTTAATCTTGAACCAGTCTAATGGAATGGTGATTTTTCATGAATAAAATTTAAATGAATGTTGTTGTCATCGTCCACGTTATTGCTATTAGGATAGTCGATTTTAATTCTGGAAAGAAAATCAGCTATTATTTTTCTCGAATTAATGTACTTAATGTCAAAGTCGAATGATGATAAAACATATGCCCATCGTTCTAAACGATTTGCTGCGTAAATTGGAATACCCTTTTCATCTTCGAATATGCGAATCAATGGTTTATGATCTCTAATTAAAGTAAATTTTTTTGCATAGAGAAAATCATAGAATTTTTGAATACCGAATATTATAGCTAGTCTTTCTTTTTCTATTTGTGGAAACTTACACTCGGCATCAGATAGTATTCGTGAAGCGAAAGCTACTGATTTTTCGGAATTATTAGGGTACACATGTGATAAAACTACACCTAGTGCATACGAATAAGAGTCAACTAAGTGGTTTAAGTGGTAATTTTTGTTCAAAAAGTGCTAATGTGGGCCTTGAAATAAGGATTTGCTTAACTTTTTTATAATATGCATTGTCACAATTTGATGACATTTTATTTCATTGCGTAAAAGCGTGTATAATGGTTTTAATATTTCAGCTGCGTTTGGAATAAATTTTATGTAATACGTAACTATGCCTAAAAACGATTTTCATGTCGATTTGTTTTCCGGAACGGCCGCGTTAGTACACTAACTAAATATATACAAGTTTTAATATAAATCTGTGGTTGTTTTTCACCAGCTGATTTTTAAGGAAATCAAATAAAAAATTTTAATGATTTCCTTTACAAATTGACATTGATGTGCAAAAAACGTATCTTTCCATTAAAATTTAATCTTTTTTTTTTAAACAGGAATGATAACTTCATTCTTTACAAATGATGAAATATTAATATAAACCACTGATATAATTTCACAAAGTTGATGATTTCATTAAAGAATTAATTGATCTTTTGAATTTTATTTAATTCAGTAGTATCTAGTGAAAATTTAAAAACTGATAAAGTACAAATACCAAATACAGTCGAACTTGGTTATCTCGAACTTCTTTAACTCGAAATCGTCGATACCTCGAACTTTTACTCCGGTCCTTAGAATTTCCTATTTAAACAATGTAAAAAAATCTTGTTTAACTCGAATATTTTCGTGGATAACTCGAAGTTTTGAGTTTTATTAATACATATGTTTTTGTATAAAATTTCCCTCATTTATCTATAAAGGTCATTACTCATTAGTCATTAATGTTATCGTTACCGATAAGTTGTTTATCTACGGTTTACGACGACGCATGACTTTCGTGTTCAGTGCTCTGTGTTTGTCTCAACGTGATCGTTCGTAATGTCATCATCAAAACGCATGCTAAAAATGCTAACATACGAGGAAAAAGCGGCAGTGATACGGGAAGTTGAAAATGGATTTAAAACAAAGTCTTTGATAGCTAAAGAATTTGGTATTCCACCTAATACTTTGTCAACTTATCTTAAAAATAAAGAAACAATTTTAAATAAGTTGGCTACGTCCAGTGTAAAGGGCAGAAAAAGGGCTAGAGAACCGGAAAATCCTGATGTAGATGAGTGCGTTTACAAATGGTTTAAACAGACACGTGACAAAAAAATACCCCTTAGTGGGCTGTTGATAAGAGCAAAAGCTGAAGAATTCGCATTAAAATTAGGAAAAATTAATTTTAAGGCGAGCAATGGATGGCTCGATGGTTTCAAAGAAAGAAATGGCATTTGTTAGCTTCGATGCGAAGCTGAGAAGGTATTGGTTTTACTATGATGTGTTTTTTTTTTTTTTTTTTTTTTTTTTTTTTTTTTTTTTT
>NW_026099575.1:864154-922937 GCF_025091365.1 Daktulosphaira vitifoliae
GTGTGAAAATTCTCGATTTTATTATTCATATTATATTTAACTTTATAATGCTATAACTTATTGAAAAGTTTATGGATCCACACAATTTTTTTATGAGAAATAATATTTTTTAATAAACCCTTTTTCATTCGACATACTTTATCTTAATCGAGATATTAAGGAACCAGCAGATCAAGTAGCTTTTGGAATAAAACACCATATTTTTTTAAATTAAACACTATCTAAAGATTTGCATCGAAGCGTTTATTTTTGATAGTGATTTTAATCACTGTCAGATATCATTATACTTGATCCATCTATACCACGTCACCACTGTGCTGCGACCCCCCTGTGCTGGGTTTTTTTAAAACCGTAAGTGGTGAAAGTGGTGATGTAAATGTTCAAGAGCTGATGATTGGAAAATAAAATTGTTACAAATGATAAAAAGCAAAAATCCCAAAGACATTTTCAATGCAGACGAAACAGGCTTATTTTACAGGTGTACCCCAGACAAAACACTAGCTTTTAAAGGTGAACGGTGCAGTGGTGGCAAACAAAGTAAAGAACGCGTAACACTGTTAGTCGGAGCTAACATGGACGGGTCAGAAAAATTGCCATTGTTGATGATAGGAAAATCATCAAATCCTAGGTGCTTTAAAAATTTAAATCGAAACCAGTTGAATATCAAGCGAATAAAAAAGCTTGGATGACAGGCGAAATTTTTAAAAATTGGCTACTGAAAATTGATAAAATATTTTGTAAACAAAACAGAAAAGTGATGTTGTTTATTGACAATTGCACTGCGCATAACTACATGTACATTCCTACAATGGGTAATCTCGAAGTTTTGTTTTTTCCTCCCAATATGACATCTGTGGTTCAGCCAATGGACCAAGGAATTATTAAAAATTTCAAGCACCATTACCGTACTCTACTAGTACTGAACTTGCTACAGGATGGTGGTAAAATTGATATTTTACAAGCAAATCGAATGTCCAAAAATGCTTGGGAACAAGTAACATCAGAAACCATTGCAAACTGTTTCCGTAAAGCTGGTTTTTTAAGCGGAAATTCAGAAAATGTCGGCAATGAAGAAATTCAACAAACGATTACAATAAATGTATGGGACGATGTGAGGCAAGGTGTAAATATTAATTTTGATGACTACATCAACATGGATGACGACTTACAAGTAAGAAGTATGCGGACATTTATCAGATTCAGACATTATACAATTAACTGTAAGATGTACACAATCATCGGATGAAGAAGAGGAACAAGAATGTAACGAACCCCCCATTCCCACGAGTATACAAGCACGGATGCATATTAATGAATTAAGGCGATTTATCGAAAACAAAGGAGAGGTCAGTGATGAACTTTTCGAAGCTTTGAATAAAATAGAACGATTCACTACAAACGCTGCAATCAACAGCCAAACTCAAACAAAAATAAATACCTTTTTTAAATAATTTTTTAACCTCATTTTTGTTTATATGTACATACATTACCTACCTTTTTAAAATTACATATACATACATACTAATTTTTATTGCACATTTCATATTTTATTTATAATAAACACAGGAATTAATATACAGACATACAGTACTGTTTTAAAATTTTTTTTTGGATAACTCGAACTTTTACTCTGGTCCTTTCAACTTCGAGNTTCTTGGATAACTCGAACTTTTACTCCGGTCCTTTCAACTTCGAGTTAACCAAGTTCGACTGTATTATATCAGTCTATAGTAATTCAGAATGTACATTAGATTTAACTATTAATGAAGTAAGAATACGTATTTATTTTACTATATATAACCTAATTTATGTTAAACAGAAATATAATAAACAAAAAGAAAATGGAAACTATTGGTAGGGTGTGGTAAACGGTTGCCGGAAAGTACAAAGGGAGATTCGAGGTTTTGTGATAAATAAAAGTAATGGCGGCGATGGTTTAGTATTAAGAAAAGTAAGAGTGGCTAGAAATACTGGACAGCGACAATAATAGAATAAAATAGAAAGGGATCTCGAGGTATGTATATCTACATGATATTTATTAATAAAATGAAATATCAACGAAATATTTCTATCTAACTATCTAACTCTTGCACAAAAATTTGTACACGAATTTCTGGCGAGTCACAAATACCTTATTATTATTATAATCTTATTATCCAGATAAGACAAATATTCTGTTTAGTTGAATCATGTAGTTGATGTCACTGTTAGCGATATGTATCGGATATGCGTCGGTGTACTCATTTGAAATTATACGAATTATGTTATTATTAACGTGCTTGTAACTATTTCTTTAGTACAACTCTATATTAAATCTATTCAAGGTGAAACTTAAATTTATTATACTTTCGGTATTTAATGTGAAACTTTTTTTATATTTATGTGGTATGTTCTTTAACCTTGTGTGTGGTGTTTTATACTAATGTATTTATAATTTAATAATTTATAAAATCAATAAAGAAATTTTAAACAACATAACTGTCCTATGCAATAAACTATTTCCAGTCTTTTCAGTCGTCCACGGAGTGGATAATTCAATTTAAGTTCTTTGCACAATGGATTATACTAGTATCTTACACTTCGCTTGCCCGCGCTATCCTTTTCGGAGAACAGCTGAGATCAGACTGGCTAGTCGAAAAGTGGAGAGAACTGAGTCGAAATTTAACGCATCAGTAGCACATCTAGATTGTCAATTCTATTGTTTTCTTTCGAGTAGGACAATTTTATCCCATCAGTAGCGTTTAAGAGGTCATCACTAACAGCTTAGTGTCCCAAAATGGATAAAATACCAAAAATTAAGCACATCAATAACACATCAAATTTGTAATTTTCAACTTTACTGTAAAATAACGTTTCAAAAACTTATCAAAATCATAAAAATTTTAAAATCGAGTTAGCATTATATTAACACATCAAAGTTTTCAATACTTATAAAATAACTTTTCTAAAAACCTAATAAAAATAATATTTATTTCTAAAATAAAGTGAAAAATATTTATTTATTTAATAAAAGTTTACATTTATTTTATCAAGTTTTTACAGTATGTTTATGAATTTCGATTATAATTAGGATATGTATGAGGTATGTATGCGTATTTTCAGAAATTTATTTAACTAATAAATAATTATTCTTCTTTATCTTAAATATTTATATTTATTCTAATTCCGTGCTGTTTATGGGACAACTAATGTACTTTTTATTATTTACATTCATATAATTATTATTATTATTTGTGATGTTTTTTAAAAACGCTAGTGAAATGCTAATTTTTAAGAATAGCGCATCAACAGCATTTCAAAGTCCTCAAGTTTAGGCTGTCAAAAACGCATCTAACCTGGACAATCCCGAATAACTGCAATTTGGAAGTGTTATTGATGTGCTAAATACCATTGAGCGAGGTACTTTTAAGACTATCACTAGCGCATCAAACGTCTCAATTTCTGAAAACTTTGAGATGCTATTGATGTGTTAAATTTCGACTCGGGAACACTGTGGGAAATACATATGGTTAATTTAAACTTCGATTACAAATTTATTATGCTAATACTCTGTCCAGCCAAGTTATGGCGCTTCAATAAGTAATAGAACATGAACATAATGTAATATAATTATGTATTTCAGCTTCGATGCGAAGCTGAGAAGGTATTAATTTTACTATGATGTGTTTTTTTTTTTGTGTCTGTTACCACTTTTTCTTAGCTCTCACAGAACCGATTTCTTTCAATGATACGTCAAAAGATCACAAATTGTATTTAATCGAAGACATTACCCTCAAAAATTGAAAAAATTTTCCTCGTTCCGCGTAAATGGGGGAAATATACAAAAAAATTACAAATTTAAAAAATCGCTAATTTTTGAAATTTTTGAAATTTTTTTTACCTAAAACTGCCATAACTTTTTCAAAAATGAACATATCAATATAATTTTTTTTTATAGATGCTTAATGTGTTTACCTATCATTTGGTATATTTTTTTTATAAATTTAACCCTTTACCAGCCCACAGTAGGGGATTCAATATGACAACTTTTTCACAAAAAATTAACTTTTTCAACTTAACTTTTGAAAGTGTTCCGAAAATACTGACACTCTTATATATATCTTAAATTAAAGTTATTGTAATATACTTTATTATGGAAAAATAAAATTTCGGATTTTATTTTGTCTTCAAGGTGAAAATGGCTACCGAATGCTATTTTTGTGTGAAAAATTTCATTTTATATTTTATATTTTTTATTTTAAAATGCTATAACTTCTTAAAAATGTATGGATCATTACAATTTTTTTAGTAGAAGTAGTATTTATATACATCTTTCATTTGACATACTGTTTTTTTTAATCGGACTATTTCCCTTAATACAGAGGGGTTCAAAACATAAATATGCATATAGAAAGTAGAACTCTTTCAACTTAATTTTTGAAAGTGTTCCGGAAATACTGACACTTATATATATATATATCTTAAATTAAAGCTTATGAAAAATATACTTTGATATTAAAAAAAAATATTTCGGACTTTATTTTGTCTTCACGGTGAAAATAGTTACCAAATGCTATTATTGTGTGAAAATTCTCGATTTTATTTTTTTAATTTTTAACTCTATAATGCTATAACTTATTGAAAAGTGTATGGATCAACACAATTTTTTTATGAGAAACCATATTTATATCACTATTCATTCGACGTACGTTATTTTAATCAGAATATAATTAAGGAAATAGCAGATCAATTAGTTTTTAGAATAATCCACCATTTTTTTTAAATAAAACACTATCTAAAGATTTGCATCGAAGCGTTTTTTATGATAGTGATTTTTATCACTGTCAGATATCATTATAATTGACCCAACAATGCCACGTCACCATTGTGCCGCGACACCTCTGTGCTGGGTTTTTTTAAAAATTAGTATTACGGTTCTCAATAATTAAGATACAGAGAATCGGATTTTTATATTGAAAAAAATATTTTACAATAATTCTCTTGTAGACCTAATGTTAATAAGCAATGAATATGGAATGAAGCTGTTTAATAGATCAGTAGTTAATAACAATAATCTAATTGAATAATGGAAAATTTAGATATTTTATAAGGAAAATAAATTTTTAAAAGTAATTAAATATTATTTTGCATTAGTTATTTTTTTGTTGATTATTGTGTACACTTTCAGTAATAAAAATCATTGTGTTCAGGATTTATAACACTATATAATTATTAGAATAAGCGTTTAAAGTGTCATTATAAGCATTTGAATAAACAATTGTAAATCATAAACAAGCAAAAAAATAAATGCTCCAAATCAGAAAAATGTTTTTTAATTTTTAAATTTTTATTTTAAATATTGTTGAGTATATTAACATAATATACATACATATATAAATATATACAGGGTGATTTTTTTATCATAACCCACACAAATCCAATTAGCTGTGATGGTGTCACGTTTTCATAATCGTGAGAATTATTTTAATAAAATACAGACAGCACATCCGCTGCCTGAGACTGATGATTTAACAAATAATATTTATTGCCAAATCGGCAATAAGTGTAATTATTATAAAAACCCAATAGACCTGACCATCGTGGTCAGTCGACTCCAGTGCCTTGTGTCATTCATCAGTCTCAGTACTCGGTTGTCGCTGTCCGGCTTACTGTTTAAAGTAAAGTCTTTGTTTATTCCTTTTCTAACCTATATACTCTTTTCCTCGACATTTCAGAGTACTTGTGTCTTGCACTTCGTCTGCACCTCGTACTCTGTTATCTTTCCTCACCTGATACGCCTAGTATTTGTGTCTTGCACTTCGTCTGCACCTCATACCTAGGTGTTACTCTTATTCTCCCTTCCTATAACAACAGCCTTTCGACACCCACAGCTAACCCGGAGTGTCAGCCGAGCACGGTGACTGCTGTACGACAACACGCACGTGAATACCTAGACAGCAGGCACCACCTCCTCATATTCATCTTCGTACACACAGTTACACATTTACCTTTTTTACCTTTTATCATTTTCTTTCCTGTGTTACGACAGAGTCGCGCCCAACAAAGGTAACGTATATATTACGTTAGGGTTGTTGTTATAGTATAAGAAAAAATTATTATTATGCCAACTTATCTACACTTGATGGCCAAGGAAGAATACATGGCTAATAATGACATCAAGAACCGTAGAAAGCCATTCTTTAAGCCAGGTCAGTTTAGAGGAGAAGTTCACGAAAGTGTAGNATTTAGAGGAAAAGTTCACGAAAGTGTAGACCTGTTTCTTAAGCGATACAAGAGCACCAGCATTATAAATGAATGGAACGACGAAGAAAAAGTTCAGTTTTTACCAGCTTTCTTAGAAGGTACGGCTTTACACTTCTATGAAAATCTAGAAGAAAACACCGTCGGCCAAATCAAGTGGGAAGATCTAGAGTATAAAATAAGGTTAGAATTTGAGCCAACAGCTCAAACAGACATGATAAGAATGATATTACAAAAACGCCATCAACAACCGGACGAATCCGTAAGCTCTTATTTAAATGAAGCTGAAGCTTTATGNCTATTTAAATGAAGCTGAAGCTTTACGCTTACGTATAAATAAAGACATGTCACAAAAAGAAAAAGTACATCTTATTATGAAGGGATTACGCCCCGACATTTTAAGAATGGTTTCGATGCTGGAAAATGACACCTAGGACAGTCTAAAAAAGAACATAAGAAAATGGGAGACTACAGAATTTTTCATAGAAGGCGATAAAAGTAAGTCTAGTTCAGAAATTAGAACAGACATTCTTAAGGAGCAAATCCAACACATGTCAAACAAAAAACAAGAAAATGAGCTAGAGCAATTAAAAAGGCAAGTCAAAGAGCTTTTAGATTTTCAAAAATCACGGACTAATACAGTAAAGAAATTTAATGGTAACACGTCCGGCAAAAACAGAAAATGTGATATTTGCCACAGGACTAACCACATTACTGAGAATTGTTTCCGTAACAAAAAATTAATAGTTCAATGCCAAATTTGTGAAAAATACGGCCACGAAGCAAGTGTCTGCAGATCCAGAAAAAAGGAAGCAGATGACACAAAGTGTCAATTATGCCAGAGCCAAAATCACACAGCAAAAAATTGCAACTCAAAAAACTAGCTTTTAGGTTAAACGCTCACGCTAAGGACATACGTTCACCTTTAACCTTAGCAAAATCAAAAANCTCCAAAAAACTAGCTTTTAGGTTAAACGCTCACGCTAAGGACATACGTTCACCTTTAACCTTAGCAAAATCAAAAATAGAATCTCATCAATCAAAAAATATTATAAATAAAGTTAATAGAAGCAATAAGATTGAGTACGTACAATCGACAAGTCAATATTCTAGCGCAAAAGCATTGTACATCATAGCCACATTAAACCAAGCAGAAATAACAGTCACTATAGATACCGGGGCAAATCTAAATATATTAAACACGGAATTAGCTAAAGGATACAACATTAAAAAGGTTGAAAATATGCTAATAACCGGAGCAGATAACAAGCCCTTGGATTTAATAGGAAAAACTATTATTCAAATCGTCATTGAGAACGAGCAGTTTGATGTAGACGTCTATGTTGTAAATAACTTAATAAGTTCGCTCATATTGGGAAACAGATTTCTATTCAATAATAAGGCTCATATTAACTTTAATTCAAATTTGATGATTATAAAAAATATTATAACTACGAAAATATACAACGCCGACCAAGTCGCAATAAAAAAAAACAATACAAATAACGTGAACAGTAAGAACGTTATTTCTACACTCACAACACAAATAGCCGCACAGAATAAATTTGCTGACAACACACGTTTAGCAAAACTACGGGAGGTCTTCGAAAAATATCAAATGGGCGAAAATGTTGCGGAAGACAACAATTGCGCATTGCATGCAATTTGCAATGCAATTAGCTCATCTAAACAAAAGAAAATCACACTTTGTGATTTATTGGTGTTATTAAAAATAAAAGACGTCCCAGGCTATTGGTTTTCAGATGAAGAAATTGCCAGCATATTAAATCACTATTCAATGGACACGTACATTTATTCTGAAAAACATAAATACGGAGTAATGTACGGAACGGGTGATCGAAATTTTGCGGTACTATATCATGTAAATAATGGTACTCATTGGCGGCCCGGCAAGCCGACTACAAAAACATCAAAGTACATACTGCAGCATATAGTAGAGATAAACGAATTTCTACCATTAAAAAAAATTATTCAGTCAGTACAGCTCCACGTGGAGCAGAGTAAACAGTGCATAAAAAACAATAATGCAATTATCAATGAAATCGGAGTAGCTAACGCCACGAGCCACGGCCACCCAAATACAGAAACGATGATACAAGACAAAGCAACATCATTGTCAACTGTTCACACAGCTATGCATAACGAAACAATTAAAGAGCAATTAACCGACAATGACAACACGCCTATTAAGATATCATCACATTTATCCCAAGAACAACACGCTAAAGTAGTTGACCTAGTGAAAAAATACTTACACGTATTTTCTACGGACGCATCTAGATTAGAGCCAGCAAAAGTACCGCCATGTGAAATAAAACTAAAGGAAAACGTAAAAGAACCAAAATTTAATGCTCCACATAGAGTATCCCCTGCTCAAAGAGACATTTTGAAAAAAGAATTAGATAAATTACTTGACGTAGGAATAATTAAACACGCCATGTCAAAATATGCAGCAAACGCTTTTCTCGTCAAAAAGAAAGAAAAAGATCAACATCGTCTAGTAATAGACTACAAAGACTTAAACGAAAGAGTTGAACCTGACAATTATCCACTTCCACGATCTCAAGATTTGTTCAGAGCACTAGAAAACTCACAATTCTTCTCAAGTCTANGCTAGAAAACTCACAATTCTTCTCAAATCTAGGTCTTAATAATAGTTTTTTTCAAATTCCTATTAAAGAAGAGTGTCAACATTTACTTTCATTCACCAGTGCGTGTGGCTTAATGACGTTTTGCCGATTACCAATGGGTTTTCGCAACTCATCAGCAATATTCAGCAGAATAGTCAACAATGCTTTCTCAGAACTGTTATATAAATCACTTGTGATCTATATAGATGACCTAGCATGCTTCGGAAAGAGTTTTCCAGAAGCCTTGGAAAATCTCGAAAAAGTATTTAAAATTCTTGACAAAATCGGACTCAAAATAAAAACAAATAAATGTATTTTATTCTCTGATAAAATAGACCTATTAGGCTTTCGGATAACACGCGACGGCATAACACCGTTGGACCGCAACATAAGAGCCATAACGGACTTTCCCCGCCCCAAAACGGTTAAAGACGTTAGAAGCTTTTTAGGACTTTGTTCATTTTACCGTAGACATATAAAATCGTTCGCACAGATCGCTAATTGCCTTACAGAGTTAACAAAAACAAAAAAATACGAGAAAATTAACTGGCAACAAGAACATACTGAAGCGTTTGGACAACTGAAAACCTTATTAACATCAAAACCTATTTTAGCACACTTTAACGATGATAGACCAACGAGCTTGACCGTTGACGCAAGTATTCGAGGGTTAGGTGGAGTGCTAGAACAGACAGACGAAAACAACATTTCAAGAGTCATAGGTTATGCCTCTCGGAAGCTGTTAGAATCAGAAAAAACCTACAGCTCTACTACGTTAGAACTTCTAGGTCTGACCTTTGCTATCGAATTCTTCAGAGAGTACCTTTACGCCAGACATTTTACGGTATATAGTGATAACATTAGCTTAAAATATTACCGCAGCTTAAAAAATCCGTCAGCCCGCATATCTCGCTTAATTATCAAACTTTGGGATTACGACTTCAAAATAGTATTTACTAGAGGGCGAGATAATGTAGTGGCGGATGCACTATCCAGATACTCTTTAGAACACATAATAGACTCAGCAATATTCGGATATGAGAGTGGTCACGAACCGAATGTTCAAGTTCAATGTATTGGCAACATTCAAGAGTTATCAGCCACAGAAGAGAAAGAATTTTCTATTGCAGAAAAGCAACAAAAAGACCCTTTTTGCTTATCAATTCGAAACGCTTTAGAAGGCAAAGAATCAGATAAGAAAACAAATAGACTATCACGGAAATTCACCATAATATGTAACGTATTATACTTTAAATCATATAATCAAAATATAGGCAACTATAACTTACTGGTAGTACCCAAAGAAGTTACTACTAGAATATTAAAAGCATACCACGAAAGTCCAACGTCAGGACACGCAGGTATATCACGGACTATACATAAGCTACAGCAAAAATATTATTGGCCTTCTCTTTCGAAAGACACGGCAGCCTATATCAAATCATGTCAATCATAATATATAAAAAAATTAAGCAAAACACGTCACCTCCCAGACCACCACTTAGATGGTCCGTCTATCGGAGAAGACGAAAAATAACGGCATAAGCACTTTTATTTTTTTTTTTCTCCGTTCCATAAAATTTTCTGTCTCTCGTTCAACTCCACTTCCTTTACTGCACAGGCCACATCAGCATCTGCTCATACAATATATGGTTCTCGCCGGCTAAATTACAATACGACAACAACTTCACAGTTAGTAGTGTAACGCCAACCTAGTCCGAGATGGAATCTTTTGAAAAATGGACCAAAAACTTGTTGAGGTCTCCTATCCAACCCTTAGGCGATACACCGCCACACATCGAGACCCTTGATGACCTATGGGTTAATGGAGAAGTGGATTGGTCAAAATACGAAAAAAGTGTAAACCTAAAAGCATCAAAACTGTTCATCGGTCCTACAAAGACAGACACAAATTGGTATAATGATATAAAAATTAATAAATACTTCAGGCTCATCAAAAACACTTATAAAAATATTTCCATACTCGATACATTTTTCTACCAAGCAATTGCTACTGGAGCAGATGAACGGATTAGAAGATGGACAAAAAACATAAATATTTTTAGAGCTGGTAAAGTACTAATACCAATACACAGTATAAACCACTGGAAACTAATCGTAATAGAGCCTGCGACTACGTCAATTACGCTTTATGACAGCTTCAATGAACCAGACGATATCTGCCTGTCTTCATTGCACCAGTACACCCAACAAGAATACACAAAATCAATGGGCAGCACCTTACCATTCACATGGACGGTTAGACTTGTCTGTAGTCCATCACAATTGAATGGGTATGATTGTGGTGTTTTCACCTGTGAAACCGCAAAGAGAATCGCAAGCGGCCTTCCACTAAATTACACGCAGCAAGACATTCCAGCAATCAGAAAGCGTATTGATTGGGAAATCAACAAGAATATACTGAAACGAGAGAAAACCACCAAATGTAGAAGAGCCAGAAAATCAAAGGAACAAGAAGTAAAAAAAAAAAAAAATGTAAATTAAATTAGTTAAGTTAAATTATTTTGTTCTCATAAAATATTCATTTATTTGTTCATTTTAATTGTTTATTACCACGGGGACGTGGCACCAAAAAGACATGGGTGGATGTGATGGTGTCACGTTTTCATAATCGTGAGAATTATTTTAATAAAATACAGACAGCACATCCGCTGCCTGAGACTGATGAATTAACAAATAATATTTATTGCCAAATCGGCAATAGGTGTAATTATTATAAAAACCCAATAGACCTGACCATCGTCGTCAGTCGACTCCAGTGCCTTGTGTCATTCATCAGTCTCAGTACTCGGTTGTCGCTGTCCGGCTTACTGTTTAAAGTAAAGTCTTTGTTTATTCCTTTTCTAACCTATATACTCTTTTCCTCGACATTTCAGAGTACTTGTGTCTTGCACTTCGTCTGCACCTCATACCTAGGTGTTACTCTTATTCTCCCTTCCTATAACAACAGCCTTTCGACACCCACAGCTAACCCGGAGTGTCAGCCGAGCACGGTGACTGCTGTACGACAACACGCACGTGAATACCTAGACAGCAGGCACCACCTCCTCATATTCATCTTCGTACACACATTCACACTTACACCATTGTTTTTCTTTCCTGTGTTACGACACACCCCACCATGTTCAGTGGTTTACTTAGTCGTTCAGTGCGCTCGTAAATTACCTCATTTATATCATACTTTTATACCAACACTCAATATAACTAAATGACATAAGTTATAACTAATAATTTTTAAATCAAATTTAAAACTAACTTCAGGTTAGGTATAAAGTAATAATGTTACTTTTATTTGTAACATTGAGGTTTATATTCAATTAAAAAAATTACTAGAAATATTTAATTAATTTTAAGTAGATTTTCAAATATTTATTACCTATTTTAGTTTTTAAATTTATAGTTACAGTAAATTTATTTAATTTTTGTTTTCAATGGCTGCTTTCATTTCCACAATAGGATATAATTTTAAATTCTAATTCACCCCTGAATTAAGTTTTATTTTTATAATAATATACAAAAATATAAGTAGAAGAAAATAAATATTGTAAAAAAATAGAACTCTACATAATTTTTCTGCGCTTTTCCAGTAGTAAAGTTAACACGGCCACCGGGGATTGACGGCCGGTTATAGAAAGTGTACCGGAAATCATGTGAAAAAAAGAGGCACGGTACGGGATTAGAACCCGCGATCCAAGGCGTCGTATAGACAAACCTTACCACTAGGCCACCGTGCACTTATGATTCAGATCCCGATACACTTTCATATAGGTTGATAACGTGATGTGCGGCTGAGGGAAACACGGTACCGTGTCATACTCCCCCCCCCAAGCCGCACACGGGGGTACTATGGTAGATGGGAGGGACTGACCGCTACATGCCCCACAGTGAGGGCGCACATCACGTTATCAACCTATATGAAAGTGTATCGGGATCTGAATCATAAGTGCACGGTGGCCTAGTGGTAAGATTTGTCTTTACGACGCCTTGGGTCGCGGGTTCTAATCCCGTACCGTAATTACTTTAGTGTTAAAACTAGGCCATCAATTTTCTTTTGTTCTTCTTCAAATATTTTTAGTCGTGTTAAACATGGTTCAATTTAAATGCGGGGGTGTTTTATATAGAGCGATTAATGCCCGTATTTTTAAAAAATTAGTACGCGCGCGTTTAAATGCCTTTTTAGACTAATTTTATATGTGTACCAAAATACATATTTTATTTAAAAAAATTATATGTTAAGCTTGGTTCCAATTATTTGTCTAATTGCCGCACATAAGGTGAATACTGAATATTCGTCTACTAGCATAAGTAGTCAAATATAACTGTTTTGTTAAATCATTGTTAAACGGATTTACCATTTCAAAATATCAGAATATATATGGTATAAAATATTAATAGTATATTCATTTATATAATCTGTGGTAAAAGTAACATAGAGAATGCTAATGTTAACATTCTTTGGCCTGTGCAATATATTGACTTTAATAATATCATGTTCACTATTTCAACAAATTCTATATTTAGCTGTGGAATACTATCTGCTCGTTATCATTGTTAATTGAGAAATAAATCTGTATTGTAGCTGAACTGTTAACTTTTTACTTTTATATTAATTTATTAATAAAATAACGAATTCAAAATTATTTATTATCTTTAATCCAAAAAATCCTGAAACAGCGGTGACTCTAATCAAGTAAGAAATGATTAAAAACCATATTACATCATCTACAGGCAACTCGAAATTTGATTTAGGTGATTTACAGTCTGGTCCAAAACGATCCATATTAGAGGTAAATCATGTATAAAACTAACAGCATAGTATTTATATTGTACATTAAATACTTATTTTAATTGTTATTTAGCCTATTATTAATAGCTAATGAATTATATTTAGCTAATTCCATTAACAAAACCATGACTTTAATCCTTCATTATATTAGGTTGAATATTTTTGTGTATGGCATAATTATTATTCAAAAATTAACTTTAATTATTTGTTTTTTATATTTATTAGTTATGTGAATCTAGAGGTCTTAAAAATGGAAAACTAACAAAGCTCATTCTAGTACAAAAACTCATAAATAATTGTTAAAAAACTGACACTGTTCATACCCAGTTAATAATTCAATCTAAACTAGAAGTTGATGCTTATAGGGAATATATGAAAAGTCTAATTAACATAACAATTTATCGAGTATCCAAAGAATGGCCCGACACAATAAAAATAATTCATCATTAAATCAATGTAGGGAACTAATTTAAGTAATATAATCACCTAATAATAAGTAATTAAAACTGAGAAGATATAATTATTAATTTCTTAATAAATAATTTTTCTTGGGAAATTACAACGAAACTTGTGTTTTATTTTCCAAGCGTATACCTAAGCTTTCTGAAATATTTAACAAAGAAACAAATCACACTAGTCATCATATTCAAAATTAAATAATTTAAATATGTGAAAATAGAATAAGAGATTCAATTATAGAAGACAGTAGTACACAGACTTTTAGTATAATGTTTGATGAAGCAAGGTAATAAATTTAAAAATGAGCATTAATAAAAAACCCAGCACAGGGGGGTCACGGCACAGTGGTGACGTGGCATAGTTGGATCAAGTATAATAATATCTGACAGTGATTAAAATCACTATCAAAATAAAACGCTTCGATGCAAATCTTTAGATAGTGTTTAATTTTAAAAAATTGGTGAATTATTCCAAAAGCTACATAATCTGCTAGTTCCTTATTAATATCCTGATTAAGATAAAGTATGTCAAATGAAAAAGGGATTATTAAAAAATAGTATTTCTCATAGAAAAATTGTGTTGATCCATAAACTTTTCAATAAGTTATAGCATTATAAAGTTAAAAATGTAAAAAATAAAATCGAAAATGTTCACACAAAAATAGCATTCGATTTTTTTTTTCAAATTAAAGTTTATTACATTAGCTTTAATATAATATATATATATATATTAAAGTGTCATACCTTCCGGAACATTTTCAAAAGTTAAGTTGAAAAAGTTAATTTTTTGTGAAAAAGTTGTCATGTTAAATCCCTTCTTGTGTGCAGATAAAGGGTCAAATTTACAAAAAAAATATACCAAATGATAACTAAGACATCAAGCATCTATATAAAAAAAAATTATATTGATATGTTCATTTTTGAAAAAGTTACGCATAACTAGGTACTTTATCTACCTTAAAATATATTCTTTAGAGATGTTAAAATTGTAATTGACATATGGTCGGTCGGCTACGTGTGAAAAATCTTAAGTCATATTTTATCATTTTATAGTAAAAGATTTTTAAATTTATATTTATAGCTTTAGAAAAGAGGTTAGGTTTTTGAGCATTAAAGGAGAGTACGCCACCGGAGCATGGTCATTACTCGTGCGGCCCAGCGGGCCCAGAAAGTCATGAATTGCCTGGCGGGACTCATGCCCAATCTGAGAGGGCCGAGAGAGATGCGACGCAGACTTTTAGTCAGCGTTGTACACTCGGTCCTCCTGTACGGGTCCCCGGTTTGGGCGGATACTCTTGAGTATTCGTCCAAAAACCGTGAAGCCCTGCTCAGGGTGCAGAGGCGGGCGGCGATCCGGACAGTTTCGGGTTACCGAACGGTGTCCGGAGTGGCGGCGGGTATCCTGTCGTCACTGCCGCCCGCCGACCTGCTCGCCGAGGAACGCGCCGCCGGGCATGAGCTCCGCCGAGAGCGAAACCGGTCCCTCGAACCCGAGGACCGGCTAGCGCTCAGGCGGATGACCATGCTCCGGTGGCGGACTCGCCTCTCGGAGGAAACGAGAGGCGAGTGGACCAGGTCCCTCATAGGACCCGATCGGCTGGACAGGTGGGTGGACCGGACTCACGGTGAGATGACTTATCGTCTCACCCAAGTGATGTCCGGCCACGGCTGCTTTAACGAGTACTTACACCGTATTCGTAAAGCAGCCNGATGTCCGGCCATGGCTGCTTTAACGAGTACTTACACCGTATTCGTATAGCAGCCGCGCCGACGTGCGACCACTGTTCGGATCGCCCGGGAGAGTCTGCACACCCTCTTCCGGTGCAAGGCGTGGGCACAGGAGCGGGACTCTTTGGAGTCTCATCTAGGGTCCACGTTCCGAGTCGGGTCCATTGTGGACCTGATGTTAAGGAGTCGGGAGGCATGGAGGCTCGTCCAGGCGTTTGTTGAATCCGTGTTATCAAAGAAGGAGGAAGCAGAACGCCTGAGACAGAGGCAGCCACGCCGCCCGGCACAGGTGGACCTGAGGCGCTGGTTAAGGCCAATGTCTTAGGTTCTTATTTTTGTGTAATTTTATGTGTCTTGTGAGTTATTTTGGCAGTCCTCCCTAACGGTTCCCACTCTGGGATCCGGTTAACGGAAGGGGGCCACACCACGTTGCGAATTAGCTCTTGATTAATTTCGGGCTGATTCGCAACGTGGTGGTGTGAATTATCAAGACGACGTGGGCCGCACTGAAGTAATGCCTCACGGCAGTTCCAGGGCGGTCCACAATAATGCCGGTCGTTTAAAAAAAAAAAAAGGGTATCGGAGTTCAAACACGCTGCCGATACGAACGACCAAAGCGCGAGTCAAGTGTTCGACATTTTTTCGGGCACAGTTGAGGAGGGGGTATCAGTCGTTCCGGCACGTCCACTAATGGTAGTTAACGCTATCAGTGGGCAAACCGACGTCGTGGTTAAGAACCAGCTGCCCCTGTTCGAACCGTAAACCACCTGAGTAATGGCCAACGAAAATGCCCGCGTAGAATTACTACTCCAGCAGTCGAGTTAGAATTCGAAACTGGCTTCGTCACAGCTTTACTCGACTCACAGGCGCATAAATCGTATTTAAAAACGGTAATTGCTGATAAGTACGGAACTGTTTATAAAGGACACACCGACGCGGTTAGACAAGCGGACGGGCACACCGCCACGACGAACGGCAAAATCGCGGATTTAGAAGTGCGTTTTTCAGCGGTTATTTTAGACGACCTGTATTGCGATGTAATACTTGGGCATGATTTTCTGATTGATCAGAAAGTCGCCTGGGATTACTTAGCAGGAACAATACACTTAAGCACTAAGAAACGTACAACCGCTTGTTGGAAATCGGGCGCACGACACATGATCCTCAAACCAGATCTGACGCAGTTAGATATAATCGGCGACCCACGAACGCGCGCGTTATTAACACAGACGATATGTAATTACGCAGCGATCTTTAACGACACGGTGGTCGCACAAAATTAATCGAGCACAATATTCTATTGAAAGACCCGACTCCTATCGCACTAAAACCGTACCCCTACCCCCTGCACAAGCAGGGGATTATTGACGATATGATAAACGACATGGAGGTGCAAGGGCTAATAGAATCGAGTGTATCGCCGCGGTCAGCACCGATCGTGCTAGCCAAGAAGAAGGACGGGACTTTTCGTTTATGTATAGATTATCGACGACTAAACGAAGTGACCGTTTCGGAGGCGTACCCCATGCCTAATCTAAACGACATGGTTAGGAACATGAGAGGGGCAAAAATGTACACGACTCTTGACTTAAAGTCGGCTTATTGGCAATGCTCTTTAAATAAAAAAACCCTTAAGTTTACGGCATTTAGAACAAGAAGGGGCTTATTTCAATTTCGTGTACTACCATTTGGACTCAAAAATTCGCCTATGACTTTTGTAAGACTTATGAATGAAGTACTTAAAGGATATCTAGACGATTTTGTCCAAGTTTACTTGGACGACATAATTATTTATTCAAGTAGTTTAGAAAAGCATTTAGAACATTTAGGCAAAGTTCTAGAATGATTAGAGCGATACGGGCTGACATGTCACACAAAAAAGTGTAAAATAGGGTTTTCCAAAATTTCCTTTTTTTGGCCATATTGTACACGGTAAGGGCATAGACAAGCAGCCCGAAAAACTTGAGCCATCCGCGTCCTATTGGTCCCACGGAATATCAGGGATCTACGTAGATGTCTCGATATATTTAATTGGTATTGTTAATTCGACGACAACTACGCCGAAACAATAGCGCCGCTGACAAATCTACTAAAATGGGGAACGAAATAGTTGTGGACGGAAGACCATCAAAGGGCTTTTGAACAGGTAAAAAAGGCCCTGTGTGAGTCTTCACGACTGAGCCCTCCTGATTACGCGAAAACTTTCTGCCTTCAAACCGATGCGAGTGAAATGGGCGTGGGAGCAATACTCTTTTAACACGGAGATGAACCGGGAGAGAGAAGAATTATATCCTACGCCAGTAAGAAACTTTCAGAAACGCAGAAACGTTACGCCGCCGTAGAACGAGAATGCTTAGCAATTATATGGGCGACTGATAAATTTCGCCCGTACTTAGAGTATTCTCCGTTCGAATTATTTACAGATAATTCCGCGTTGACTTGGCTACACAGAGCAAAGTTCAACAATTGGAAAATTAACTAGGTGGGCGCTACATTTAGGTAATTTGAATTTTACAACGACACATGTACCCGGGAAACACAACGAAGGACCGGACATGTTGTCACGTTATCCGACCGCGGGGCCCCCTGTTGACGAAGAGTTACTCGACGACAATCTGGTGGGCGCACCGACAACGAGAGCGTCGGTTAATACGCGGTCCACTCTTGACAATGTTTTTGCCTTAACTGAAACAAACGGCGCGTCAGATAAACGGCCGTTTACAGGGGGGGGGAATACAAGAGTGGCCAAACGACGACCCGTTTTTTTCATCATGAAACAATTACTCAAGGAGAACGCCAGAAAAAACGATAAAGAGTCCAGCAAGAACAACGACGAATATTTCATGTTAGACGGACTTATACGCATTCGTATGGGCGTAGACACACCAGCTGTAATACCAGTAGCCAAATCACAGCGTGTGATTTGGCGATACCATGACGATACACTGGCATGTCATCCAGGATGGATAGAACCTACCGGGCAATCAAACAGCGTTTCTATTGAAAGAGCCTGAAAAACATAGTAGCGAGTACGTAAAATCGTGTGATGTTTGCGCGTGTACGGAGGCCCTAAATAGGCGTCCGAATGATCCTCGAACTTCGCGCAAAGCAAGACAACCGTGGGAGGTCATTAGTATCGACTTAATGGGTGAGTACCCCTTGATGTTCTATCAAGGGGAAAAACGAACCTGTTAGTAGCAACTGACTGTTTCAGTCGCTGGACTGAAGGGTACCCGATAGGCGCAGCGACTACAAAGACGATTGTAGACACGCTCGAACGCGAATTTTTCTCACGTTTTGGGTACCCCCGCGTATTGCTTTGCGACAACGGACGGAATCTGGTTTCTAACGAAATGATTAACGCGATAAATAGATGGGGGGCGGAAGCCTGGACCACACCTATTTATCATCCGCGATCAAATCCGGTAGAACGGAAAAATCAGGAGCTAAAAAAAAGTTTCTGCGCCCTATTAGTGGAGGTAAATTACGGGCCGTCGTCGATGTATAGTAGTGCTAATGGGATGTTTTAATTTTCAGCATGTCAGGTCAAAGAAGTCGCGGGCGTGACGAGCTGGTACGCGATCTCCTCCGCCGATTGGCGGAGGCGCTCGACGTCCCGCTGGATCACCCCCCGGCTATCCGAGCGTCGGTCGAGGCGGCCCGGGACGCTCCGCTTCACCAGATACTGAGGGATCCAATAGCCAACGCTTTCTACAACCGTGGAGTGAGGGACGGGCGTGCGGCTACTCTCCGTGAGATCCGGAGGGCCCTTGCCACCGTGCCAGTGGTCCCTCGACCGGTGCCGTGAGAGGGGACGACCTCTACCGCGCCGTGACCAGCGGTCACCCATACAACGCCTCAACAGGCAGCGGACCGCCACAAACCGAGCACCTGCTCCCTACGCCCAGGGCAGGGAAACCGACGTGGCGAGCATGTCCTCCGGGGAGGGCTCGGCCACTCGGCCGCCGTCGGCACATCCAAACTATAAGAAGCTCACTCCCTCTGATGCTCCTTCTACTCCTCCTCCTGATTACCATCCTGAAACCCCTCGTCCCGAGTAATCGGGCGAGGAGTTTCCTTCGGTCCTGACGTCATCCGTAGGTTACGGATGACCGGATCGAATAGTCCGTTCCCTCTTGCCAACGAGACTGAAGGTTTCAGTCTAATACGGTAAGTCTTGAACGCAATATCAATGACCACACACACAGGAACATGATGGTAAGTCATGTGTATGATGCGACAATTTATTTCCAAACATCGGCCGGGTCAAGAAATTGACTGACGGCTTGGTGGGGGGGGGAGTTAACACGGCACCGCCCGTCGCTCTAAGCTGGCACTCACCCGTGTCTCTCACGATATCAGCCGTCCAGCTAACAATATGACAATCGGTTGTCTCCCCGCCCTTGACATCGAAATAAGGCCGCCGCCGAGTATGGATTACGGATATTGCGTTCGGATGCGTTTCGGACGGATACTTTAACTGTTCGTTTTTACTGTGTTATTTACTTATTTTTAGTGCGAACGTGCCATATTGGATTACGTGTTAACTCATTGATATTTTTGTTTTGGGTGAATCGTCACCAATTGTAATTAAAATTGTACAGCCCTGTATATATATATATAGACATATATATAAACGTCGTCCGCTGAGACGAAAATTCGTGCGATCGTACCACACTGGTCTACGTGTTACTTTATAATGCTATAACTTATTGAAAAGTGTATGGATTAACGCAATTTTTTTATGAGAAATAATATTTTTTAATAATCCCTATTTCATTCGACATACTTTATCTTAATCAGGATATTAATAAGGAACTAGCAGATTATGTAGCTTTTGGAATAATTCACCAATTTTTTAAAATTAAACACTATCTAAAGATTTGCATCGAAGCGTTTTATTTTGATAGGGATTTTAATCACTGTCAGATATCATTATACTTGATCCAACTATGCCACGTCACCACTGTGCTGGGTTTTTTTTACTGTAATTATTCATTTGTAACTATGTTTTTTTATCATTATTTTAATGTTAAGATCGTGTACTTGTCAAATTGTCTCAAAGAAAAAAAAAATTATTAATTATTTTGGTTGTTGCTATCAACGTAATTTTTCTTTTATGTAATGTATATATTTTTTTATTTTTGTGTGTAATAAAACTTTGTGTGAGGTCATGCAATAAGGCAGAATTTCCCGAGTGTTAAACATATGTGATAATTTATTTATTTAGTCAGATTAGTTTATATTAGTTATTGTAAAATCATATTATATTAGTTGTTATTCTGCGACGCTCCCTGCGTGAGGTCGTTGAACGGTGGTTTGGTGTAAAAATGTATATACTTGTTAATGAATTTCGTGCGTACTATTTGTTTTTAATAAATTGCAATTATCGACTTCGAGTGGAATTTAACAATATTTTTAATTTTAAATTCATACAACTTGATTTTTAATATTAAAATATTTATTTAATAACATTAATTTAATACTAATACATTAAAGAAGTTTCATTCGTAAAATGCAATGGATTTGTAAAAGAGGGGATTAAATGGGGATACTTATAGGCTATTTTTTTTTACAAATTCTTCCAACAGCAATTCCAAATTATATATATTTCCATATAAAAAATTTTTTAAGTATATTTTTGTCAACATAAGAGATAGGCAATAGCGAAATATTCAAAACAAGTTTTACTTTATATGTAATATAGATTACATTTATGAAACATGAAAATTAGTGACACCCTAACTGAAACAAAAATATTTCATGTTTATCTGAAATTGTATAGTATACTAAAAATGCAATTTTATAAGTAACTCACTGGATTGTTAAATAAATAGGTAATATTTAATAGAAAAACAGTAAACAGTAAACATTAGAAATTAATATTCTTTCAGTCTATATTTTTTTTAAATATAACTTTCAAAAATATTTTTTATATCCAAAGACAAATTATTAAAAACTAAATAAACATAAAAAAAAATAACATTAAATGCATAAAAAATAAAAATTATATATATATATGTAATAATAATAAAAAATGACAAAGATTATTGCGTTTATATTGAGTGATACAATTAAAATCATAAGTATATTTACCAGCAATTATAAACTTTTAAAATAAAAAGGATAACAAACATAATATTAATTTCATAGAGTTATTTTGGTCCCACTAAAAATTAATAGAAACTAATCCAAAAGTATTATTGTTAATACAGTAAATAATTGTTTAAAACTCTAATTGCACTCATATTTTAAATATACAACTATCTATAACATATAATGTGTATAATAAAATCATTAAATTTTTAACTAATTTTAATAATAACACTTTGGATTAAAAAAGGAATATTAATATTTAACAATAGTATAACAATAGTAGGTTTCTTTGGTAAATTATAAAAATTTGTTTCTAACAATGTAATATAATAAAAAGGTAAAAATTACTAATAATGTAATTCCATATTAATTATTTTCTTTTTGTAATAAAAAAAATTTATAAGTCTAGAACAGTATTTATAAACATAATAATAAAATCTGAATAAAATATTTTATTAAATAATATTATAGAATTAAATTTAAATAATATTGAAAAAATATCATCCATTGGTCTGCATAAACAAATAAATTTGTACATAACTAATTATAATTGATATAATCATTGAAAGTAATTGAAATTAATGATTTTTTTATATATATTATAACACCTAAATTCATTTAACCTTATTTTAATTCTGATTATTGAGCATTACAATAAACAATGGTTTTAAATATTGTACATATTATGAAGTTAACTTTTATCTGTACATGTATAACAATCAAAATGGTTATTAAGTTTAAAATTGGAGTTAGTGCTAAAAATACACGTTAATAAACTTATTGAGCATAACATATGAATATACATTTTCATAGATAAATATTAGAAAAAAAATAAGAGTTAAAATTTTCTTTAGAATATAATTATAAATATTTATTGCTAAACAGTACAAATTTAGTTGGCTGTGGTAGCATTTGTATAATTAGTTCAAAAATATTAGACATAGAACACATTAATGTAAATCACAGTTATAAAAAAAGTAAAATTAAAACTATAGTTTTAATATAAAGTTATTTATATAAGTACTAAATTTTAATTTTTTTTCTTTTTTTTTTTTTTTTTTGGNTTTAATATAAAGTTATTTATATAAGTACTAAATTTTAATTTTTTTTCTTTTTTTTTTTGCGTACTTTTGGCGCTACTTTAATAATTCTTTCACAAAATATTTAATGGTTTGAAATATGTTAAAAATATTTTGAAGTTTCAAGGAAATTTTTAGAAAGTTTTCTAATTTAATATAATTAAAACAGGACTAAAAATAAAAATTTATTTTGCTTTTTGAAAACTATTGCCATATCTAGTAAGTTAGTTGATTTACATAGAAATTTTAAGGTTAACAATTGTAGAAATCAAAAGTATGATAAATCGCTTTTATAATTTTAATCAAACCTAAAATTTGACTATACAAAATTTAAAAACCAAATTTCACCAATATAATTTTTTTGGTTATTATACTTTTATAGTCATATTTTAAGTTCAATTAATGTTTTAAAGGCAGTTCATAATATAGTTGGATTCTGTAATCATTTTTTCAACATTTACTAAAAAAAGCATTTGATATAGAAGAACTAATTTACTAAATATAAGAAAAATTGCATCGAATTAAACAAATATAATTTTTGATTAATTAGTAAACAAATATGTTTATATTGAGTATTGATTAATTAAAGGTATACATTTAATTTAATTTGTTAACTGCAGAAATACCTTTGTGTATTTTTATTATTGGTACTTTACATTTTTAATGCTTGATTAATTTTATTTATATTTAAGATACTTGGAATATATTTCAAAAAAGTATTAAACATATTTTATCTGTAAAACATCAAAGAGTTTATTTGATTCTTATAAATATATTGATGATAAGATTTAAAGTATTCTTAAATAAAAAGGACCCTGATATATTTAATACTTAAACTATTAAAAAAAAACAAACAAACAATTGAATTAAAAATTATTTCTGTTTATACTACAAGTTAAAAAATATATAAACCAATATATATATATTCAATGCAACTGTTCTTAAATTACAGAATTTTATAAGGCACTGATTAAAAAGTAAGTTTATAAAATCATTTATGATTGTCACTTTAATTTGTAAATGTTCTACACCACAATATTAATGTTAAATTTAAATCATATAAATAAATTATTTGGTTATCAGAGTACAAAAAATTAATTTAAATGGAAAATGTAAATATTTAGCTATATTGTGATGTTTGTTGATATAACATAAAAAATGGCTACCACACCATTATAACATCTAATAGGTCTTAACCCTGTATAAGTATCTAAAAAAAAATTACATAGATGTAATATGTCTTATAATCTCATTATATGGTTGTTATTATTTTCTAAAAATTAAGGAAAAGAAATAGTATATATCAAACTTTTAGACAGAAAAAAAAAAGGGTTTACTGTAGTATAAAATTTATATAACAGTATTTTTTTTATTTAATAAAAAATAACTAATCACTGTCTAGGGCCATAATTCGTAAAAATATAATATTATGTGTTATAAATATAAAATTGACAAATATGAAATATGTTTATGAAAAAAAATCTTAAAATTTTTCATAGATTGTTATAAAATAAATTATGGGGGAACTATTTTAGAATTTTTTTAAAGAAGATTAGACTCTTCAGCCTTTCTAATTGTGCTTATGCCACTTAATCCTTAAATTAAATTAAATAGGTACAATATTGTTACCAAAGCATAAATCAAATATTCTAGCTCTACTTCCATTCAAGAATTTTTTTATCATTATGTTATTTATGTGGCAGTGCAAAGAAAAATCATACAAGAATAATTAAAAGTTTTTAACAATAATATACATATTATAATATAACAATAACAAAATTATGGTTTAAAATTTAGTATTACTAATAAATAATTATAGTAAAGAAATCAATTTTATATATTAGCTACATGGTAATATTTTTAACTTGGATTGAAAAAAAAAGGTAAAAAGGTTTTCATTCCTCTATTGTTTCTTCATTTTCAAGCACATTTTTGAACCAAAAAGGTTGGAATGCATACCCATTTCCTACATAAAACTTGCTCATAAATTCCACCCTATAAGTCAAATTTAATTTAATTAAAATATACAAACACAATAAACTATTTTATTTTTATGACAGTTAAAAAAAAGTTTTAATCCACCAGTAGGTTAAGTAAAAAATTATTAAAATATTGAAATAAATAAATAAGATATCTAATACAAGTAGTATATAAGTCTAGAAAATAATGATTAACATATAAAATTAACATCAATATATTAAAGTAACCAAAGAGAATAAATACATTTTTGTAATTTTTTTTTTAATATTCAAACAATAATTATATATACATTTGATATAATAACTTTTACCATAACCGATAATTTTAAAACAAAATTTCAGAAAATAATAATCATTAATTACTTGTGGATAATTTTACTTGAAAAATAAATATACATTAATAATTTTGATGATATAAAGTATAGTATTGAACAAATCATACAATTTTTTATTAATTTTTAAAAATAAAAGGATTGATAGCGATCAAAAATCAATTGAGCATTACAGTTAGCATAAATGTTTTGAGAAAACATTCTGTGGATATTCTATCTTTTCTTTCAATAATAAATATTGATGATAAATAAATGAACATACCAGTGCAAACGAAGAGTATGTAAAAAAGCTGAGAGACCCTCCATCATAACAAGTATAGCAAGAGTAAAGAGTGACCACACACCAAAAAATACATACAGTTTAATAGCACCCCAATGTGTTTCACTATCCAGACCTAATCGTAATACCATACTCCAAAGTACTTCAGATAGTTCTGTAAATTAATGTAATTAAAGAATTATTTGGAGATTAATCAAATCAGTTTAACTTACGTGCATGTGCCAAAGACAAGGCCCACAGTCTTAAGTAAGAAGCTGTATGTGAAACCGTGCTAAGAACATATTCTATAGTTTCAATGGATTGATGAATAAATAATTCAGAGGCAGGTTCCTCTTCTTCATGATTTGCTGGACTACTAATCATGTTACTCACTTCAGTTTCTTTTAATTCAATACTACCATTTATGTCCCTAGAGCTTTCAGACTGAAAGTATGAGATTTTTTATATATTTATAAAAACACATTATTAAATATATATATAGGTTTGGTTTAATATATATATATATCTGATTAAATACCTCACAATTTTTACTACGCCTTTCATATAAAATAATGTATAAAGGTTTGCCTAATAACATCACTGGAATACATAACAAAGCAATAACAACAAAACATTTTTGCAATCTCTCCTGTTTATTATAAAAAAAAAAAAATATACGTAACAATAAATTTGGATAATTATTGAAAAAATCATTACTTGTCCTTCAAACATGTATTCATCACACCCTTCGAATGGTGTAGTATGTTTAAACAACATCATATTTATAAACATTATAAGAACTGATGGTGCACACCCAGGGCCAGTTTTTTGAGCTGTAAAAAATAAATTTACAATATATTAAAATTCTTGAACTTAAAATTTGGGATTTCATCATGATTTATTCATTTTTAAGCTTTGAAGCAAGTAAATATTTTGTTTATACTTTTACCCTTTTTTAAGGTAAAGATTGTTATGAGATATTTCTGTACACCAGAGTAAACTATCAAAAGTTAAGATTATAATTGAATAAACATTTCAAAAATAGTCTTGCTGAATTATCAAAAAAATATGATTTGTGATAGTACATTTCTGATAACCAAATTTATCAAAATAAATGAAAAATTATCTAAAAACAATTTTTTTATACTAAATAAAATATTTCATAAAATATCAACAATGATCTATGAACACAGTTTTCTTTATCTAAATCTACATACACATTTTTTATTTTCACTACCTTTAGTCAAAGTTAAGCTATTGGAAATAGAAAACAAAATGTTTAAAAATTAATCTTTTAAAAGAAAACCTTTTGAATGATGAGAAAAATAATTAATATATTTGCTATTTTTATAATAAATATTAATATTAATTTATTAAATATTAATTAATAGTAATATTAATTTAAACACAAAGTTCAAACTAGTTCGAAAATTAAAACAGTTTACAATATTACTAAAAAAAAAAATACATATACAGAGTGGGATAGATCTAACTGACAACTTTATAACTTATGAACTACATAAAATGTCATTTATGTTTTTAAGCCATTTTTTAGAATGTAGAAATATACATAATATATGTTTTATACTATTTTTTGCAATTACAAAAAATATTTAAAAAATTAATTTTTTTCAAGATTTGGAAATAGTTATTTTATAGAAATGTTTTAAAGAAAAATTTTAATACCAAAAACTCTTATTTTAATTTAGTTGTTACGTTTCTATAACATGTTGATGTTTCATAAATTTTTAATTTTTTTAAGATTTTTTTTATGGTATCAAATGTTAGTCAAAATTATTTAAATGATGAAAGTAAACATTATCTTATTACATTATTTACTAACAATAGTATGCAATTATTTTTCTACAAAAAATAGTAACATTTTGACAAACTTTTCAAGGACATGATTATTACAAATCTTTATGACAAAATGTTAAAACTATTTTCGTATATTAAAATTTTTATAATAAAGATTTGAGACAAGAAGTTTGAAAAATAATATTATACAATTTTATGTAGATCATAATTATATGAGTTGTTAGTTAGATATGTTCCACTATGTATAGACATAAATATATCTATCACTTCAATTGTATACATTGAAGGTTAAGAAATAATAAATAAAAATGTATCAAACAATCTAGAATTATATTTCAATACATTATTGTAAATGTTATAGTTTTTATTAATAAGTAAAATGTTTTGAAAATTGACCCATAATATTTTTGAAATTGATGATTCAGTAATATTATTTGATTGAAGCAAAATTTTACATACGATTTTGAGGACCATACAAAATCCATTTCATGAACATCAGAGATACCATATAAAAAAATAGTAAAACCAAAAACAGCATTTGTGGAATAAATTGTAGTAAAATGTTATGTTTTTTATTGAAGTGCCTGGTAAAAGTAAATAAATTAGTTTAATTAGAAGTTAGTTTAAAAGATTCAGTATGATCTTACACATGGTTGACAACACTTAAAATTACACCAAACATCATGTGAACAACTCCAAATATGATAGACAGTTTCATTTTGTAGGAGTTCAGAAATATAATTTTATTCACAGCGACCTTGAAAATCAAATATTAGGTAAAATAACTAATTGAAACATGAAAAATTATCTTACTTTAAATTATACTGCATTTATGATGTAAAAAACCAAGCACAGTGAGGATGTGCCATAGTTGGACCCAACATAGATTTAATCTGACAGTGATTCATATCACTATTGTCAGGAACGCTTCGATGCAAATCTTTAGATAGTGTTTAATTTTAAAAAATTGGTGAATTATTCCAAAAGCAACACGATCTCCTATTTCTTTAATTATATCCTGATTACAAGTTTTATGATTTATAAGTGTATAAATATTTATTATAGTATGAAATTTATATTTAATAATTTAGTATTGTAATTTTTACGAAGAAATTATAAAGTAGTTATTACTTTTATGGCAAAGTTTATAAAAATTGAAGATCTTTATGCAATAGTCTAACAAATATTTATGTTTGATTATTAGGTTACATGTGAATAATCAATAAATATATTTTAATTATTAATAAATTGATGAAGTACTCCTTTCTATATGAATTTTTAAATTTTGAATCCCCCTGTATAAAAGGTAATGGTCTGATTTAAAAAAAATGTACGTCCCAAAAAAAAGAAGTACATAAAAAGTTATTATTATAAAAAAAATGTATAGATACATACATTTTTCAAAAAGTTATAGCATATAAAGTAAAAAATATAAAAAAGAATTTCTTTACAAAAATCTTATTTTTTTATTAACTTGATGTTAGATTTCATAATAAAAACAAAATTAAGTTCGAAATTTTTTTTTTCATATTAAAGTATACTACATAAGCTTTAATTTAAGACATATATAAGTGTCAATATTTCCGTAACACTATCAAATATAAAGTTTTGACAAAACTTTTTCATCGACTTTAAAAGATCAAAAAATAGGTTAAAAATAAGTTGAACATATTAAAAATCAATGTCTATAATAATTAAAGAACAAATTTATTTTTATCGTAATAAATTATTTCAAAAGAAATAATTATCATTGCTATGCAACTTTTGGCGTTTAAATAGATGATACAATTTAAATATTCAGAAATATTTTCCTTATAATTTTATTCTATAGTTTTTAACTAATTAGTTATATCAAAAATTATTGGTGATGGAAAAATTATAATTGCTAATTTGAAATTAGCACGAAATATAATAATAAAAGTATATATTTTACCCTGACAAAATTTTTTTGACCATTTATTCATAATTAATAACAAATTATTATCTAAAAAGTTCTGTGTCAAGCCCTTCAATATTTATACACGTTTGCCATAAAAGTAATTACTACTTTATATTTTTTTATAAATTCTCCGAAAAAATTACATTACTAAATTATTAAATATAAATTTCATACTATGTTGAATTGCTTTAATAGATATTTATTCATAAATTATACCTATAAATCAACTACTAATTAGAAATAATGTTAGAAATAGGAATTAATTTTTCTCTTAAAATAATCAATCATTTTCTAAAAATTAAACATTATCTACAAATTTGCATTAATGCGTTTTTTACGATAGTGATTTTAATCTCTGTCAGATATCATTTATACTGGATCCTACTATACCACTTCACCACTGTGCCCGCGACCTCACTGTGCTGGGTTTTTCAAAAATGAACAAATCAATATAATTTTTTTTTCATAGATACATGAGGTATTTATGAGGTATCATTTAATATCAAAACATTATTTTTTGTTCACTAAATTTATTTGAAAATTATTTATTTCTATATTATAGGTTAAATAATATAGTAATAAAAGAAAACAATTTACCCCAACTTAACCCCCCTTTAACAAAAAAAAAAGTAAATAGAGGACTGGGGGAACTAAGGTCAGTAATACCAGTTACCTTGTTATCTAATAAACCCAGGCATTTAAAATTATGTTGACCATACGTATAGATTAAGAACGACCTATTTTTGACTCTGATGGAAATTCTTTGTAGACCATTTATTCATAATTAACCACAAATTACCATTTGAAAAGTTTTGTAAATAGTAACAACTACTTTATATATTTTTTTTTATAATTTTTCCGTAAAATTACAATACTAAATTATTAATAATCTATGTCATAATATATTTAATTGCTATAATTAATATTTACTCGTATATTATACTAATATATTAAGAATATACTATTCTTAAAATTAAACACTATTTACAGATTTGCATCAAAGTATTTTACATGATGGTGATCTTAATCACTGTCAGGTATTATCTGTTGTGATCGGGTTGGTACAGTAGACAAAATGAAGAGATAATGCGTTTGAATTTTAGTTGCTATTTATTATATTTAAATATATATATACACTTATAATTGACTTTACGACTTTAAAGAGTTAATACTTAATTACATAAAAAGATTCAGTGAGAAAATTAACAAAAGATTCAGTGGAGAGTCGTCCAAGTTTGACCCTATGAACTATATGACTCTTGAACGAGTAGCTGACTACCACTGGCGCGTGGCCTTAGTCGGTGGCGGCCGTAGGCCCAATACATTGAAAAGGGCTAAGCAAGCATCGAATGCTCTAGAAGATTTAGATGCTTGCCTGGTTAATACTTTATACACAAGACAAAGGGTCTTCCGTTCCCATGATTAATATATACTATTAGGTTACACGCTTACAATTAGACAGCAAAAAGTTAGTTCATCTTACTTGTCACAACTATGCCACGGTCACATTGTACCGCGACCCCACTGTGCAACCGTTTCTTTTTTGTTTTTTTAAATCTTTGTTTATAGTAAAATATTATATAAATACTTTATTATACAAAAAAAAAATTTTTATGAATACTTCACCTGCCAAACTGGATCAAGTCCCAATGGATAAGGTATTTGAGTAAAATTTGTGGAAGGATTTAATATTAATGACTTATTATTCAAAACAGTTATACTATCTGTATTTATGGTCCAACTAGAACCAAAGATATTCATTGATTTAGAAAAAATGTCATTGTAAATAATCCCTGTGTAGATAGAAAATAATCCCATGAGCAGAATTATGTAGCGACCACCAAAAAATATATTCCATATCTGAAACAAATATATGCCATAGATATTTTTTTAATTTCCTTTAAAAATACTTGAATTCTTGAAAAAATAATTTTCCGAGAATATTGTACAATTATAATTCTTAATCAATACATATTCAGAGGGGTCCAAAAGGGGTAAATATATTTTTATTTTTAAGAATACAAACGTTTAAAAACATTTATGTGTATATTTGTACAAATTCCACTGGATATACGTTAATTCTGTACATAAAACTTGATATATAAGTGTCCACCTTTGTAAACTCTTTAAAACAACACTGATTATTATTTGTTTTTATTTTTTAAATAAAATTTATTAAAAAAAAATATATTAATTTTGTTTAAGTTAGTTTAAGTATTTTAATATTTGACACTTTTTTTATTTAAAAATGTTTACTGTCTAACTATGCCCTTAAAATAAGATTTATTCATAATACAAAGATTAAGTAACCACAAAGTGTAGAATAAAATATCAATATAACCTATAGAACAAAATAGTTAACACCTTTTAAAATCTTAAGTTTCTAAAATAATTATTCTAGATTGAATAAAGTGAGGTTATATATATATAATATCTATAATTAATACCTCATTTGAAGACTTTGTTTTAGACAATTGTTGTTCATACAAGACCATATATGCACCAAATGCACTTAATATAATTCCGTGTCCTGCATCGCCAAACATAATCCCAAATAGAAATGGAAATGTAATAATAGTATATAAGGCTACAAGAAAAAATTCACAAAAATTATTATTCACATTTATATACAGGGTGTAAATCTTTCGAACCATAGTAATATATGAGCGAGTATCCTAGTAAAGTAAAAAATAGGACCTCGTTTTTTTTTTTTTCCAAAATTGGAGGAATTTTAGAATAACCCCCCCAAATTTCTCTAAAATTAAAAATAAATCATACCACAATATTTCCCGCAAAATTCTTATATAAATTGAGTGGTCACTCGATTTTTTGTAACTTTTGCGTCCTCCCCTGAACTTTGGGTTCAAAGTTGGAAAAAAATTTCAAATTAGTGTGATCCATCAATTTGTATTGAAATTTCACTGGGAGTCCTGTGATGTAGTTTATTTTTAGTTTAATCGATTAAATAATAAGAAAGACCGAAAAACCCACAAATAATGTGATATTTTTTTAATTTCACGAGTTTATTTCGTCTTTTATTATTTATTCATACTAATTATAATTTTTATCATTGAAACTGTTATAAAATTATAATTTTTTTTTCTTTTTTGGTCGGGAAAATAAAACAATCATAATATTGAAATGAATATTTTTAACTTTATTACAATAGGTTAATTAGAAATAATTATTTTAATGTAATCGGCACACTACTCTTTTCCAAAATTAATCAATAATGAGAATATGGTACATCACTGAGCTTGTTAATGTTTATTTAAATGTTCGAAAAATACTGTTCACTATTGAATAGTCACTTATTAAGTTGCACATAATATTAGATAACCTTTAAAATATAGCTTCTTTTTTTGTGCAATAAAAATGCATAAATATTACATTATTTGTAGGTTTTTTCGGTTTTTCTTGTTATTTAATCGTTTATACTAAAAATAAACTACATCACAGGACTCCCAGTGAAATTTCAATACAAATTGATGGNCGGTTTTTCTTGTTATTTAATCGTTTATACTAAAAATAAACTACATCACAGGACTCCCTGTAAAATTACAATACAAATTTATGGGTCACACAAATGTGAAATTTTTTCCAACTTTGAACCCAAAGTTCAGGGGAGGGCGCAAAAGTTACAAAAAATTGAGTGACCACTCAATTTGTATGAGAATTTTGCGGGGAATATTGTGGTATGATTTATTTTTAATTTTAGAAAAATTCGGGGGGGGGGGATTTATTCCAAAATTCCTCCAATTTTGGAAAAAAAAACGAGGTCCTATTTTACACTTTACCAGGGTACTCGCCCATACATTACTATGGTTTGAAAGATTTACACCTTGTATACTTCAAAACATGTAATACATGTCCAGAAAAATATTAAAAAAACTTTTAGCATTATAAAAACAGTTTAACATCGAAGAAATTTTAGTCAACTATCGTAAAACAAAACACAAACGGAAGGGGGTATAGAGGTGGGGTGTGTAATGTGTACGAAAATGTTGATGAGTCTGCTGCTTGAGTATTCACACAGCAGTTACCATGTTTGGCTGACACTCCGGATCAGCTGTGGGGGGTGTCGAAAGGCCGTTATTATAGGAAGGGAATAAGGGTAACATCTAGGTATGAGATGTAGACGAAATGCAAGACACAAGTACTTTGATATAATGAGGACGAGAGTAGGTAGATGAAAAAGGAAAAACAAAGACTTGACTTTATGTAGTAAGCCACACAGTAACATCGAATACTGAGACTGATTAATGACACAAAGCACTAAAATTGACCTTTTAGGTTTAAATAGTAATTCGGACGATTGCCAATTTTGCAATAAATATTAATCGTCAATTCATCAGTCTCTAGAAGCGGGGCGCTGTCTGTATTTTATTATAATAATTTTTTACAATAATGGTAACGTGACACTATTACACAACTAAATTATGTATCTAGAAAAAATATTTATTACGATCATTATGTTTTTTCTAAGATGGGAAACTTAGACTTTTAAGTTTTTTTTAAGTTATTTAAAAATTATAGTATAATAATATCGATGTTGCTTTTCTAAAATTGAATAGCATATTTAAATATATTTTTTAATATGTAGAATTTTTTTTACCAGGATTAACTTCTCTGTAACCAGCAATGCCATAAGAATCAACCAAATTTTGGAAGCCCTGAGTGAAACGATTAGTACGATTAAATGTGGGAGGCTTTTCGTTTGTATTGATTATATTCAAAAATGAAGGTATTGAGCTCCCAACAGCTTTCTGAAATTGAATCACACTCACATATTAAAATACAATGAAGAAATAGAAATATTAGTTGTTAACTACAATGAATTTTTTCCCCAAATTTATTTATACTGCCGTGTTATGTGGTTTATCTTGGTTTGATTGCAATGAAAATAAAACCCAGTGCAGTGGAGATGTAACATTGTTGGGTCAAGTATAATGATATCTGACAGTGATTAAAATCACTATCATAAAAAACGCTTCGATGCAAATCTTTAGATTGTGTTTCATTTTAAAAAATTGTTGGATTATTCCAAAAGCTACATGATCAGCCAGTGGCGTATTTTAGGGGGGTGTCCTCTGTCTGGTCACCCCCGACTTAAAAAAAAAAAAGATGCCTAATATATTAGTATTACCTTTTTTTAAAATATACTATAAAATAAATGGCATTTTAAATAAATGACAAAAATGAAGTTAATTTGATAGGGTTCGACGACACGTTACAAGATTTATCTACATCAGGGATATCTATAAATTATTTGGATTTCACTGGGTCATTTAGATAACAAAAATACTCGCAGCCAAAATACAATAACAATGGAAATATTCTGAACTTGTAGCTTATTTTTAAATCTATCTTATAGTTTATCAGTTTAAAGAATTATACATTTGAATAATACTATTATTTGATATTAATTTTTTCGTCGACCGTCGAGCATACAACTATAACGTGCCATAAAGTAGGTACTAAGTATCTACCTATTTATTTAAATAATTAAAATATGAACCAATCATAGGAAATTTTTTACAATTTACGAAAAAATAACGAATCAATGTGTAATAAACTATTATACAATTTTAATTTTATTTAAATAATATTTTTATTTTTATTACATCTTAACTAAGTTATTACGCAATACAAAAATAATAAAATTTAACAAAGCCATTTATAACAGAGTTTATAAAAGTTTATTTTATAATTTTGATCAGTATTATGCTTTAGTTAGCTATTCCAAAAAAGTATTAATACATAAATAATATTTAACGAAACTAGTAATTTTTACTTATATTATAAATTTAGTTTTAAAGTTCAAAAATCGTTAATTTTACTATAATCTTTACAATATAAAAATATAAGTAATAAAGATCTTGAAATATTAAAATAAATCTTAATAGTAATTTAAAAAAAAAATGTTGGTTATCACTAACCACCATTAAGTAATAACCTATAACGTGTCAATTATAATATGTACAAAAGTTTCAAATTTCAAATTACTTGTAAATTCCTAATATAGTAATTTGAAAAATAGTAAGTTTTTTTTACATCAGTAAACATTTCTACAATTTTCGTTTGTGAGGTTCATTAAATGTTGGACACCCCCGAGAAATCATTCAAGATGCGCCACTGTGATCAGCTATTTCCTTATTTGTATCCCGATTAAGATAAAGTATGTCGAATGCAAGAGGGATATAAATATTATTTTTCATAAAAAAAATGTATTGATCTATACACTTTTCAATAAGTTATAGCATTATAAAGATAAAAATGTAAAATATAAAATCGAGAATTTTCACACAAAAATAGCATTTGATAACTATTTTCACCGTGAAGACAAAATAAAGTCCGAAATTTTATTTTTCCATGATAAAGTATATTACATTAGATTTAATATAAGATATATATAAAAGTGTCAGCATTTCCGGAACACTTTCAAAAGTTAATTTTTCGTGAAAAAGTTGTCATTTTAAATCCCCCCCCTGTGGCCAGGTAAATGGTCCGATTTATAAAAAATATATACCAAATGATAGATAAATAATTATATTGATTTGATCATTTTTGAAAAAGTTATGGCAGTTTTAAGTAAAAAAAAAACCCAGCACAGTGGAGTCGCAGCATAGTGGGGACGTTGCATAGTAGGGTCCAGTATAGATTTAATCTGACAGTGATTAAAATCACTATCATAAGAAACGCTTCGATGCAAATCAGTAGATAGTGTTTAATTCTAAGAAATTGGTAGATAATTACAAAAGCTGCATGATCTGCTAGTTCCTTATTAATACCCTGATTAAGATAAAGTATGTCGAATGAAAAAGGGATTATTAAAAAATATTATTTCTCATAAAAAAATTGTGTTGATTCATACACTTTTCAATGAGTTATAGCATTATAAAGTTAAAAATGTAACCAACCCAACCCAACATCAACTCCTATTTCCNGATGATGGATAAAAAAATTACATGCAACATCAACTTCTATTTCCTTAATTATACCCAGATAAGTAATTTATTTAATTATATATTATATAATTTTTATAATTAATTATTTTCAAATTATTATCGATTTTTAATATGTTAAAAGTAATCATTTTGAACCTACTTCTTTTTGTTCTTTAAAGTGAAAGTTTTAATAAAAAAAAAATGAATTTATTACCATAACTTTTAACTCAACTTGCAAGTTTGAAATAAATATTATTAAATAGAAAAAAATGAAATTGGTAGATTATTTCAAAAACAACAATAACACTTATTCCCTTAATTTTACCCCGATTTATAACTATAATATATGAATACATAATAATTACAGTAATTAAATTGAGTATGAAAGTGGTATTCAATAATATAATATTGTAATTTTTACGGAGATATTATAAAAATAAAAAGGAGTTGTATATTCATATACTTTTAATGCGTATACAAATTTAAAGGAATTTATGCAATACTTTTTAATAAAAAAATTTTGTTACTTATGAATAAATACACTAAACAAAAGGAACTTTCATCAGAAAAAAAATATACTTTTCTAAATAAACTTTTCGTGATGTTTTCAAATGTGCAATTAAACTTTTTCTATTACTTCTAAGTTTTAATATTATTACTTATTATTAAAAAATAAGTATTTACATATAAAAAAAAATAATTAAGAACAAAAAAAATTGTATTAAATTAATACTGATTTTGATTTTTAATATGTTAAAGGTAATCATTTTGAACCTATTTTTTATTGTCTTTTAAAGTGAAAGTTTTAATGAAAAATACCTTCTCAGCTTCGCATCGAAGCTAAAAAATGAATTTGTTACCATAACTTATAGTTCAACTTGCAAGTTTGAAATTGACATTATTAAATTGAAAAAAATGAAATTTTTAAGATTAATATGCAATCTGGAAATTTTATAATTACTAATTACAGTACATTTGTCAGAAAAATTCGATTTTTTTACATTTTTATCGTAATAGATAACTGAAATAGAAAGAATAGTAATCATATCCTAATAACTTTTGGTGTTTAAAAAAATTCTGCAATTGAAATATTCAGAACTTAATTAATTTTAATAATTTACTTTAATTAAATGAACCAATCAAACCAAAGTAGTTAAAAAGGTTTACTCAATTGAGCGTATTATAAAATATAATTATAATTGTAAAAATCCATCGTTAAATTCTGGTGAAACTAAAAATCATTTTTTTTTTTAAATTTATGATTTATATAGCAACATATTACAAAAAAATTTAGCATATTATAGACTGGTAGTAGCACACACAAATAGAGTTAAAAAATTAATAAATTATAAAGTAAAATTATTTACTTTTGTAGTTGAATACTTTTATCATATCAAATCTAATTCGACAATAAATACTTTAAGAATATTAAAAATTAATGATTTTAATTGTTTGTATGGAAAAAGCTGGTTAAGCTACTTTTTATTTGAATAAGGAATATTTTTTTGATTTTTAAGAGTAATAACTTAAACTAATCATTAACTTAAATATCATAAACTTAAATGAATNTGAAATTAAATGATTAGTTATCATTAACTTAAATATCATAAACTTAAATAAATCATTTGACGTATCGTTGAAAAAAGTAGGTCTAGTGAGGGTTGGCAAAATAAATCGTAGCCACAAAAAGAACCACATAGTAAAATAATATTAACATGAATATCAATTTCTTCTCACGAGGGGAGACTATAGTGATAAGATCCTTTATATTTATTGAAATTATTGAATCTAAATGAGATAAATATCAAATGATTTGAAAATTCTATTCTAACTCAAAAAAAAAATGCAAAATTTTAGAAGCCACAAACGGATTTGAACCTCGNTCAAAATTTAAGTAACCACAGACGGATTTGAACCTCGTACCCAAGGCGTGAAAGATCAAGGTGTTACCCATTCGGCAACTGTTCGTTGCTTTTTGTTGTATGATAAAATTGGCTATTTAAGCTAACTCAAATTTAAAAATTACTTCTTCGACTTTAAAAAAGTAAAAAAATTTTAATAAGTTTAATTTCATTATGAACTTTATTCTATGTCAATGAAATTATATAATATTCTTGAAAGTCAATATATTCTCCTAATAAGATATTTTTAAATAAAATAAAATACAAAACCTAGAATTTTAATAAAAAATAGCATATTTTTAAATACGGTAGCCTTTTGCGCATAGAAGATAGGTCGTCGGGACAAATTTTTTTTTTTCATTTAGTAGTACATAAAATAAGCTTTAATTTGATATATGTTTAAAGGACGCAGTATTTCCGGAACATTTTCAAAAATTAAGTTGAAAAAGTTAGTTTTTGTAAAAAAGTTGCTATTTTAAATCCCCCCTGTGAGCAGAATAAGTGTTAGATTTTCAAAAAAAAATGATATCAAATGAAAGAAAATTACCTAAGGTTTCAATATAAAGAAATATTATTTTGATTAGTTAATATTTGAAAAAGTTATGGCAGTTTTAAGTACAAAAAACATCGTTATAAAAGGTGATTTTTATCGCAAATATTACATTTTTTTTATAATTTCGACAGCCATTTGCACATAGAAGATAAGGTGTCGGGACAAATTTTTTTTTTTCATTTTATAGTACATAAAAAAAGCTTTAATTTGATATATGTTTAAAGGACGCAGTATTTCCGGAACATTTTCAAAAATTAAGTTGAAAAAGTTAGTTTTTGTAAAATAGTTGCAATTTTAAATCCCCCCCCATGAGCAGGTTAAGTGTTAAATTTTCAAAAAAATTATGTCAAATGAAAGGAAAATATCTAAGGTTTTAGTTTAAAAAAAAATTATGTTGATTTGTTGANCTAAGGTTTTAGATTAAAAAAAAATGATTTTGAATTGTTGATTTTTGAAAAAGTTATGGAAGTTTTAAGAAAAAAAAGTGATAAAAATGACAAAATTTGTCGATTTTTAAATTTGTAATTTTTTTGGATATTTCCCCCATTTGCGGGGAACGAGGGAAAATTATTAAATTTTTAAGGGTAATGTCTTCAACTAGATACAATTTGTGATCTTTTGACGTATTGTTAAAAGAAATCGGTCCAGTGAGAGCTGAGAAAAAGTAGTGACAGACACAAAAAAAAAAAAAAAAAACATATCATGGTAAAATTAATACCTTCTCAGCTTCGCATCGAAGCTAAAATGTTAAAAATGTCGAAAATTGGCGATTTGTAATTTGTAATTTTTTTGTAGATTTCCCCCATTTACGGGGAACGAGGGAAATTTTTTCAATTTTTGAGGATAATGTCTTTGACTAGATAAGATTTGTGATCTTTTGGCTTTACGTTGAAAGAAATTGGTTCGGTGAGAACTGAGAAAAAGTGGTAATAGAAAAAAAAACACATTATAGTAAAATTAATTCCTTCTCAGCTTCGCATCGAAGCTAAAATAGTTTAAACGTAATTAGATAGGTCAATAGCTATTAAAAAAAAATGTCTACAAAATGATAAATCGATCAAAAGTTTTAGTTTTTTCTATTTTCATGACTCGTTCTCTACACTGTCAACTTTGTCACCATTCTCAACTATTACAAAATCAAGCAAAAAAACATTTTGTTAGAGCCCCGCCTTTACAGAATGTTTTACAAATCATATGCTGCTTACCACGGCACCTGTAGAACTCTCAGTATAGTTAGACTTCAATTTTTATACACGTTCGCCATAGAAGTAGCAAAACATACAACTACATTATAATTTTTTATTTTTTTCGTAAAAATTACAATACGAAATTATTATGATAAGTATTTATTCATATACTATATTTATACATCAAATGATTACTAATCAAGATATAATTAAGGAAATAGATGTTAATGTTGCTTTTCAAATAATCTACCAATTTCTTAAAATTAAACACTATTTACAGATTTGCATCAAAGCATTTTTCGTGATAGTTATCTTAATCACTATCAAATATAATCTATAGTTGTCCCCACTATGCTACGACCACACTGTACAGAGATCCCACTGGATTAACTTATTATTTTTTTTTAAATAATAATACTTAGTTGAAACTATGTTTTTAAATTTAGTGTGAGTATTAGTCTATCACCTTTAGTAGTTGCGCCACTGCTTTCTCAGTAATTTAGTTATGAAGAAATTATTGTGACCGATATAACCCCTTGGCTGGTATTTCCCCAGTATTGCTTACTAAAAGTTAAAAAATAAAATGTCCTAACATATAAGACAATTTCTTATATGTGTAATCGATGATGTAAAACAAAAAAAAAATTTTTATGTAAAGAATTATTTGTAATAATAATTTATATTATCATCATAAAAAAACCTACCAATGAAGATAAGATTAAATGCATAAAAACGTTTTATGATAAAAATTTAATTGATGATTATTAATCACTGTCATATATCAATCTTTAATAGTCGTCTTTAAGCTTGGTCCCAACTTCTTCTTTTTTCTCGCCTTAATCCCAACTACTTGGGGTCGGCCACGCTTATCCTAAACTTCTACTTGACACGATTTCCCACATTATCTACACTTACATTAGCCGTCCTCATAACACATTCAATAATATCCCTCCATCTCTTCTGGTCATCCTTTATCTCTTCTTCCTTCAACATTCATTTCTATAACTGTTTTTACAGCTTCCAATTCTTTACTCCTCCTCATAACATGTTCAAACTATTTCAGTCTATTTTGTCTCATCTTATCTATGATTGACAATACACCTATACTCCCTCTTATGTGTTCGTTCCTTATTCTATCTACTCTAGTCACTCCACTCATCTTTCTATGCATTCTTATTCTCAGTTTGATACCGATTGAATTTCATAATAAAAATTGATCTCTTAGATAATATGATTTAAAATTAGAAATATTAATTTAAAACTAAAAAACATTGAAAATATTAAACTTAAAAAGCCATAAAGATACTAAATACTTCCGTAAACTCTTATTTATAAATTTATTTTAGTATAAAAATCTCAGATTTACCCTTTATGACAAATTATGATGCTCACTAAGTGAAATTTTTTATGAACATCATTTACGGGAAATGCAACTGCATCTTTAACTTTCATTATTTTGGATTGGTTTTAGTCTCACTAGAAACAGAAGAAGCCTATTCACAAACAGAAATTTGAACCTGGGGGTGTTTAAGTTCCAAAGATCAAAAAACTTTTTTTTCTTCGCTTGAAATGGTTTTAACTTTTACCTTCTATTAATCTGTTCATAAATAAAACAAGGACATTACATTAATATATTTTTATCTTATTATAGTTGTAATGTTGTAGAATTTGTATTAGTTTGTTTTTCTAAATCTTATCAATTAGTAGTGTGTGCACTAGGTGAAAATTATTTCTTGATAGTTATGTATTTGATAACCTCCACCAGACAACCGGTCCGATACCTTTTATCCTATAGTCATCAGCTGACTGTACACTGTGCACCTGTACCAATATTTTTGTATTCCCCAATGAACGTGTTCAAAGTTGGCACCACCACTACCCAGCGTCATAACCACCGGTCACTACAGATGCCGTGACGACGGGATTTTACTTCTCAGCTTGACTACCAAGGCAACAAGTGTATTTGTCTGCATTTATGTTTTTAATGAAAAAAAAAAAAATACTTTTTTGGTTATTATTATTTTTTTTTCTGCTAATTTTTTTGTTCTCCTTTTTTTTTTTTTATCAAATAAATGTCCAGTGAATTTACTGTCATTCATCATAAACGGAACACTCAGACCATTTTTTTTTATCCTCAGTTTTTTTTTTTTTGTAAAATAAAACGTCGAGATGTCGATGATGATGTGAGACTCAAACTATTGGCAGAAATCAACCAACAACAAGTACAACATGAAACCCCTCTTTTTTCCTCCTTATTAATGTTGTGTATATAGCACCATTTCTTCTTCTTTTTTTTATTCTTTTCTTATGAATATATATTTTAAAATGATACTTATAAATTTTCAATAATTAAAAAAAAAAACGTTATATTATACATGGCCTTTCTCTTTTTATTAATATTTGTTTTTTTTTAAATCAAAACCTAGTAGCTTCGTCAACAAGTACTATCTTGCTTGGCTCGGCTACTAGGTAACTATCCAGCGTTCCCCATGGGCAGTGGGTAAATAGTAGGCCCTCTGGTTTGTCTGAAACTTTACATTGTATTATTTCAACTATAATAATTGTAGTTAAAATACTATATTTAAAAATGATATATAATATAATTTTAATGTGTTTAGTAAAACATTACTATGTTAAAAGAAAAATATACCTACTGCACTAAAGACATTGCTCACTTACAATATTGAAAGACAAAATTAAAAAAAAAACATTAATTATTTAAACAATAATTCAAGGAATTAATTTATTTTCCTTTACAAAATTTTAGTATAATGAAATCTGCTTGGGTATGTTAAGTAATTAAAGCACTCTCTTATTTACGTCTATGTTATTTCAATACCACGGCAGTATAAAATGAAAGTACAAAGGGGGAATTTCTATACTCATGAAAGCAATGATACACTACCTTTTGCATGCAATTATTAAATATACTTACACTGCCTTCCGCCAAAGTTTGTCTGATGAACTGTAAATCTTTGATTGGTATCCAACATTCACCGATTAGACATTTTTTGGTGACATCCATGTTAAAGAGATTAAGAGTATGATAAATGGCTTTCATCTTACGAACCATCACACCCCAATTGTGCAATTCTTTCGCAACAGTGGTTAGAACACGTTGCCTATGATCCCTAGTTTGATTTAGTACCTATCATACATTTATTGTTAAAATACTTACGAAATGCTTCATATTTTCATACATATCATTAATAGTAAAATGAAAAACGAATTTAAATGTTGATTTCATCAATAAATAAATCCTAATCTAATATTCACGAATTGGAAATCATAAGAAGTTATCAAGATTTTTTTAGAAAAAGATGTTTTCTGAATATTTAATGGAGCTTTGTATTTTAGACTTCTAAAATTTATATTCACATAAAGCAGCATTACAAATTTATATTTTTAATTGCTCTCCTGAAAAAATACTAAAAAAGGCAAATAAGTTTTTGGAAAATAACTACAGATATGAATTTATGTTACTAATATAACAATATGAGTAGTGTTAAATCCATGTACACTTCAGGGGGTTGAAGCCTATTCCTGATATTTTAATAGCCCCTGCCAATTTCAGAGTGACGATGATAATATTTCTATTTTATCATAGAAAATCGAAATGACGTTTTGTTTAATATAAAGTTAAAAACCATTCTTTTTCCTTATCAAATTTTTTTTTTTTTTGTAATAATGTTAACGCCGATATAACAGAAAAAAAATTTCTGCTTGCTCTTAAATGCTTGCTTCCCAGAAAAAAAAAGGTATCTTCACCTTATAATTACTAATTTTGTTGGAGGATATGACACCCATAACCCCCAAGTCACTTTAGTGTAATTAAACGATTACTATCTATAAAGGTATCGCCTGAAAAAATATATAACAATATGCAGTTACATAAGTTGAATGATTGAAAATATTAGTTTCAATTAACATTTATGCAGTGTCCAGCACAAGAGCGAGGTTAGCCGGAATAATTCCTTAGGTTGTGCAAAGTGCAAGATCTCATTTTACAAAAATATTTCATGAATCGAATTTTATTTTATCATCTGAATTTTACAATTTCAATACAATTTTATAATGTTTATACGTGACAGAAAAAGAAATAGTAGTTAAGAATGATTAACTGAATTTTATGATTGGGGTAAAATCCTTGAATTCATGTTTTTAACCTATGATACTTTACAATACGATTTGCTATATTTCGAAAAACTTGGCATCGATATTGATTAAATAAAATAAATTAGCCATGTTAAAATAGTAAAATATAGTACAATAATATATTAAAGCAAATTAATAAAAATATATTTTTATTAAAATTACCATGTTCAAGTCTTCTAATCGTGTTTTAACACCTTTTAACATTTCCTGTCTCTCGGAATGGGCACTAGGGCAATTATAAAATGAAGCATGAAATCCTGAACAAACTTTTTTAACACGTGATTTAAGTTGTTCTCCTTGAAAAAAAGCTACAAACACAGTTTTGAAAATTTCGTTACCCTGCAAAAATGAATGAGTTTTAATAGTATTGTTGACAAAAATCAAAGATGTTGGTAGGGTTGAATTTAAATAACATAAAATTGATCGATATTCATTTTAATAATTAATTTAAAAATAGAATATAATGTAACACTATATTATACAATTTTAAATATTTATAATCTCTATGAAAACACAATCTAGCAAAGGTTTAAAAGCTTAAACGTTGCTAAAAGTCTATGCTAAAGAGTTTTTAAACTATTCAGTAAATAATGTTCTTGTGCTTCATTATTTAAGTCAAATTAAAAATGATTATTGGTGTCATAACTGAAAAAATTTAATTAGAAACTAGTTATTAAAATTTACTTGAAATTTTTTTTACCAACTTATTCATTTATACTTTTAAATATAGGACTTAAGAAATTGAAAATTATAAAACATTAACATTATAATAAGTTTTTAAACAATTAGAGCTAATTTAACAAATTATATTCTTTTTAAAAAATGTTCGGCTGATTTAAATATTTTCAGTTTAAATTTTTGTATTTTTTTATTAACTATGAATCAAAATGATTTTATTAATATAAGAGTTTATAAAAACGGTCAAAAAGTATGAGGAGCCATAACAAAACTTAGACGAATTGTCCCATCTCGAATGTACACGGGGACAACAGGTGAGAGGGAATAAAGTAGTTAAAAACGGAGAAGGCCTAAGGAATAAAGTGTTTGATAACAGCCGGACAACATGTGCGGTAGCTATTTCACCAGTCATGTGTACAGGTCTACCCAACGCTTGTAGTGTCAATGGTGTAAAGACATCACCACTTAACTCTAGGCTGGACTCGTACTTAGAATGTTAGAACATTAACTGGTAGAAGTAGAGAATTAGTAGAAGTATTGAAAAGGAGAGAAATCGAGGAAATAGGTGTGGGTTATAAAATAATATACTCAGAAAAGTCTAGTACAAAGAATGGTGTAGGAATAATAATGGACGAGGAAATGAAAAGTAAAGTAGTAAAAGTAGCTAGGAAAAGTGACAGAATTATAGTCATAAAATTGATATTCGAGGAAAAGATGCTGAATGTAATAAGTGCCTATATGCACCACAAGTAGGATGTGATGAAATAGACAAAGAAATGTTTTAGAGAGAGATCGATGATGGTGATGCAAGAGGTACCTGACAATGAGGATGCGGTGATAGTTGGAGATATGAATGGACATTTAGGTAATGAGAGGAGAGGATATGGTTTAGAGTTATATACATATATATGAAAAAGTTAATAGATCTATAGTGAGTTAAATATTTTTGTCAAAAATATATAAATGACAAATTAAAAATAAAAAAGACTAATGGGAAGACTGCCTAAGATGAGAGGACCAAATAAAAAAAGATGTTGAAGCTTTAGTAGGAGTTATAGACTAGAGATTAGGAATTCATCAATTAGGGAAAGTTCTTAGTATAATCCTAAGGGTCGAATTATGTAAGGAGAAAAAGAATATAGATCATAACTTCGATTAAAAAAATTACCTTGAACTAACAGAACTCGGGCATGTTTTAGAAAAAACACATGCATTTTTTGAAGAGGTAAATATTAATTTTACTATTTATGTTTTATTTACAATCTATAAATGTTAAAAATTCTAATTCGATTTTTAATTAGAATATATTTTATAAGCTGTAAGAATAGTAATAGAAATGAATGTTGAATGAAAAAGAGGTAGAGAAAGACCAAAAAATGGATGGATGGATGTTACTGAATGTGATATGAGGACGGCTGATGTAAACGTAGATGATGTAGGAGATCGTGTCAAGTGGAAGTTTAGGATAAAGGTGGCCGACCACAAGTAGTTGAGATTAAGGCAAGGAAGAAGAAGAAGAGAATAAGAAAATATTTAAAGAAGGGGCTTTAAAGCATCATTTTACCCACTATCACCGTTGTGAAATTGTGCCATTTAATAAAGTTTTATTTTTGAAAAATCAAATGTCAGTCAATGAAAAATTACCGTAGCAGGGTCTTCTAGAGACTCTTCAAGTTCAGCTCTACGTAGAAATACATTGCCTCGACTAATACGCCATAACATACGCTCAAATCCTGGTACACGTTCTCGGGGCACGACTCCAGCAACAAATCTATAATTACATTATTAAATTACTAAGTTTTTCTAAGTATTTTTTAAATACTATTTTTAATGACTGGTAAAATTAAAAACAGACGATTTCTTTAAAAATTACCATTTTAAAATCAAAATTTTCATAACAAATTAAAAAGTAAGTGAATAGCAATATTAAACATTAGAATTTTTTTTTAAATGTTATTAATTTATTTTATTATTTTTTTCTTTACAGCGCTGTAAAAATTCTTTCCATTATATAATACTTTAATTTAATTTTAATATTTGGAATATAATGATGTCTTGTTTAAATATTTTATTTAAGTTACTATCGAAGTATAAATATTTAGTATATGTTGAAATCAATGTACACAAATCATAATTCATAATTATATCTAATACATAAATTTTATACGGTTCAAAAAAATCAATCATTTCTAGATATAAAAATACTACACAACAATGAATTCGATATTCCACACAACATGCTAATTAAAAACAACGGGGTAAAACATCACAAAACTTTAATTAACGGTCATAATGTATTTTTTTCATTTCATTTACGGATTGAAGTATAGTTCAATGTAAAGTTTTGTTTATACATTTAATAAACTAAGCTACATTTTTAACTTACTATCAACATCAATATTATCTTAAGTCAGTCTAGACTGGATTCCATACGTTACACGATACGGAAAGCAATCTTTTTAATACAGGGGCGGTTAAATGGTTTGGCTATACTAGCCATTAACACAGAAGTTGGCATTGATGCCAGCGAAGTAATTGATAATCTAAGTAAAAATAAGAGACGCCTAGATCTTATATTATAAATTTAGTTTTAAAGTTCAAAAATCGTTAATTTTACTATAATCTTTACAATATAAAAATAAAAGTAATAAAGATCTTGAAATATTAAAATAGATCTTAATAGTACTTTAAAAAAAAAATATTGGATATCACTAACCACCATTAAGTAATAACCTATAACGTGTCAATTATAATATGTACAAAAGTTTCAAATTTCAAATTACTTGTAAATTCCTAATATAGTAATTTGAAAAATAGTAAGTTTTTTTTACATCAGTAAACATTTCTACAATTTTCGTTTGTGAGGTTCATTAAATGTTGGACACCCCCGAGAAATCATTCAAGATGCGCCACTGTGATCAGCTATTTCCTTATTTGTATCCCGATTAAGATAAAGTATGTCGAATGCAAGAGGGATATAAATATTATTTTTCATAAAAAAAATGTATTGATCTATACACTTTTCAATAAGTTATAGCATTATAAAGATAAAAATGTAAAATATAAAATCGAGAATTTTCACACAAAAATAGCATTTGATAACTATTTTCACCGTGAAGACAAAATAAAGTCCGAAATTTTATTTTTCCATGATAAAGTATATTACATTAGATTTAATATAAGATATATATAAAAGTGTCAGCATTTCCGGAACACTTTCAAAAGTTAAGTTGAAAAAGTTGTCATTTTGAATCCCCTTCAAAGAGGATCATGCTTCTATAAAAAAAAAATTATATTGAACAATATAATATTACAAATTTAAAAATCGCTAATTTTCGACGTTTTTTCAATTTTAGCTTTGATGCGAAGCTGAGAAGGTATTCACTTTACTATGATGTGTTTTTTTTTTGTGTCTTTTTTGTTGACTTTATTACCATTGGTATAAGAACACTATCATTTCTATAAAGAGTTCAAAAAGTAAAAAAACAAACCAATTGTCACAAAAAATGGATATCGCTGCCATTGAATAAGAAGTAATAATTTTAATAGTTTTTCATTTTATTACTAGAAATATTTCAGAAAATTCAATTACTCTTAAATATATGTATCTTCTCTTAAATTCTTAAAAAATCTAATTTAAATTCAAAATGAAATTAGTATAATTATTTTTAAAGTAACAAGTTTAGGGTAGAATATCTAGGGGTCTCACCTCACTTTTGAAACTATTCTTAAGATTTTTGTGAGAGCTGCTATTTGAGGTAGCTCCTCAACATCGTGATTAAATTTAGCAATCGAATCAAATTTAATTCTATGAAAACATTTCTTTAGTAGGGGATAACAGTTCTAGTTTATAATTAGGGGAATACGGTAGCTTGGGTATAGATTTTGTTAAAATGCTGAAGAAAGATTGATAAAATAAGAAAGCATATTGTATGTTCAAAAATTTAGCCTTGCTCGATTTCTGACACTACGCCAAAATGATTCTGCCTAACATTTCAAGAACAAAGTTATGATTCGTTATGATTAATGGTAATACTATTCCATCTCTTTTTAATAAAAAAATAAAGATAATTATGATTCTAGGTATTATTAAAGATTGAATAATAATAAATCAAAATTCGTTTGTGGTTAAGAAATTATTGCCTTTTCAAAACAACTAGTATTTTTTTTCTGAAATTTTTTGTAACTATAAAAAAAATAATTCAATGCTGTTAAATAATTGAATCCTACAGAAATCAAACATGGTTAGCTATTAACAAAATTTTTTAACTTCAAATTATTTTTACAGATATTATAAAGTACTTAATCAACAACGAATTTAACAAAAAAAAATATATATAATTTATATAGTTTTGACCAATAAACAAATAATTATGGTTAAATAACAATATTAACTTTTTTTAAATATTTTTCTCTGTGTAATGAAATTTTATATTTTTGATTATTTTAAAGTCTTAATTAAATAAAGATTGAAATAATAATAATAATAATTGAAATAATAATCATCTTAAGTAAAACATTTTTTATCTTGCTAAAACAATAATTTCAACAATTATAAAATACTTTGCATCCTCGTTTTATGTTTTTATGTTTAAAATATTGATCAATAATAAAAAATATATAAAATTATCTAGGTAAAAAAATCAACTACTCACCCGAGACGGCCCCGAGTGACTTGAGACTGATTATTAAGAGCCTCATCGCTGATTAGAGCCTTAGTCATTGAATCCGTGCCTGATGCATTAGTGCCATCTTGCTGTTGAAAAGAAAAACTCTAAAGGAAAAGAAAAAATATCTACTTCTACTTCAAGCACAACAACTATAAAAGTATTTCCAGTTTTGATACAATAAAAATACATATTCTCAATATGAAAGTTGTATATATAATGTAATAGTTACAAAGATAAGACGATCAACATAAAAAATAAAAATAACTATACCTTGATTGTATAGAAAAAATAAGTGCAGAGAATTATTTAATTTCATAATTGTATTTGAATATAGATAAGGGTGATTAAATAAATTACAATACTCATTATTATTAAACAATTTCTAGCTTAATTTTTAATACGTTATATTCAAAATTGGCCCTAAACAATATGATCTAATAAAAAAAATTAAATTAGATACATAATATAAGATATAGTTCTTTTTACTATTTTCTAAGTTTTAAAAAGATATTATAAAATCAAAGCCTATAAAACAATGAAAACCATGCAACGCTTTTTTGAGGTATACAAAATATTACTTACGTCTAAGAAATCCATATCAAGCTCAATTAATGAACAAGAAAAAAAAATCGAGTTAGATTTATAGTAAAAATTATTTTAAAACTACACAAGATAATTATTAAAATAACTGCTTAACATGATTTATGATTTAAAAATTTAAGATTGAATTCTAATGTCTAATGTAAATTAAAATTAAAATATATACTAATTCTTCTTCTTCTTCCTTGCCTTAATCTCAACTACTTGTGGTCGGCCACCTTTATCCTAAACTTCCACTTGACACGATCTCCTACATCATCTACGTTTACATCAGCCGTCCTCATATCACATTCAGTAACATCCATCCATCCATTTTTTGGTCTTTCTCTACCTCTTTTTCATTCAACATTCATTTCTATTACTATTCTTACAGCTTATAAAATATATTCTAATTAAAAATCGAATTAGAATTTTTAACATTTATAGATTGTAAATAAAACATAAATAGTAAAATTAATATTTACCTCTTCAAAAAATGCATGTGTTTTTTCTAAAACATGCCCGAGTTCTGTTAGTTCAAGGTAATTTTTTTAATCGAAGTTATGATCTATATTCTTTTTCTCCTTACATAATTCGACCCTTAGGATTATACTAAGAACTTTCCCTAATTGATGAATTCCTAATCTCTAGTCTATAACTCCTACTAAAGCTTCAACATCTTTTTTTATTTGGTCCTCTCATCTTAGGCAGTCTTCCCATTAGTCTTTTTTATTTTTAATTTGTCATTTATATATTTTTGACAAAAATATTTAACTCACTATAGATCTATTAACTTTTTCATATATATGTATATAACTCTAAACCATATCCTCTCCTCTCATTACCTAAATGTCCATTCATATCTCCAACTATCACCGCATCCTCATTGTCAGGTACCTCTTGCATCACCATCATCGATCTCTCTCTAAAACATTTCTTTGTCTATTTCATCACATCCTACTTGTGGTGCATATAGGCACTTATTACATTCAGCATCTTTTCCTCGAATATCAATTTTATGACTATAATTCTGTCACTTTTCCTAGCTACTTTTACTACTTTACTTTTCATTTCCTCGTCCATTATTATTCCTACACCATTCTTTGTACTAGACTTTTCTGAGTATATTATTTTATAACCCACACCTATTTCCTCGATTTCTCTCCTTTTCAATACTTCTACTAATTCTCTACTTCTACCAGTTAATGTTCTAACATTCTAAGTACTCCCAACTACTTGGGGTCGGCCACTCTTATCCTAAACTTCCACTTAACACCATCACCTACATCATCTATGCTCACATCAGCCGTCCTCATATCGCATTCAATTACATCCTTCCATCTCTTTTTTGATCTTCCTCTACCTCTTCTTCCTTCAACATTCATTTCTATTACTATTCTTACAGCTTATAACATATATTCTAATTAAAAATCGGATTATAATTTTTAACATTTATAGATTGTAAATAAATCATAATAGTAAAATTAATATTTACCTCTTCAAAAAATGCATGTGTTTTTTCTAAAACATGCCTGAGTTCTGTTAGTTCAAGGTAATTGGACTTCAAGTTGACGGCATTATGACTAAGTTCTAATATTTCATTTTCTGTGCGTTCTAGCTGTGACTAAAAAAATAATAAGAGTAAAATAGAATTATATTTTGCTTAGAAAACTATATGATAAAAAAAAAAACGGTAGCACATTGGGATCGAGACACAGTGTAGACAAGGCATAGATGGGACAAGTATAGATGATATTTGACAGTGATTAAAATCACTATCATAAGAAACGCTTCGATGCAAATCTGTAGATAGTGTTTCATTTAGAGAAATTGGTGGATTATTCCAAAAGCAACATCAACTCTTATTTCTTTGATTATATCCTAATTAGTAGCTCTTTGATTTTAAAATATAATATATGAATAAATACTAATTATAATTATTAAATTTAGTAAGAAATTGATATTCAATAATTTAATATTGTAATTTAAACGGAGAAATTATAAAAATAATAAAGAAGTTGTATTTTGCTTTATTTTTACGTGTATAAAAATTTAAAGGGCTTGATACAATAAATTTCAATAAAAACTGTTTGTTACTATAAATAAATGCACTGAACTACAAGGAACTTTCATCAGTAACAAAAATATACCATTCTAAATCAACTTTTCGCGATGTTTTCAAATCTGCAATTAGACTTTTTCTATCACTTCTAAGTTTTAATATTATTAAAAATTAGTATTTACATATAAAAAATTCGCATCGAAGCTAAAAAATTGGCTATGTAAACTAACTCAAATTAAAAAATTACTTTTTCGACTTAAAAAAAGTAAAAAAAAATTAATAAGTTTAATTTCTTATGTCTTATGAACTTTATTCTATATCAATAAAATTATATAATATTCTTGAAAGTCAATATATTCTCCTAATAAGATATTTTTAAATAAAATAAAATACAAAACCTAGAATTTTAATAGAAAAATAGCATATTTTTGAATACGGTAGCCATTTGTGCATAAAAGATAGGTCGTCGGGACAAATTTTTATTTTTTCATTTTATAGTACATAAAATAAGCTTTAATTTGATATATGTTTAAAGGACGCAGTCTTTCCGGAACATTTTCAAAAATTAAGTTGAAAAAATTAATTTTTGTAAAAAAGTTGCTATTTTAAATCCTCCCCAATTAGCAGGTTAAGTGTTAGATTTTCAAAAAAATGATATCAAATGAAAGGGAAATATCTATGGTTTTAGTATAAAAAAAAATTATGTTGATTTGTTAATATTTGAAAAAGTTATGGAAGTTTTAAGTACAAAAAACATCANTGTTGATTTTTCAAAAAGTTATGGAAGTTTTAAGAAAAAAAAGTGAAAAAATTTCGAAAATTAGCGATTTTTAAATTTGTAATTTTTTTGGATATTTCCCCCATTTGCGGGGAACGAGGGAATTTTTTTCAATTTTTAAGGGTAATGTTTTCAACTAGATACGATTTGTGATCTTTTGACGTATTTTTGAAAGAGCTGAGAAAAAGTGGCAACAGTCATAAAAAAAAAAATAATAATAATAAAAAAAAAAAAAACATATCATAGTAAAATTAATACCTTCTCCGCTTCGCATCGAAGCTAAAATTATGAAAGAAATTTAACAATTTAGAAATTACTATTATTTTGAAAATATATCGTACTATAAATAATCTTAATAAAATGATTAGTGTTCAAATTTATTTAGTTTTTGGAGTTTAAAAATGTGGAAAATATATTTTAATGTTTTTATTTTAAAATTATTGCTATTAATATGAAATGTGAAAAATCCTAGATATTTAAAAAAAATATTCTAATATTATGAAATTTTATAAAAATTTATGGTAATTGAATCGATCCAGAAAAAAACTAAGAGATAGCCTCTCTTTACTCCACCCAAACGAACGCCTACAACACCCATTTATAAAATTGTCTCCAAACAATAAATTGAAACAATAACTTCCATTGATAAAGCAAAATATCAACAATTCAATATATCATAACGAAATTTTGCTCATTTTAGATATTTATGAATTGTTAAAATTTATTTCGATAAAATGATTCTTGAATAAATTTACCTCCAAGTTAATAATTTCTCTTGGATTAGGAGCGAACGGGAAGACGCTACTTTCAGGTACAGGTACGTGCACGTGATCTTTGTGTACTTCTGTTTGAATGTATCGCAACTTACGTTCTAGTTCATCACAACGACGAACTTCACTAACGAATTTTCGTTGAAAAACATTCATTTCACTATTTAACTGTAAATAATAAAACACAGAAAAGTATAAATATTACATTTTTAACTGAGAATTAAAAAAAAAAATTGTGTAAGAAATTATTTTATAATTATAATTTATTTGACAATTAAATTGTAGGTTACGATAAACAATTTATCTAGTAACTAGATATACTATTATAACTGTTATAATAATAGTAAAACCTACTCTTTACCTCCGGTCATTACTTAAATTGTTATCAACAACTTTAATAGTGGTCAAAAAGTTGTTATTGGCCATTCATTATCTTAATTAAATCATTACTTAATAATAAATAAACTAATTAATTATACGTAAAAATTAAATCTAACACCTTTATAAAGTGTAAGGATAAACATAAAATATTTTTTGATTGATTTAAAGCATCATTTAATCATGTACATCCATTAATTACTACATGGTAATCATTTTTAACTAGGTAGCAATAACACTACCGACTTATATGTTAAAATATTCACTAATATGACATAAATGTACTATTAAACATTTTTGATTTAGATAGTTTTTACCAAACAGTTGAATAAATATATTACGATTTTATAAAACTTAAGGACAGCCATTTGCATTCCTTTATGGTTTGATTTTTAGAATTTCGTCACATGATGGAATCTTATCATCACTGTTTAATGCAAGCTCATTGAAATCTGTAGATTTTAAATTATAGGCCAATTGCAATTTAAAATCATATGGCTTATATGATAATTATATAATAAGTAACATAAAACTATAAGTTAATTCAACTTTTGTAGATGGTTTTAGGTTAAAGATAACCTACTTCAAATTCAATAGCATTTTCTAACTACAAATTGTGAATGGTTTTTAAAATACCCCAAGTTGATATAATTTAAACCGTTTTTTAAAAGTATGTGAGTGATTTATTGCCAACTTAATTAAGATATTATATTATGCTATATTTTGCAAACCTAAAAAAAAGGTTTCAAATAGATTGAAATCGGTAATATTTGATAATAAAATTTCTCATATTCACAGAGAACTTAAGTTTTTTTTATAAAATAATTCCTGAGCAGTTTGAACTCTACTCTACAAAAGGGAATTCATGCTCTTGTCTTAAGGCGTAACTTTACTGGATATGACTTCAACACAGAAAAATTATTCATTATATATTTACCATAGAAAGATATTAAATAATTTTACATGCCTTATTAATAAATCAAGTATTGCTACTGCTTTTTAAAGTAGTAAATTAAACTTTCATAGCACATCAAAATAATGTGCAGTAAAGCTTTTACAAAGCTTGGTTTTATAAAATTTACTTAATAACAATTTAAATCGTCAGTTTTATATAATAAAGATTGATCACTTGTGGCTAGTATTATTTAAAATTGAAACTATATTAAAAATATAATTAATTTAAAATTAAAAAAATTTTACTCAAAAGTCACAAAAAAATTATGGATACGTATTTCGGACACAATGTTACCATTATTAACGCTAAACACATACTGACACCCTGACCGGAAAAAACTCCCTTATAGACCCCTACTGATCTTATCACCTTGTGACGTTTCGACTTAGTAATATTATCACATTTTGCAGTAAACACAAGTTTAATAATACATTTTTCAGTGGGCCAAAATCCCAATTCATTAAATTATTCTTATTTTTAAACATTTCTATTGCCTCCCTTATATTGAGTTAATTGTAATCATTGACTTTTTAAATTAGTTTTATACGTAATATTTATTATAAATTTTGCATTGTACATACGTAGGAGAAACAAAATGAATTATAGGGATCAGGTTTAAAGAACACTTAAGAAACATTAAAAATCAAGATATTGATAAATCTTCTGTGGGTGAACATTTATTGACACATAATCACTCCATTCAAATTTTAACTAATTAAAAAAGTAAATCATTACAAATAACCTCAATAAAATTTAATAACACGTCATTTCTTTTAACTCGTATTAACTTAAGATTCTTATCAAAAGCAAAACGGTTTCTATTTATCTTTCTATTAAAAAGAGGATTAGTTTTAAAATCTTTTTTTGGGCTGGTTTACTTAAAACTTAGTATTTTTTAAATATATCTAATAATTTATCCATTATTTTTTTGATAAAATTGTTTTATTATTATAAAAAGTTTGGTATTTTAAAACTCCTATGAATATTAATGTTTTAAGTAAAATTGGAATAGTTTCAAAAGTTTTAAGGTGAATGTGAGTACATGTGTCATAATAATATAGGTCACTAGGTAAAAGTTAAAACATGATGAAATTTTATGATGGTTTGTGACAATTCTAAAAATGTTTAAAAATATTAATTGCAGAAAAAAGCACTTCAAAGACAAGAAAAAATCGAAAAATCAACAATTATAGATGTTTTTGTTAATGTAAATGTAAACACCATTAGTATTTTAAACAGCTTATCATAAAACCGTAACGAGGTACACCGTTTGTGGTGGCATTATAGTAAGCACTTGAACAAAAATAAAATTAAGATGTTTATTGAGGTTAAACTAATGTAAGTACGTCAATTTTTGAAGTAATATTTGAAATAAACATAACTTAGTATTTAATGACTCGATGATTTTCATTACAAAAAAACAATGAATATCGAAAGGATTTTAAAAAATAATAATATATATTTATACTTTAAGGTTTATAATTTTATAGATAGCTCATTAAGTTTAAAAGCAACACGATGAGTTAAAATTCAATATTGACTTCCTGCGTTGCTTTGAAACATTACATTTTTTAATGTTTTAAAGAGTACATGGAAAAAATCATAAGCTATGTTTGATATTTAAAAGAATTACAAATTTAATTATATCCTAATATTTTTATATTTATATAAATGTAAACTGTTTTATTTATGGTCAAAATATAAATTTAAGTTTTCACAATACTATCCTTTTCATTTTCTCATCGAATGACACAGCAATAATATTACTAATTCATTCTTTAGTTATTATCCAATGCACGCGATACTTGACGATGACCTAAAACAAATATTTTAACTCGCGTGGTGTACTAGTTATAGGAATATAAAATGGATTTTTTTAATGTACTCACTATATCACTATAATAATTTAAGTGACACTATGTGATGTTATTCAAAAAATAAGAAAATATCAAAAAAGTTAAAATGTGAAATACATTTTCTTTTTAATTGAAGACTAATGACAAAATGTTTTTTACACTTTGCTTTTAATTAAATATACGCCTCACATATTTTTAGACTAATTCTAATATCATAAAAAAATATGTAATATAGAACGACTTTTTTGTGTTGACTAAAAAGGGTTTTACAGTAGAAGGGAGTTCATATTTCAAAAAACATTGCACTTACCGTAAAAACAAATATACCATAAATCAAATATATGAAAATAATCATTAAATACCATTAGTTATTTAAAATAAGCACTAGTACTAAGTGTCAACAACTTTTAGATAATATTTACACGAATGTGATAATAGGTACTATTTTCTACAGTTATTTTTGTTATTATTTTCTATTGTTAATAATACCTAGTTAACAATTTTTTGAATTTGTTAACTTTTTAATTAAATTTTGTAAGGTCATATTGTGACCATAGTATCCCACGTAGTTTTCACATAATATATACTTTTTTGATCCTAATATATAACTCTTAGATATATTAGAAGAATACAGGCATCCAGTAGGATAGAATCTACATAGATACTGATATCTTGAAATTTTGCAAAATTATATTTTAATTACGAGGTTAAACTTGATTATTAAGGTTGATATGAGGTCGATTGTGCACAACGACTTTCTTTCAACCTTTTGTTTTTATTTTATTGAAAGTATAATTAAATAATTATAATGATTCAAATTATATTTTAGAGATAGTCTACTTCAAATAAAAGTTAACTTATTTTCTAATTTTATATTTTTAACTTTATACAAGTACAATACTTCAAATGTAATATTACTAAATTCCACTTTTTAAGTAAAGCTATAGTTTATGAATGCGATAAAGCTTTCATGGATTGTTATATTAAATATAATATTTTCAGATGTAACCATATATTTAATACAACTAAAAACATAGATATACTTACAAACATTCTAAATAAAGCTGTGGTTTAATTTTAAATCACATATATGTCATTACACATAATAGCTTATAGATACTCGTTTACATACAATCGTAATTATCAACAAAAATTTATTTTTTATTTGGCTATTAGTATAATTTTCATAAACCACTCGATTACTCTCAAAATAAATATAATATTGAAAAAGTAATTTTTAATTTATTTTAGTGACATATAATTCTTGTTTCATTAGCTATTAATTATTTTTTAGGATCATCGCATATAGATTATAAGAGTGTAAATTTACTTTTTTTAATGGTAACATATATATTTAACATCTTCTTTTTCCTCGCCTTAATCCCAAATACTTAGGGTCGGCAAATATGTCTACATATTTAACTATCTTATAAAATAGAAAATAATCTAATTAAGAAAATAACTGGTCGAAAACAACTTTTAGACCAGTTTTCAGAAGTTATTAACAATTTAAAGTAATGACTGTAGGTAAGGAGTGGATGCTGATAATTTTATCACTAGTCATTTCCTATATAGTCATTTGGTCGTATTTTTTATCCCGCCTAGGTATAAAAATGAAAATAATATCCAAAGCACTGATTCAAAGTTGTTATCAACCAGTCATTTTCTTAAAAAGATAATGTTCTATTTTATAAGTTAATTAAATCATGTATGTTACTATTTAAAAAACCCAGCACAGGGGGGTCGCGGCACAGTGGTGACGTGGCATAGTTGGATCAAGTATAATGATATCTGACAGTGATTAAAATCACTATAAAAAAAAAAACGCTTCGATGCAAATCTTTAGATAGTGTTTAATTTTAAAAAATTGGTGGATTATTCCAAAAGCTTCATAAACTGCTAGTTCCTTATTAATATCCTGATTAAGA
>NW_026099575.1:923460-939459 GCF_025091365.1 Daktulosphaira vitifoliae
TCGAAAATTAGCGATTTTTAAATTTGTAATTTTTTTGGAGGTTTCCCCCTTTTACGGGGAACGAGGGAATTTTTTTCAATTTTTAAGGGTAATGTCTTCGACTAGATACGATTTGTGATCTTTTGACGTATCATTGAAAGAAATCGGTTCGGTGAGAGCTGAGAAAAAGTGGTAACAGACACAAAAAAAAAAAAAACACATCTTAGTAAAACTAATACCTTCTCAGCTTCGCATCGAAGCTAAAAATAAAGTTGACACTTCTATACGCTATAAGAGATGACCTTAAAAAAATTAGTAAATTAAAAGTAATTAAAAATAATACCTGATAAATCAAGGATTATATGTAACTAAAAGAAATCAAAAATTATTTTTTCAATATTGTATTTAATTTGTAAGCAATCGAATGGTTTATGATAAACCGATCACTCTGTATAGATGAAATTTTTACTACAGTGTAGTTCATTATAAACTATTAAATTAATAAAAAATAGAATTATTTTTTTTTTTTAGTACATATTTTTCTCAATTAATTAATCATAAAGTATTTTTATGATCATTATTTATATTTCCTAGGGGTTTCAACTTTATTTTGTTTTAAATAGAAAATTATGTAATTATGAAGTTAATATAAGTTAATATAAGAAAATTATGTAAGTTATAAACATCTTACAGTGATGTTAGAAAGTAAGAAGCACGTGTTGTTATTATTATTACTAGTTGTTTCCCAAACGTAATCTTTTATTTACCTAGGTATAAAAACATCAATAAATTCCGAAATACTGGTATAAAAGTTGTTATTGGCCAATCAATTTCTTAGTTTTTATTTATTAAATAAATTTGTTAATTATGTAGTTATTTGAAAAAAAAGTTGTCCATCCTTATAAAGCGACGAATATAACAAATAATTTATGAATGATTGATAGATTACAAAAAATATGTATCTAAAAGAATAAAAAAATTCATGATATTGTTTATATTTTTTGATTAATTGTTTCATGATACATGAATCACCAAAAAAAATGTTCAGCAATTCTTTTTTGTACTTACGTCACGAAATTGAACTACACCAGCTTCTCCCATTGTAGCTACAGAAGCATAAGCGGCTTCTGGTTGAATGAATAATTGACACAAGGCCATTTCCTCACTTCGAAACATAGAACCCATCTTACTCTAGAATTTCAAAACATAAAAAATTAAATATAAATGTAATTAATTAATTTAAAATACTACCAGTTCTATCTTAAGTAATCGTCTTTTTATTAAAATTTATAAAGTAACTTAATCTTTTACGAAAAACAGGATTGTAATAATATTACTGTTTATTTAACTATTATTAAGTTTTAAAACTTTGTTCATATATTGCAGCTAGACAAAAATTTGATTAATTTAAATATACTTATATTATATTAAAGAAAGATTTACTTAATATGAACCACTCAAATACTCGTAAAATAACAATTTAAATTTGAGAATTTTTGATTTACTATAGTTTATGGTGTGTATTCACATAAGTAAATTAAAAAAAATAAAATCTCCTATTCTGAAAAAGTTATGTTATTATTGCTTATAGTTTTCTTACAGTAATTATTTGAAAAATAAAATTTTAATAATTTTAATGTATCACATTTTTTTCTTATCTTTATATTTAATATTTATAATATAAATTGGAAAAAATATATTAAAACTAAACAATTTATCAAAAATAAAAAATTCTCCAAATCCGAGAAATTTTATACTTGTTACAATAAGTATAAGGTAATTATATAAGGTAAAGTATGAGTAACGTGAGACATAATTAATCAACCACCCTGTATAATTTGAGGCATTTAAACTTTATGAACACTCATAAGAAACGTAGGTACATTAATAGTTAAGTGATTTTATTGACCGGAAATTATCGTTTGAACTTAATACAAAAAATACTTTAAAAATACCTTCTTAACTTCACATCATAGTTAAATTAATAGAATACACCATAAATAGACTGTTAATTTTTAGAGTATTTTCCTAAAAATTAACTACTTGTGGTAAATTCAGTCAATTTTTTTTTTTTAACTTTAATAAGATATTATCCTATAATTAGTATAATTAAAACGAGACAATCTTATATAATAGTAAAATTAATTAATGTAAGTAATTTGTAAAATTAATTATAAAATAAAGTCAGTTAGCAGTTAGATTCTAATATACACATATTTCAAAAAACTTCAAGGGACAAAACAAAACCATTTCTTTTGTTCAGAACAATTTTATTAAAAATTAGCTAAATTATTGGAAGCTTTATCTATAATTTTTGTATCACGCATTAATTGAAAAACTTTAACATGCAAGCGTGTAAAACATTAGAACAGAAAACATTTTTTATGGTTATGAATTTTGTATTTTTATAAGGTGTTCAAAATTGTGAAACTCTCAAACTTACAATAATACAGATTACAAGAACCCCGACTACTTTACCACATTGTTGTTGTCCTAAAAGGACAAATGCCAATGGGACACATAGAGTAGATAATTGACGCCAAGGCTAAATTCCCCACTCTAGGTCAATGGGAGAAAATTTCCACCCAAGTAAATCCAATAGTATGTCATAGTAAAGATAAACTATCCTTTTATTTCATGTTTTTAGTTGGATTTTTTTAGTATACATATGATTTATACTTAATAGGTAAATGTTGAAATCAGATTATGTTTCGAGATATTATTACAATAATATAATTAATATAACAATATTCCACAGTTGTCACAAAAATTTCTTTATAGTGGTTAATAATGAAAATTGAAAAAAAAGGATATTTTTTATTTGGTGAAAAGATTTTGAATGACGTATAAAGAAGTTGACATTCTATGATGCTTGAAAATATTTTATAATTTCAAATGACAATTTTTCATCTTAAGAGGTTGCTCAAGAAAAAAAAATGTCTCAAACACATATGCAAAAAAAAATTAACTAATCAAGGCAAAATTAAATTTAACGTTAGAATAATGTATTTGTTTGTGCAAATTCTGTCTGTCGCCAATTTTCATAGCTACATAGTTGAATTTTCTTATTGTAATATCAAAAAATTATAAATTGTATACAGTCGAAAACGTAACTAATGAATTTAAAAAACGTTCTCTTATTTCGGTAAATGGGGAATATGCCCTAAAAAATACAGAGATTAATATCAGCGAATTTTGATTTTTTTTTTTCACTTTTTAATTTTGATGATAGAGGATATTAGTTTTAATTAAATGTATTTTTATGCCTGTCTTTACTTTTTTACTTTCTTAATTTTAAATCGAATTTTAAGCCCATTATAGGCCATAACGTATTCTCCTAAAGGAGGTTTCTTAACCATTAATACTCCGGGGCGGGTGGTTAGTCCGCCAAAACTTAAATTTGTTCCACTCTGTGTATTTATAAGACATTTTTAATGAAATAAGTATATACACTTAATAGCACAATTTATAGCTTAAAAATTTTTAAAAATAACTTTCAAAAAAAAATAATTATCCTATTATGAATCATTATATATTTCCCAGTTTACAAATAAAAACGACAGTAATCGTTTGGTATTGATTTTATGGTTTGATTCAATAATCCAGTACCCGTAGTATTAACAATGAAAAAGATTTGATAAACAATGTTTTCAGTTTGCTAATATTATAGCTAGAATTTTGTTTTATTATAAGAAATGAAAACATTAGTGTTAGTTTAAATTTAGGTTTTTTGTCTCTTAAAAATGTATGGAAATATTATTTAAAATTAAAGAATCATAAAAATTACTAAAAAAAATAGTGTAAGCGTTATCAACTTACAATAAAACATAAATATTTCAAACTGGTGTATTTTTTAATTATTGGGATGGTAATATGTACAAAACTCATTATTAACGCTAAAATTTACTTTTACTATAAAACAAAAATTATAAAAATTATGAATAACTGAAAATTACTTTTAAAAAAGAACCCAGTCCAGTGGGGATGTGGCACAGTGGGGATGTGGCATAGTTGGGTCAAGTATAATCATATCTAACTGTGATTAAAATCACTATAAAAAAAAACACTTCGATGCAAATCTTTAAATAGTATTTACTTTTAAAACATTACTCTGGATTATTTCAAAAGCTACATGAAAGAAATCTGTTCGGTGAGAGTTGAGAAAAAGTGGTAACAGACACAAAAAAAAACACATCATAGTAAAACTAATACCTTGTCAGATTCGCATCGAAGCTAAAATAGTTTGAATATAATCAGAAAGGTCAATAACTATTAAAAACAAATATTTTTTTAATAACTTTGATGTCTGTTTTCACTGTGAAGACAAAATAAAGTCTCAAATTTTTTTACCATAATAAACTATATTACATAGGCTTTCATTAAAGATATATATAAAAGTGTCAGTATTTCCGAAACACTTTCAAAAGTTAAGTTAAAAAATTTGTCATTTAGAATCCCTCCGTAGCCTGGTATAGGTGAGATTTATAAAAAAATATACCAAATGATAGCTAAAGACATCATGCTTCTATAAAAAAAAAATTATATTGAACAATATAATATTACAAATTTAAAAATCGCTAATTTTCGACGTTTTTTCAATTTTAGATTCGATGCGAAGCTTAGAAGGTATTCATTTTACTACATATGTGTTTTTTTTTTGTGTCTGTTACCACTTTTTCTCAGCTCTCACCGAACCGATTTCTTTCAATGATACGTCAAAAGATCACGAATCGTATCTAGTCGAAGACATTACACTCAAAAATTAAAAAAATTTCACTCGTTCCTCGTAAATAGGGAAATCTCTAAAAAAATTACAAATTTAAAAATCGCTTTTTATCGACATTCTTTAAATTTTTTTACTTAAAACTGCCGTAACTTTTTGAAAAATAACCAATCGATATAAATTTTTTTTTATAAATGCATTATGTCTTTACCTATCATTTGGTATATTTTTTTTGTAAATGTGACACTTAACCTGCCCACAGGGGGGGATTTAAAATAACAACTTTTTCACAAAAAATTAACATTCTCAACTTAACTTTTGAAAATGTTCCGGAAGATCTAACGATGTCTAACGAATTCAAACGATGGAAGACTAGAGTGATGGAATCCTTGATATTCATTAAGTTACTGAATTTAAATATGTTTAAATTTTTTTATAATTTAAATCATTTGTAAGGTATTTTAAAATAAAATAAACTACAAAATAGAGAATTTTAACACACAAATAGCATATTTTTTAATACGGTAGCCATTTTTATTACGAAGACAAAATAAGGTTTGATATTATATACATTATATAAGCTTTAATTTAAAATTAAATAGATTAAAATCATCATCATAAAAAATGCTCCGATGCAAATCTATAGATAATCTTTAATTTTAAGAAATTGATTGATTATTTTAAAAGCAGAATTAATTCCTATTTCTATCACTATTCCTAATTAGTAATAATTAGTATATTTTATGAATAAATATCTATTAATGCAATTCAACATAGTATGAAATTTATATTTAATTTAGTAATATAATTTTTTCGGAGAATTTATAAAAAAATTTAAAGTAGTAATTTCTTTTATGGCAAACGTGTATAAATATTGAAGGGCTTGACACAGAACTTTTTAGATAATAATTTGTTGTTAATTATGAATAAATGGTCTGCAAAAATGTTTCATCAAAGTAAAAAAAAACTTTTATTATTTCATTTTCGTGCTAATTTCAAATCAGCAATTATATGTTTTCTATTACTAATAACTTTTGATATTATTACTAATTAGTTAAAATCTACAGGATATTACTATAAGGAAATTGGTTCTATATATTACAAATGTATCATCTATTTAAACAACACGAGTCACATAGAAATTATCAATATTTCTTTTGAAATGATTTATTATGATAAAAAAATAATTAAAAACACAAAAAAAATGTTTTTAAATTATTACAGATTTTGCTATATAATATTATAAAAGTAATCATTGAAAAATATTATTTTTAACGTATTTTTTTGGTATTTTAAAGTTGATTTTTTGAAAGTTTATAATAAAAAAAAGTTAAATTTGTTACCATAACTTAAACATAGCTCAACTTCAAGTTTGAAATTTACAAATATTAAAATTATTAAAATTTTATGAAAATAAAAAAACAGTATTATTAAGATTAATATACAGGGTGGCCCACCACTCACTGACAACTTAAATAACTTTTGATCCAGTTAATATTTTTAGCTGATTTTTTTTTTTAAATAATAGTTATACGTTAGGTCTATAGCTATATCTCAATAATTAATTTTTTTACATTTTATTAAAAATATTAATTATTTTTAAATTTTAAATAAAATGTAAAAAAAAAATCTAAGATAGCTATTTTGTAGAGTAGAATTTAAGAAAAATTTTAGTAAAAAAATATCTTATTAATATTCAGTAGTAAATATTCTGTAGCGTTTTGAAGTTTGTGAAAATTTGAATTTTCATGTACTATTTTACGGTATTAAACATTGAAATACGTATTGAGAAAAGGACAGAAGAAAACGCTATCTTTTCAATATACTTTTGAATGAGAGTGATAAGTAATAATTGCCTTATCTAATTTCTTATCATGGTATTAATGCCAAGTTTGTAATGTATACACACTATCATCATATGTATACACAGTAATCATGAAAAGATAGCGTTTTCTTCTGTCCTTTTCTCAATACGTATTTCAATGTTTAATACCGTAAAATAGTACATGAAAATTCAAATTTTCACAAACTTCAAAACGCTACAGAATATTTACTACTGAATATTAATAAGATATTTTTTTACTAAAATTTTTCTTAAATTCTACTCTACAAAATAGCTATCTTAGATTTTTTTTTTACATTTTATTTAAAATTTAAAAATAATTAATATTTTTAATAAAATGTAAAAAAATTAATTATTGAGATATAGCTATAGACCTAACGTATAACTATTATTTAAAAAAAAAAATCAGCTAAAAATATTAACTGGATCAAAAGTTATTTAAGTTGTCAGTGAGTGGTGGGCTACCCTGTATAGTCAGGATATTGTATGATTACTATTTACTGTAAATTTATCAGAAAAGCTCAATATTTTTAAGCTCAGAAGGTATTAGTTTTACTATGATGTGTTTTTGTGTCTATTGCCACTTTTTCTCAGCTCTCATCGAACCGATTTCTTTCAATGATACCTCAAAAGATCACGAATCGTATCTAGTCGAGGACATTACACTCAAAAATTAAAAAAATTTCACTCGTTCCTCGTAAATAGGGAAATCTCCAAAAAAATTACAAATTTACAAATCGCTATTTTTCGACATTCTTTAAATTTTTTTACTTAAAACTGCAATTTTTTAAGTTAACCAAATCAAAATAATTTTTTTTTATAGAGGCATGATGTCTTTATTTTTCATTTGGTATATTAACACGCTTATATTAGTTTCACCTGTATGTATGTATGTATGTTTGTAACTCTCCAAACACCACGCGTTATCGCATATTCCGTCGTCTAGACTAGACTGTCATAACGCATTCACCCTACCCCACGCCTCCTCAAAACGAAAACATTATTCTTATAAAAATTTATTTTTAGTTATCGTACCCGTACACACGTGCTTGTCATCAATATTATATATATAAACAAATTTTTATTTTGACTGACGATTATCATCCGCATGTCATACGGCTTACGGATATATTCCTACCGCCGTTTATACCTAAGGTATAACGTTAGTCCGACCCGCCCGCCCACAAATAAAGGCTATACCTAGTGCATGATACCTTTACGTACTTAAGTCGCTTTACTTGTATATATATACATATAACTATTAAAATTTATATATTAACACGATTTATTCTAAGAGATATAAAGTATTCATTCCGATTACGAGGGATGATTTCCGTGTCGTCATTTTTCGTCACTACCTCCACGTTTGGGGAGTGAGTAATTTATGCGCCTGCTGCTTTCCTTGGATGTGGTAGCCATTTCTCAGACTCCCTCCCCGGAATCGAATCCTGTATTCCCGTTACAATCATGATATTGATAGTAACTACTATCATAGGCGCACAATGGGCCAACAGGTCTTAGTGCATGGGCATTATGTCCACCTCGATAATAACTAACTACTATCATAACATAAAACCTGCCTTACTTGCCTACAGGGGGGGATTCAAAATGATAACTTTTTAACAAAAAATTTACTTTTTCAACTTAAATTTTTAAAGTGTTCCGGAAAGTCTGACACTTTTATATATATCTCAAATTAAAGCTAATGTAATATAATTTATCATGAAAAAAAAATAATTTCGGACTTTATTTTATCTTCATGGTGAAAATAGTTACCGAAGTCTATTTTTGTGTGAAAATTCTGGAGTTTATATTTTACATTTTTAATTTATTATGCTATAACTTTTAGAAAAATATATGGATTAATAAAATTTTTTCATGAAAAGTAGTATTTATATACATCTTTCATTCGAAATAGTTTATCTTAATCAGGATATAAATAAGAAAATAACAGATCATGTAGCTTTTGGAATAATGCACCAATTTTTTTAAAATTAAACACTATCTAAAGATTTGCATCGAAGCGGCGTTTTATATGGTAGTGATTTTAATCACTGTCATTATACTTCCGCCCTGAAGCAATACCTCGCGGTAGTTCAGGGGCGTTCCACCACATCATGCCGGATTGTGGAGAAAAAAAAAAAAAAAAAAGATATCATTATACTTGACCCAACTATACACGTCACCACTGTGCCATGACCCCCTGTGCTGTTTTTTTTATATATATAACTTAGGTATTTACTATTTAACTACTTTTTCAATTTAACTTTTGAAAATATTCCGGAAATACTCCTAACTTCATAACATTTGTTAAATTAGAGCTTATGTCATGTACTATATTAAAAAAATTGTCTCAATGACTTATCTTTAAGTATTTTAATTTTTCAAAATAAAAATTATAAAAAGTTTATAAGTGTTAATTATAAATATTTAAGGGAGAAATGTTAAATATTTTATGTATATTAAGAAAAGAAATCTACCTTTTCTATAAAAATGTTCTAGCTAACGATGGAATATGATAAATCGAGGTTACAAAATACAAGTGATTTTTTAAATAGCTACTCTTATCCACCTGAACTGAATAACTTTTTATATTTTCTCCTTAAAAATAACAATATTAATTTATTGTATTTCAAGTTCATACTAAATTTAATAACAACTATTAATTATAATAAGTGTTTATTCATTTATTATACATATAAATCAATGAACTACTAATTAGGGTATAAATAAGGAAATAGGAATTCATGCTAATTTTGAAATAATTTTTTCATAAAATTGAATACAAATTTTCATAAAAGCGTTTTTTAATATAGTTCTGTCAAATATCATCTATATTCCATGTTTCCTCTGTGTCACGACCCTACTATGATGGTTATTTTTTTTTTAATGACATTCTATATATTTACTTATCAAATTAATTAAATTTAAAAATCTGGCTCATTTTCTTTTACTATCAACAAAACAGTCTAAATTTCTATTTTTTTAGAAAATTAAATTAAGTAAAGAATTGTAGTGTGTATGTGTATTGTGATAAAACTATGATAAGATGATTCATTCTCTAAATATAAATTAAATATAGTATATTAGACATTGGTATACAGAATGATTCTTTTAACAGTAGCTACTTAATTTCTTTTTTTGCTATTATGTAATTAAGGAAATAAATTATCAATAACAATTTTTCATAACAAATATATTAGAAGTTATAACAATTTAAATTAAAGGCTGGATAATGAGGTATAAATGATGTTACTATTATCACTGGACATTTCTCACTCTTCCTCCCATCCAGATTCAAAAATATTAAATATTTCTGATATACTTATATGAAAAATTTATTGGATCTTTTTTCTTGATGACATAACTATCTATTTAATAAGCTGGTTTAATATGTATATTTTCATTCAAAAAATTAAGGTGCATCTCAGAAGAAATAAATGATGTATTATAACAAAAATTGAAAACGCATATGTATCCAAAAAAAGAAAATATTATTACTATAGGAGAAATTTTATGGCTAGTGTTAAAAGAATCATTCTGTATAGTTTAACAAACTAGGTCAAATGTATATGTTAAAAAAGTTATTTACTTTAATATAGATAAAAAGTTTCTAATAGAAAAGATAATAAATTCATTTAAGTTTTTCGTATAGCTTGTCTTACAGTTAAAAATGGACATTGTCATATTATCTATATTATTAATATTTTAAGTAAAATGTTTATAAAAAAATATGAAGCACAACTAATTATGTTTTATTTTTTACACAATATCTCATTACCTATCTCTATCATCCAGTGAATAACACAACAATACCAAGCTTTTTTCAATAAATAAATCTATTAAAACAATTAGATATTTATCAGTTCATACCATATAAAAAAATATTAGCTTGTATGGAAATTAATAATTTGATAGAACTGTGAACTGTGTCTAATTTAGTCTTAATTTAATATTTAAACTAATAAACATTTTACATTATATTTATTGATGTGTCAAAGAAATAATACTATATAGTATTTTTTGCACAAATAAAGATAATATCTGACAGCGATTAAAATCATTATCATAAAAATTTTATTATGCCAATCTATAGTGTTTAATTAAAAAAATTGGCGAATTATTAAATAACCAACATTAAACTCCTACTTTCTTAATTATATCCTAAGTAAAAACATAAATAAATAATTATTATAATAGTTAAGTTTAGTATGACATTGATATTTAATAATTTAGTATGGTAATCTCTTAAATTTAACAAAGTTTTAAATTTTTATTTAAATATTAAATATTGTAAAATTATTTGCTTAATTGAAATTAACTTTTTATTTAAATAATTTTTTTATTAAAATTACAAATTTTTTATTTTAATACACGATTTCTTATAATAAAACAATAATCGAAACAATTTTATAAAAATACAATATTTTTTAATTTGTACAATTGAGGGTGTTTTTTTTAATTTTGTAGATAAAAATAGAACTAAATTTAAAATTGGGTTCTTTTGACTTACAAATCATTAAAATTGATTTAGTAAAAACTAATTATTTTCACTGACAAATATATAAAAACACACACACCATTACTAAACCAATATCTTCTCAACTTCACATAAATGATAAAGAAATTGATTACACATTAGATTAAATTTTAGAGATACATAAATTAAACTGTAGGAGCTATTGTATTCAGAAAAAAAGTTGGCATTTTGGCAAAAATTCAAATTGGTCATTAGCCAAAAAAATTAACTCACATTTATTGTACTGAAAGTTCATAATAGACAATATTTGTTAAAATATAAGAAGATATTATGCTCATAGGTAGATTGAGTTATATTGAAATGAAATATACAATTATGTCAAAAAAATATTAAAGTAAATTAAAAAAATGTATAAAATAATTTGACATCATTTTGAGGGTGGATAGGTAAGAGGTCACCAATCTTATTTTGACTATTTTTAAAAATAATTTACCCATTGATTTACAAAAAAAAATGTTCTCGGATTTAAAAAAATGATCTAATAGATGATAATAATTTCAGAAGAACTTCAAATTTTATTTTAATTGATTAATAATAAATTATTTATTTATCATGCTGTCTATGATAGTTGAATTAATTAAAAAAAATATTTTTACTATGATGAGTTGAAATGTAAACTTCCTTGGTTTAAAAAAAATTATTAATTATTAATTATAAGTATATTTAAATTATTTATTTAATAATTCTAACATTTTTCTTTTTAAAACTGATGATAAAATTATCAGAAAAAATAAAGATTACTCACTTGCTAATAAAAAATAAATATATTTTTTTTAAATGAGTCACTAAGTAGAATACTTTTGTAAAAACTATATTTAAACTTTTATTTTTAATTAAATAAATGTATGATTATGTTATTTTTTACTTATTCTAACTTTTTTATATCTCAATTTAAAATAATTTTAAGATTATAATCAGCTAAACAAGTAATATTCAATTTTTAGTCATACAGTATTCTCAATTAATTAATTAAGTCTACTTAAGAATAAAAATTTTCAGAAATCAAATCTTTTGTTTATTTATAAGATTTTAATTATATGATAATAATAAAAACATATTTACATGATATGATTGAAATATAAATTACAATTAAATGTCTGATATATAATAAGGGTCCAGAATTATAGGTATTTATAATTTTGTTTGAACCATTTTGGTGAGTTCCATTTGCGAGCAACTTTTTTGTTGCATAATATATAGCTCAGAAATATTTTACGTTTTAGAAGTGAATAACCTCTAAAACCCTACTACCCCCACAAAAAAACTATAACCTCTATAACAATACATTAGGATGTTTTCAAAACAATTAATAAAATTTTATACTGACTGATGACGCTTTTCAACATCAGTGAAAAACACTGATCCCAAGTAGTTGGAATTAAGGCGAGGAAAAAAAAGAAGACTGATGATGTTTTTCAAAACAACAATAAAATTTATAAATGCATATAATTCTAAACCCTATTCATAAAGCTAATTAGAATTATGAAAATTAGTTAGAAAATTATTCATGGTAATATAATTTTAGATAATAAATCAATATTTATTTAAGGACAAATTATTTAAAATAATAATAGAATTGTTCAACTTTACAACTGAGTCGAAAATATTATATTTTTACTTAAAATATAGCAATTTAGGAAATATAATTTCAATATTGTTTACGCATGTCAAATAATATTTTATGTATTTTAATATATAGGTGTGAAAAACTAAACAGGTAAATTACAAATAATAAAGATTTACTTGACAATTACAGAAATTATAGTTTTTCAGATATTTGTCTACTTAAAAGCTTTATTGCCCTCCTACTAGTCAATGCATTTTAACAAGGCCCTAAAAAAAATCAATTTTCCAATTTTTTCCAGGGGAACGCGATAACTAAGAATAATTTAAATAAAAATATTTTTCTTTTATAATTTTTAAAAATTTTTCAGGCTTTTATTTTATTTTTAAATTTATATTAGGTATCTACTCAAAAAGATACGTTTCCCTGTGGATAAGGGATAAGAATACTTCCACTACCCCTCTGTCAGTTGGTAATGAGGTTGTGTCAGGTTGACAGCCGGCATAAAATTTTTGTCAAAAAGTATGAGGATTCCTAAACAAAACTTAGGCGAATGACTGACCCCAATTAGTTGAGATTAAAAGAAAAAGAAGAAGAAAAAAGAAGACTCAAAAAGCTACGTAATATTTTTTGGGATGTACATACTTATTTTTTTTTTATTCAAATTTTTATACTGATCTGGAAAAACATTGGACTTTTCTGATTAATATATCACATTAAAATCAATCTAATTATCCATTATTCATAACTAATAAATTTAATTATTTAAGATTTTGATATTGAATTTGATTTTTTCATTTCAATTACTCAACATCCCTGTTTTTTAAAAATCAAAAGAGTAAAAATAAATAAACAACTCAATTTATTTTATGTGTAAAATATTATAGTACATTATATTAAAATGCATTGAATTTTAAATAATGAGATTATATTAAATAATATTTTGGTTTCAAAGTGTATTATCAAATTATTTAAATTAAAATTAATTTCAGTCAAAACTTTAGAGCAAGTCATCTTTAAAACACTAGTTTTATTTAAACTTACAGTAAAAGTTGAACTATACAAATTTCAAAGCAATAATCATTTATTACTGGGTATTTTTATATTTCTTTGCTGTTTTCACTAGGTTTACATGTTGAATTGTTTAATTTTTAAATCACAACTCTAGTATAAAGTATAAATTTAAGGAGGTAGGATATAAAAAAAAACCTATTCCAAGCCATTTTAGTAAATATAGCTCCATATTACTAATAATTTATTTTTAATTATATACTGAATTAAAAAAAACCTTTAAAAATACACATAACAAATAAAAAATTTGAAATCTTGATACAACCAATACTACGTAAGTACTAAAGTAAAAATTATTTTGTCTTTAAAAACATACAAAAAAAATGATACATTTTAAAAATTATTAAAACCTTAAATGATTTATTTATGTTTCTTTGGGAGGACATGTTTTTTATAATCACTAAGAGTAAGTTGCACTATTTTCATAATCATATAAAAATAGAAAAAATTCTGTTTTAAGCTTCTTCAGTATATTAAAGATTCATTATTTTAATGAAATCACCAAAATAACATTTATTATGACTATTAATTTTAAATAATTAAGAATTTTTTTTCCATATAAATTGTAAAAAAAATATAATATAAAGTATAGTTACAAACAATATATACCATATTAATAACTTCTAAAAATAAATAAATGATTTGTTTGCCAATAAATTATTAATATATATATATTAGTGAACAAAAGAATTAATAAGCTAAGCTATTAAGTGTAGTAGGTAAAAATGTTTTTACTTTTAATCTTTTAATTTATTTTAATAGATATACTACTAAAAAAAGATGAAAACAATCAAACTTACAGCAGCTGTTAATTACTAAATTTCAGTGATGAATTTATTTTGAAGATGATCGAATTTATGTAGGCGTCATGAATTTTTAACACACTTGTTATAAAAGTAAAAGAATGAGAAACTAAATGCTAACATAAAATTTTTTCATAATACCATAGGTAGTTATGAGAAAAAATATTGAAACACTATTACAGTCATCATGAAAAATTCGATATTTCGAAAATGAATGAAACTAAAATCAGTCATATTTACATATTTTCTAAATGGTAGACAACTAGCGTGATTTATTATTTCAAACAGAAAAAATTATCTTTGAATTTAACTAAAAAAATTAATTATATACCTATATAGAACACACCACAACTACCTACACGGCCGAAAACTATTACGGACGAGGTATGGAATCTAATAATTCTGATGGCTAATCAAATTTAACTACTTATCACAAGATAGATCAAATAAACAGTTTGTGCACATTATAAAACTAAAATTTTCATAACTCTTTTTGACTTAAAAGTCTAATGTTAACTATTAAAGTGGTAAGTTATTTTATCTATTTCAAGTATTTAATGTAATATTCAAAATACTCTGTTACCATCAATTTTTATGACATTTTAGTGTTTTTTTTGTAATTGAATAAAATTGAAAAAAAAAAAATTGTAACTTATAATAAATTAAATATTTTTACTATTACGTCCTAAGGCAAGTGAACTTAAACCGCCTTTAAATCCTGTTTATATAATAATATATTAATGTATTACAAGAAGGTACTTATAATAAATAAAATATCAAAATTTTCATAGAAAAATGTATTCCTTATCTTATATGATTTTAGAAATGAAATAATTAAAAATATCCTTTTTTTATACTTCAGTTGACCTATATAGGTCAATTCTAACAAAATGTACATAATAAAAAGTTGTTTGAAGACCTAAGAAAATGCTATTATTATTAAATGATACTTTTTTAATTTTCTATATATAACTTCATTTTCGTCAGAATTTATTTTAAAAAATGATCATGAAAATATATTTATTTTTACTAATTAAATACTAGTTCTAAATTATTAGCATAATTAAAATAAATTATGAATTACCTTTATACTAAGTGATGCGATTTTTAAACTACTACTGTATATATATATATATTAGTGTTGTCCTCATTTATATATCGTGATTTTTTTTTTAACAAATTTGATGCCAAGTGATCAGAATTTGGTTTATACAACATACAGAAATTATTGGTGAGTTTTGAGCGTCCTAGGTCAACCCCTTAACGTGCCAAATGTGTTGGTAATTATATTTTTAGGTGGGATAATACCTAAAGTCATTAATTTTCAAAAACTAGGTACAAATGTATTCTGTTAAAATCTAATAATAAAATTATAATTTATTGCGGTGAATTATTTTAGCTTCGATGCGAAGCTGAGAAGGTATTAATTTTACATGATGTGTTTTTTTTTTTTTTTTTTTTTTCCCCTTTTTTTTT
>NW_026099575.1:939651-940031 GCF_025091365.1 Daktulosphaira vitifoliae
ATTGAAAAAATTTCCTTCGTTCCCCGTAAATGGGGGAAACCTCCAAAAAAATTACAAATTTAAAAATCGGTAAATTTTGTCATTTTTTTCACCTTTTTTTCTTAAAACTTCCATAACTTTTTCAAATATTAACAAATCAACATAATTTTTTTTTATACTAAAACCATAGATATTTCCCTTTCATTTTATATCATTTTTTTGAAAATCTAACACCTAACCTGCTCATTGGGGGGGATTTAAAATAGCCATTTTATTTACAAAAACTAACTTTTTCAACTTAATTTTTGAAAGTGTTCCGGAAATACTGCGTCCTTTAAACATATATAAAATTAAAGCTTATTTTATGTACTATAAAATGAAAAAATAAAAATTTGTCCCGA
>NW_026099575.1:940069-946685 GCF_025091365.1 Daktulosphaira vitifoliae
AAAAAAAAAATTTGTCCCGACGACCTATCTTCTATGCGCAAATGGCTACCGTATTCAAAAATATGCTATTTTTCTATTAAAATTCTAGGTTTTGTATTTTATTTTATTTAAAAATATCTTATTAGGAGAATATATTGACTTTCATGAATATTATATAATTTAATTGACATAGAATAAAGTTCATAAGAAATTAAACTTATTAATTTTTTTTTACTTTTTTTAAGTCGAAAAAGTAATTTTTTAATTTGAGTTAGTTTACATAGCCAATTTTTTAGCTTCGATGCGAATTTTTTATATGTAAATACTAATTTTTAATAATATTAAAACTTAGAAGTGATAGAAAAAGTCTAATTGCAGATTTGAAAACATCGCGAAAAGTTGATTTAGAATGGTATATTTTTGTTACTGATGAAAGTTCCTTGTAGTTCAGTGCATTTATTTATAGTAACAAACAGTTTTTATTGAAATTTATTGTATCAAGCCCTTTAAATTTTTATACACGTAAAAATAAAGCAAAATACAACTTCTTTATTATTTTTATAATTTCTCCGTTTAAATTACAATATTAAATTATTGAATATCAATTTCATACTAAATTTAATAATTATAATTAGTATTTATTCATATATTATATTTTAAAATCAAAGAACTACTAATTAGGATATAATCAAAGAAATAAGAGTTGATGTTGCTTTTGGAATAATCCACCAATTTCTCTAAATGAAACACTATCTACAGATTTGCATCGAAGCGTTTCTTATGATAGTGATTTTAATCACTGTCAAATATCATCTATACTTGTCCTATCTATGCCTTTTCTACACTGTGCCTCGCCCCACTGTGCTGCAGTTTTTTTTTAATTTACTGACTTAAAGAATCCTTGATATTTTTTTCTGTACTCTCCGCTAAGCTTTTACAAATAATTTTTCCATCGATTAATGTTCATTTGTGCTCCAATATTCTGGGTTTTCATATAAAAATGTAATATTAATTTAAAACCTTTGAAAAAATTGTTTTGAATTCAGCGATAGTAAAATAAAGGGATTTAATCTGTAAAGTCGTTGATTTTTAAATTTAATGTTTTTTGAGGTTCTCCTTAAAATTCTACATCTTTTTTGTAATTTATGTAATTCACGATTTGATTGGTCATTTGCCTCTTTATATTTAAATGAATACGATCGTTACAAATAGATAATACTGAAGTTTCCTCTCCAAGGTACCATAAATGGTTTACAAACTTTTTGATAGCTAATTAAGCTACATGTATATCTTCAGATCTGTATTCATCAAGTGCTTTTAAAAATAAAATATTATATGGAGCTTCAATAGTATTAGGTGCCATAAACCAAAATTTTACATAGCATTTTACAACAAAAAATATATGTTTTAATTATTTTAATTCAAATGGAATACGACAACGTTGTATTTGGAACAAAAACATTTTGAGGCAATAAATAGCTTTGCATATCGATCTAGCCAAATAGTAAGCAACTGGTTATCGAAAATTAATGCCTTTAGGTGGTATCCAACCTAAAAATATAATTACTAACTCTAAAAACTCTTTGTAGTTTTCTCTTGGTAGATTTTCGTTTTGTTTTGCATTAATAGTAATTTATGTCAAATAAACAAGATATTATTTCAACATTGACAAAGCAGATATAGTTAAATGGGAATTGTTTGATTTAATTACAATAATAATAGTTTTTAACAAAATACATTGAACATATTCATATTTTTTTCAGCTTTTAAACTAATGCTGGGTTTACACATGCATGTTTGTAGTGGCGCCATCATGTACGCCAGTAAACATGAATCGCAAGTAACTGTTTACACAGGTTCGCACCTAACTCTCGCCATTTCATTACGCTCGTTGTAAATTTGTATGACTGTTGTAGTTCCATGTTCCATGTTTCATTTATTATTCAAATTTTTAATTTAATTAACATGTCGGCTGTAAAGGAATTACATTTTCGTCATGCATGTAAAATAGTATTAAAATTTTTAATTGAAGATATCAAATTAGACTTAGAAAAAAAGAGTAAAAAAAAGAAAAGGTTAGTCTAGCTAAGAAAGTGGATTGCTAGAAAACCACATTTTGGAGCATAATACAGTAATGAGAGACGCATTAACTGGAAGATTAACACTCCAAATCGATGAGCAATAGGAAACCATTTTACATTTGACTTATATGTATCATCTACTCCTGCTCCAGATTTCTTGGTTTTTTAAATTTAGTCAATTCTAGAGTATAAGCATTCCTCAAAGATCTTATTTTTGCTTTCACTTTTGTTGATTCAAATCTGTTCATTGCATTTCCAATTTCCTTATACGCATCTTCCCGGACAATCCTATCTTTATAGATTTTTGAAAATATATCCCATAAGCACGAATGTGTTTTCGTAGAGTTCGAAGAATTTTATAATTAATTCTCCGGTCCACTTTTTTTTGACATTTTTGAATAGGTGCGACAAACAATAGTACGCAAACAATGAGTAAAAATTATTATAAAACTGAAATTAAAATAGTCACTGGCGCGACCAAAGTTNAAAACTGAAATTAAAATAGTCACTGGCGCGACCAAAGTTGGAATTATCTGACTTTATTTTTCTATGCATGCAATCATTTCTATGCACGCCAGTACATGTTTACACGTGCATGTTCATTTTTATTGGCACGCCAGTTGCAACTTGCACCACTACAAACATGCACGTGTAAACCCAGCATAAAATTATAGTACTACAAAAAATTACGTCATTACCTTTTTTTCATATATAATTTTTTAAAAATATTTTCTTGGATGCAATATTTTTGTATTTACAATATTTATAGAGATAAACGTTAAAGACCAAAAAATTCTGTTTTTACGAAAAATAAAATGAAACTGTTTTTAATAGACAAACGTTGAACAATCAATGTTACCAAAAATTCGTAAAGACCTTTTTCCCTTGCATTATTGTTTACTGCATTATTAATTTTGTGGATTTTTTTCGTTTATAATAATTAAATAGATTTACACAAAAAACAAAATTCCTACATCTTTTTGCTAATTTTCAAACCCTTTAAAGCATGTGAAGGGGTTGATTAGGACGCTCAAAATTCACCAATATATTCAGTATACTGCGTAGAACAAAATTCTGATTATTTGGCATCAAATATTCAAACTTACAAATTAAGGACCACCCTAATATGTATATATATATATATATAATTAGAATGATTGATTAATTATGCCTCACAAATTATTTTTGAAAATGAATTAAAAAATATTTTATAAAAATTTTTTTTTTATTTTAATCAATTATCAGCGAGCTATGATTCATTGAAGTTTAGAGGACGTCAGTATTACTCACGTTTATTTAAAAAAGACACGTAAATTTCAAGTCACTGTACAATACATCGATAGTTCTTATCTGAACATTAAATATTAATGTTACTGTATTTACCCGACTACGGTTTTATTTGTTAAATCCCCTAAATTTTAAATAGTGATATCTCATTTAAAATGTACTAAAATTGATTTTTTTTTTTTTTAAGATTTTTTTTTATACTAAACAAGATAAATAAAAAAACTGAGTTGCTATTTGAAACCAGTGCAAATCCACAAAATTATGGTGAAAAATCTTAACAACTTTATCAACTATTCACATGAATGGTTTTCTTCCCGCTACTCATCGGTAATTTCATTGATTACATAGCAAGTTCGACCACCAAATCGTTCTTAATGAGCATATGACATGCCATTGGCATGCATTTTGTTTGATTAGTTATAAAGCCCATATTTCGACTGGATGCAATTAATTTTTCCATAGTGTGTACACGTTTTCTGGGAACTATTTCCTAATATGAAAACGTCTTCCGCATACGCCAAAATCGTCATATTTTCATTAAGCTCCATTACTCAGTCTTCCTCTACATCTCTAACGACTTTTTCAAGAGTGAGATGAAATAATATGGGAGAGTGGGCGTCTTCCTGCTTTAACTCCGATTTTACTTCGAAATTACGAGATGCTCCCTCTGTCATCGGACTTTGCAGAGTGTGTTGGAGTGCATATCTTAATCATTCTTATTAATTTATTCGGAATAACTAGATTCGCCAAAGAAATCCATAATTGATCATTATTTATGCTATCGTAAGCTTGATAGAAATCAACGAAAATCATGTGGAGCTCATTATTGCATTCATAGTATTTTCCCATAATTTGTCGAATAGTAAATATATGGTTTGCAGTTAATTGTCCTCTTATAAATCCGCTTTGGTATTCTCCGATAATATCAGTTGCATATTTCTCTAGTCTACTGAGGATAGTCAAAGACAAAACCTTGTGCTTGCGACCAAGAGGGAGATTCTTCGGTAGTTTTCGACTTTCGTCGGGTCTTCCTTCTTGATTATCGGAGAGACCATTACCATACTCCAGTCCACCGGCATTTTTTCTTTAGTCCATAGGTTATAAATTAGTTTATGTATTTCAGTTGTTAATTGTTATGTATTGTTATTGTAATGTAATTGTTGTAAAATGGTATTTGTTTACAGTAATTATTTTTGAAGACAACTTTTAGTTTAAACTATATTTCAGAGATTATTTTAAAAATTATTTTATCCCTATCTTTTTGCATGTATTTATGTATGGCCGATATTCCTCCGAGGTAGGGGCATTACCGGTTATTTTCATTAAATATATATATATATATATGAGTACCATTGATCTTTAGATGGCACCACTGCCATGTACTGGTGGCAGATAGTGGTATCTTTAATCATAGATTAAATACACATAGATAGGCCACGGCATTCAGACAATTGGCAACCGATTTTTTGTTAATTTATACCCGTAGAGATAGCGCTATATATCCTCTCGGAAATATTTAATAATAACTGTCCAGTTTGCTGATATTCAAATAATAGTCACGATTATTGATGTACGGCTAACATCGTTAGCGCAAATTAAGATAAGAACCAGTTAATACTAAAAGGCGATTGCTTATTTGATTTAAATGAAACTTTTCGTTTTAAATACAAATTCGATAAAACATGTGTTTTTTATTTTATTAATATTGATTTAAATTTGACTATTATTTATTTTTTTTAATTTTCTCTTAGTGTTGAAAATCTTAACTTATTACATAACAATTTCTCGCTACCGATTTGTCCACTGTCAAGATTTTTATATTATTTGGTGTTTAATTTCTTAACTTACCAGTAATCAAGTCTAATAAAGATATTTATTAATAATTACACATATTATAAGGTTTTCATGTATAAAATTAGTAATTTATTTTTTCAAATATACAATGAAATATTAAAAAAAAACAAATTTTAATAATATATAAATTAAAATATAAAATATAGTTTAAAATATAAAAATTTTAAAAACAAATATTTTAGAAAAAAATATTCAAACAAATAAAGCAATTTTAACCGAAGTTCAGATCACTAAAAATGATAAAATAAGAAGTTAAGATATGTTTTTACCGCAATTAAAAAAAATACACTTATTTTCATGTTGTGTACTCATTGTTATAATTATAATTATACAGATAATAATACAAATAAATATATTAAATGGTAAAACCACGCAAAAGGGACCTTAGTCTTCAGTACTCAAGTGAAAATATGAATAGTGATTATGATATAGGGAAGATTTTTTTATCTATTTGGATATTTTTACATTGATAGGTTTTAAAAACAACACAAAAATACAAAATAGGCATGATAATTCGTGTTACAATAAGATGTAAACATAGCTAATACATCCTGTTTTTAATGCAATTCCAAATATAATCCTGGCGCCGAGATATCGTATTATTAAATCGTACTCTTTTACGTGGTCTACAGTACAATTGTTTTACGATCTCTCAAAAAGTGTTAAATTTTATTTTTAATCGTGTTAAATTTGTAGGGTCACATGAATTCATGAAATTAGGCTTGTTAGAATCTATCATTAAAGTAAAAAGGACCCATACTAATTATACAACTGGAATTATATCTCTAGCTATATATATGATCTTATATTNTGAATAGTGATTATGATATATGGAAGATTTTTTATCTAGTTGGATATTTTTACATTGATAGGTTTTAAAAACAACACAAAAATACAAAATAGGCATGATAATTCGTGTTACAATAAGATGTAAACATAGCTTGTTGTTACAAACAATGAGAACAATAGAAACCCGTTTTCTGACTTACTGAACACTCTGTATGTAAATACTATCAATTGTAATAATGTTAATGCTAATAATAATAATAATAGATTAACTCTTTTAAATCAAAACCTTAAATTAAATCATTTAAACGGCAAAGAAAAGTCGTCTATTAATAATCTATACAATCAATTTAATGATATATTAATTTTATCCGATGATAAATTATATAATACTAATCAAATTTTACATAAAATAATTACTCCTAATGCTCATCCAATTAATATAAAACAATTGATACCTTATGTGTCATAACGAGGAAGTTGATAAACAATTAAAAAATCTTTTAAAGCAAGGTAGCATTGAAAAGTCAAATAGTCCATGGAACTCGTCTAGAATTCTAAATTTTATAAAGGAATATATATATATTATGTTTTGTCTGTTAATAAATATTTTTTTGATTTGTTTTATA